>NC_092631.1:20974804-21307304 GCF_039555335.1 Amphiura filiformis | reverse complement strand
TACGCAACGCAATTGATACAATGAGGACCAGGGCTGAAACCTGTATTCGCCAAGGAGGCAACCAGGTAGAGGGCAGAGCAGCACAGTAAACTCACTTCAGAAGAACCAAAGACAAACCAAACAGCCTTTTAGGGCTACCTTTTATCCTAAAAAGAGAAATGACTTATGTTGTAAATAAAAAAAGAAAGCAAGAAACAACAAAGTCAAAATGTAAGAAACATAATAAAACAAAAAGGCATATTGCAAGTAGGCCCTAAAGCAAAAGAAGTCCCATTCCATATCCATTTTACACACAAATTAATGACACTATTAACAAAATCCATTGCCCATAAACCCACCGGTAAAGCCCATTCCATAAATAAAGTTATTTTATAAAGTTATCATTGAGGAATGTTTGATATTCATGCATGGTATGTATACTCCTTTTCAATCTTTGAAGTAGCCAAACCTTCTCCGTGGACAGCGTGAAAAACTGGTACATTTCTTTAAAGGGGGGTAACCCTATCGGTTTAGGATATGGATTCTCTTCAAACTTACATACAATGTCAAATAGCTCCCTTTATCCATCTATGTGAGAAAACGGGAACAATTTCAGCATAAATGTGAATAATTAGCAATATTTAGCATATTAGCAAGCCAATTAATACACTGGTACGCGTGAATTGCATTCTGGTCAGGCATCCCGAAACAACGGCCGGCGCATGTCCGGTGGAAACAGGAAGTGTTAAGCCTTGGCACTGAAAACCGGCTCGCCCTGTACACTTTTATACCCTCTATTCATACTGATTAATCTTAAAAAACATTACATATCACTGCGCTCATTATCATTCTTGACAAGATAGCCCATGCTGTATTTACTTCGCTTAATTATTTCTTTATTTTTAGAGTAGGCCCTATGATGCACATTTTCACATATTTATGATTTTTCTTTGTTTTATTTTTTAACTAATTTTTTAAAGGGGGGGAGGTGCTCTCATAATTTTTTTCATATTCCTCGTATCATGCTTGACAATATAGGTCATGTTTCCTTATTTATTTCGCCTCTTATGTATTTCTTTATTTTTGTTTTTTGTTTTATATCATTATAGCGCCATCTATAGTTTGACATTAGGGGGCCTATTTGATGTATTTTTGCAGTGCGATTTGGTACTGGGGTGAAGTCTTCCGACATCTATTCCGATTTCATTCTATGACTACCCGCAACTCCCGTGTCGTGTAAAATGCGAACAACTGGTAACCTGTAAAAACCGCTGTGTTTCATGATTTCTCGGAAATACATCGACTTGGGCGTCAAATTTCAGGATAGTAATGAGAAAAATAGTATCTATTATGTGATACCAAAACCTCATCAACAATGAAAAAAATCGGGGATGATGCTGTCAATCGGGTTACGGACCTTTAAAAGAGCATATCTTCAAAAGTTGTGAGCCGATTGATATAATTGTTTTGGTTTATTAAAAGCTAACAACTCAAGGTTTCTTTACATACCAAAATATATATTTGATCAACTTTTCAGAAATAGGAGAAAAAGAGGGCGCGATGAGGGGCCTCTTTTTTTGGGACACCCTGTACATGTATCATCAGTCTACCAGTACTTCTAGAGCCAATTACACCATCCATGGACACAATCTTGAAGTTGTCAACTCTGCCAAGTACCTTGGAGTCAGCCTGGATTCTCGGTTGAGCTTCAACACCCATATCGACACCATCACGAAAAAAGCCAACTGTACCAGAGCCTTCTTCTCTAGAAACTTGAGCCATGGCAGTCACAAGGTCAAGGAAGCTGTCTACAACACATTCATCCGTCCAACAGTAGAATATGCTGCTACATCATGGGACTCCCACACACAGAGAAATACAAGTAAATTGGAACAAGTCCAACGCAGCTCAGCTCGATACGTCATGTCGGATTACAGCAAGTATAGCAGCGTCTCTACCATGCTGAAACATCTTGGCTGGACATCACTCCAGGAACGCCGTCTTCAGAGTAGGCTGCACATGATGTATAAAATCAGTAACAACCTGGTCGACATCCCCTGGAACCACTACTGTACATGTCTCAACTTGTATCGTCCACCAGAGGCCACAGTACCCACTCTTCAGCGTATGCCAGCTCGTTCTTCCCTCGCACCATCCGGGAGTGGAACCGCTTACCAGTAGACCCAGCTGCATACCCATCCCTCAACTGCTTCAAGACTGCTCTGAGGGATGCCCGTCTGAAGTAACCTCATCACCAGCCTTTTTACTTGCACCTGTAATACAGGTCCTGTATATACATGCACCTGTCTTCAATTTTCCTGTTGTCTTATGCGTCGCATGCCCACACACGTTGTGCGTTTATTCTCAGCCATTTGAGAGCAGCACAGTATTGGAAGGAAGGAAGGAAGGAAGGAAGGGAACCCATACCGTAGTAGCTCTGCACAACAATGAATAGGGCAGTGCCAATACGAAAATGTCATACCGATAAATGATGTGTCTGTTCATTGCCCGGTTTTTTAAGTTTGCGTTGAGAACTACACAGTAGGCCTACCAGTACTTAACTGCAAACATTTACACAAACATGACACTGACAAAGTGACAGCTATTATGCATTATATTAGGGATGACCAATGAACCATCAACTTGATTAGAACACTCCCATAGACATGCAGGGAGCTCAACTGTGCACTGCTTGCACAGACATTTCTAAATTGATCTCATTCTTTTAATTTTCAATATTTTTCTGTAAAAATTGGGGAAGTTACTGCCAATTATATTTTGTAACTATCTTGCAAATTACAGCAACATAACTTATTTCGTTTTTCTGTAAGTGCGAGTCAAAATTGGTCCATCGCCACAGTGCGCTTAATTGCCAGGGGCTGAGTTCAGCACTGCTCAAGAATGGCACAAAATATTCATGTCAATAATTTCAGGTGAAAAACGTGGCCTACTGAGCTGAAATTTGGCAGAGTTGCCAGTAATACCTCTGTCATACCCTCTGTAAAAAGGTTAAAATATTGAACAAGTAGATCTTGAGTTACAAATTAAATCACCAGCTTCCCTTTGGAATTTCCATACTCCTTTCGAATCATGCTAAGAAGACACCTTTCTGAACATAAATGTGAAGTTTCGTGCTCATTTGATGTATTTTTCACCTGATTTCAACCCTAAAGCGTTTTGTTATATTTAGGCCCATACCATCTACAACTTGCTGCTGGCTATACCTTGTTTAGGACTTTCACCTGAATGTGCAACCATAACTGTTTCAAAATAGCCCGCGATAGTCATGCAGGTAACTCCGAGGTCAAGCATTGAATTGGTTTGAACAAAGATACTCATAATGTATTGAGTATCTTTGGTTTGAATGAGGAATACTACAGGAACCAGCGCCTTTTGTTAGATGTCACACATGAGCATGATGAGTAAAGTGGATAATCTCTATTGTTGTGAATGAGTCAATGACCTTCAAAACTTAAGATTTTGTTTACATACACCTACTAATTGGTCATATTAAACCCAATAACATTGAAATTCTTGGTTGTGAAAAAAAAAGTTCACCTTCTTAGTGCAATTTTGATTTTGTGCCATATCGGCTATCTTGGATGATTTTTGGCGAATTGTCCTCTAAATGCATGATTTCAATGCCTCGGTTTGAAAAAAATAAGTTATGCCAGTGACTAGATAAGTGCCATTTCATAAGAAACCCTTTGATACTTTCACAATATGCTTGTTTCATGTTTGCAAATATGTTAAAATAAAGAAATATATAAAGGTAAATATATGCTTATGCCAATTTTGCTCCCAATTGCTATTTTTGGACCTTGCATTTTATTTCGTTCCAATGACCGGTCAGAATGGGAAACTTTGATAATTCATAATTCGAAAAGTTTTTGACCGATTTTGACCATTTAACCACCAAAATACTTCTGTTGATGAGTTCTACCCAGATAGCAATAGGGTCAACATGAAATTTTGATGGTCATCCCTAATTATATGACAAAACGGATACCGTATATGAAGAGCAAGCGACTAAAAAGTTTTTAAAAGACTTTTTAAAGACTTGGTAGCAAGATGGGATTACTTCAGTCACCAGTGGCAATATTACTATTAAGCTACGATTCTGTACCTGTAATAACGTCCGGGTTTTCTGTGTCGAGCATCACCAGAAATGTGTGAGTGTCTCATCATGGTGATGAGACACTCACACATGGAATTTTAGAGGATGTTGATAGCAGTTCCATTAAAAAAAGCTGCTATCATCATGAGACTAAGATCTAGAAACACCCCCGTAATGTTGTTTTGGGGAATTTTGCTAGCAGAATCTTTTTGATGAAAGTCGATCTTTGAAAAGATGTAACTTTGCCACGGAAAGTGCTATGACAAAAAGGTTTTCAGTTTTGGCTTTCTTAAAGGGCTTTAATTTGATATATAAAATGATGCAGTTTGATGGCATACCTACAGTATATTAATTTAATTTTTTAAGCTTAACAGAAAGACGTACGACGTTAGGTTACTAAATTAATGCCCATTCGTTCTCATCAAAAACACAAGCTCAACATTTTCAACTCCTTACGGAAGTTACGGTCCTAGTTGTAGTAACTACTAACCCGGGCTACTAACTACAAGTACAAATTTCGAACGTTGGAGGACTTGAGTTCCAATTAATATTGGAACTAACTCCTTACCTAATCCTGCTGAGGATGATGAATGAAATGCACATACAGCCACATTCGCCGTACCTGGTATAATTTACACTTGACTGTTTAAGCTTACATAGCTAGAGCTACATGACAAAGATAGACGCATATCGCTGTACCGGGATCACTGTTTATCCCGAGAAAAAAGATAGTTTATCATACAAGGTCAATCACCTCTGGGTCAATGCTCAATTAATGGAGGTCAATGGGCGTAATTGGACGTCGGGCGTTCAATAAACTTTGTGACGAGCTGCCAAAAAGGAAAGATGCTGATTGGTGGAATGTTTCGGGAAGTTATGGGCACTTTCCAACTTTTGATATTATAAAGCTGTGATTCATTGTACACTTTGTGATAAAACCAGGAGAGTTTCCACACATGAAGAAGCACAAGGTACAACATTTATTTTAAGATGGGAGGCAATTTTAGGGCGTAAATCAAAAAATGTACCGGTATGTGGCAAAAAAAGTTATGTCTACAGATAAATAGCAATTGTCCTGTAAAATCGATTTATCAGTTATACTAAAGTAAAGGCTACCACAAAATATAGCCCGAAATATCATGGTCCTGTTCCTTCGTACGGAGGACAGTGGAAATCGTAGTGACGGAGGTGTGAGTGCCTCGGGCTACACAAAATAGTGTTAGTCTACTGTAATGGACCATTTTAATTTATCATCCCTCTAATCCCTCTGACCATGGAAATCCACTGATGACCTGTTCTGATCCAACAGCTAGCTATCCATGTAGAGGATATAATTTTCTGGGCAGCTAGGGCAGTCATGCGGATGTGTTGTATTTTATGCATGGAATGGTATGAATTGTTTATCAAAAAGAGAGATCGGAAGGTCGTAGTTTCGAAACCCATGCCGGCACATTCCCGAGAACGTGGTGTTCAGATTGGGGCTCAAAATATCATTTACGGACTTGGCCACGTTGTATCCGATAGAGCAGGTAAAGTCCACGATTGGTCGCAACGGGGGTCCATCCTAATGAATGTTTGGAGTGCCATAAATTCTTATGGTCTTGGAGTCGCTAAGGAGCTAGGGTGCGCGCGCTTGATATACAGATTTGCCCATGACAATATACAAGGTGTCCCAGAATGATTTATACCGTGTTTGAAAAAAATATTAAAAATATTTATTCAACAGTGTATCCAATTTTAATAAGTGCAGTACAATGACACACATGTCTCCTACTTATTTTGTGACTTTCATATAAATAGCTTGATTCGTTTTGGCGTGACATTGATATTTACAGTGTAAAGGCACCACAACACATGGATTCTTCATCACCATCGTCTTGCCGTACTGTGCAGTATATTGGAGAAATCCTACATTCTTTTTTAGGAAATACACAAATTTGGCACAGATTTAGAGCTTACAGCGCTGAATTTAATTCTTGATATGGGATTAAGTGAAACATTTCAATATGACTTCAGATATTTAGGTTGAAAAACATAGTTTTTTATGCGATTTTGACCACAATTTTTACCTAAAAATGTCATTATTACAGAGGATATAACTTCGTCAAGGATCCTTCGCAGCAAATTTTAATCTTCTCCATTACGTAGCTGTGGGTATGCTAATATACTGTGGACATAAATACATGCTGTGACATGAAGGACGAACCTACTTTTATGACAAATCTATATCTGCCGGCATTTCAAATGTTGAAACTCACACACCGCAATAATTGTCTTCAAAACCGCTGCCAAATAAATAAAGAATAGTATAAGGTCACTCAAGCGTAACAAATCCTTTATTCCATACAATTGCTTCGTTACATCATAAATTATCGATAGATATCGACTTTTTAGTAGAAGTAAGCTGAAATTTTACAGGTTTTCAAAATAGGTTGCTTTGTCAAAACTTGGAATTCACAATTTTTACGCAATATCCTGTAACTTCTATTAGAAACGTCCAATTTCTAAAATCTAAAATGTCTAAGAAAGCTAAATATATGTAGATTTTAGAAATTAAAACAATACTACTAATAGTAATGCTCTTCATACCTAGAAAAATTAAACTTTCCCGGTATAAATTATTCTGGGACACCCTGTATTGGCCATTCATGCCACGCTATTTAAAACAAGGACTGCTGGTCCGACAACACCTGTATCAGCAGTTCTCCTGACCACATTTGGTGGTCATATTCGTCTCAAGTCATAGCATATTTATAGGAGAAGAAGCATTTGTAGCCAAGTTTGGTCGACATCGGTGAAAGTGTCTGGCACTAGTAGCAGTAGCTATAATAATTTATACTCGGCATCGCCATCAAAGGAACTGCGCCAATTCTAATAAAGGACTGAAGGAAAAAATGACTCCAAATTGTCCATTGGTATTTCTAATCTTACATTATCATACTCAAAAGGTCGAACATTCTGGATATGTTTTGTGTTTGCATTTTACTACCAATGGTTTAATATATTATAATTTTACCTAATTTTGACATTTATTAATGAATAAATATTATAATGCCAATATAAAAGCCTCATGCATCATGATGGAACGTGCATGAGGAAAACATATTGTTATGGCATCAAATAAATGATTTGCATTTTCCAGTGGAAATTTTGCATTATTTAAATAATGACTAATTACTTTATTCTAGTTGATTTCACGTGGCATTCCTAATTCAATATCTCAAATATGGTAAGCCAAAGCCACATTATTTTGAAGCTTTTATCAACACAGATAAATGATTGCAAATTACTTTTCGGGACATGGGACAATATTTTGTTTTGGGAACAACAAAATTTGTGTACTAGGGACTTTGAGGATTACGAAGAAATAGGTTAGAAATATACATCATCTGAGTGCATGGGAACAATAGCTGGGAACTACAGCCTGTCTCAAAAAAATTGTGCAAGTGAAAAGCGCCCTCTTTGGCAGTTAGAAAATACCGTTGTGATATAATGCTTACATCAACGTCACGGGCGCAGTCTTAGCTCTCAAATGCAGTTTGTTCTGTTCAATTTGCTTGTTCCAATTTCGAGATATGTTTATTTAACAACGAAAGGGTAAAATCACAATTGTGCCACTTTTACTAGGGAAGAGAGCTGTACATGTAAATCAATGATAGCTGATGTTGATGCGTCTAATTCACTCCCCCTTCGGGGCGCATGCATTAGATGTATCAACATCAGCACGCGACGGTGCATTATTTTGTCTAATTTCTCTCCCAACAAGTAATACCCGTTCATTAACCTACAAGTGCGCAATATTTGTTTGTCTTTTAACATGTATTAAGTGACTAAGAGAACAGTATTTACCATGATAAATCATTGACATGCACATGTATTTAATTTTTACAGTAGAATGTGACATATTTATTTATCTTTTAATCTCTTTTAAGTGGAAAAAGAGAATCATCATTCCTGCATCATGATAAAACAGTATAAACAATTTTGTATTTAGGGATTCAATCATGTTTCACCGTTGTTCATCACCGATTAACAACGATGCGTTCACGTCGTCTGCGTGGTTTTTACTTCGCGAGGGCAGCTTTAGCTGCCCGAGCGAAGTAAACCACACAGACGCGCCGGACTTTCAACAACGAAAAGAAGTTAAAGATCGTATATAATTCACGATTATTTTACGAGGAATGTCAGTTAATCATTGCCACTCAGCCCTACAAAAACTTCGATAATTTCTCTGTTGATATCAGCAATAAAACTACAGAATAAAACGGCAATGTTTAGCCGCTACCTGAAAAATACTGAATTCAACTTGTAAGCTTGCATACGCACAAAGGTTCCAGGCATCCCAGGTTGGTATGTCTATGCCAGGCATGACGAATTTTACGCGCTCTCGCGTAACGCGAAGTCTCGCTCGCGTTCGCGTATAAGCTACAGTAAAAGTGTTGATTCATCACGGATTAACAACGGTTGGCTTCTGTACAAAGGTATAGGAAGAGTTGTTGAATGTGTAATTAATGCATTCTTTTGCTTTCACGAAGGAACTCTTGATAAACTTGATGCTATCACTGTTACATGTAAAGCCCTCTTCCCTAGTAAAAGTGGCACAATTGTGATTTTACCCTTTCGTCTTTAACTAAACATATCTCGAGATTAAAACAAGCAAATTGAACAGAACAAACGGCATTTGAGAGCTAAGACCACGCCCTTGACGTTGATGTAAGCATAACAGAGAGATTGCGATTTCCAAACGTAGACATCGGACGTACGTTGATCTATTCAAAACCACTCTCCTGTATCGAAGCGAGGTCACGTATTTAGCTATTTTTTTATTTATTCCACGTGCGAAATCGACGTAGATACATCGTTGAAAATGCACAAAATTTGTCCATTTCACAATATGTTAAAGACAGTCAAAGATAATGAACATACGAAGGAAAGTCTAATTATTATTATGATCCTTTTTGTTTGTAACAAATCATTATAACAAAGGTACAGCGATGTGTTAAAAATGGACTAAATTTAAACGCAATATTCATACGCAGAGATTGTCTATTGAAATGTGTGTGATACTTTGCGTATAAAAAATGACCTTGCGATTTGACATTTTGGACTCAACGTAGCATTAAAACGTACGTTCCACCATGGTTCCACGTGGAAATAGGCTGATTTTACCTCGAATCTAGGTAAAGGAAACGTAGAGAACTAGTGTTTCTCTACGAATGTTATAGTCAAAATATCATGTGTTTTTTGTACAGCTGAGGGGTGGTGCAATAACTTTGTGTATCCCCGAGGTGGTGAAGTATTATAGGGGGGGGGGGGGGCAAAGATTGGTTGGCAGGTCAAAGGGGGGGACAAGCATTTTTTTTTGCAGGTCGCACGTTGGGTGGGGGAGGGCAAGGAAATCATTGTGAATTAAAGCTGAGTTTATTCACCGCAGAAGTGACATAATTAATCGGATTAACTACCATAGCAATAGATGAATACAATTTTTATTATATCGCCCTGCACTACAACGTTCACGCGGTACCTATGCATTGAACCATAGATGTCAAAGAAAGGATGTTCACTCGCACCTATAAGATTAGTATTTTTGAAAAGATCTATGTTTGCAGACATACACAGGTGATTAGTGCAATCTGCTTGTGTTGGCATGGTTGGGCGATCTATTCAAACCTCGATTATTACGTCACTTCTTAACTTATAGAGGCCCCTGCATTCTTTTATCGATTGGCTCCAACCAAAGGATTTGAACCGGTTTCCTTCACCGTAGTTATGGCGGAGTGCAGTTCAACAAAAGCATGATTGCAATCTACCACGACATTTCGGCTCACACACATAAGAAATGCACTACGATAAAATAGGTTGATGAAAACAGTGCAACAGAGCATTAATGCCCAAAATTGAAAAGCTGTATAATTTATAAACAATATACACTACACATAAAAATACTATTACAAGGGATTTTCAACATATAAGAATCCAACCAATCAAGTACCAACATGCACAGTTTTGTCCATATATCACTTTTGGGTTTATAACAAAATGTTTTCAAGCCTCTATCGTGATTGGCAGCTGCATAAGACATCTCTTTGATAGCTGATAATGCCCATCTATTCACCAAGTGGCTATTAACTGATGAGCACTGTCATTATGCTAATATGAAATCATTGTTTATCAACAAAGGTCTGTCGATATGCTCAAACAAACCGCTACACTGTTCAATGGCTTTCTTGTACTAAACACAGCCAAAAAGAAAGTCTCCAGTAGTTTCATCCCCATTTAATCAGATTCTGATGAGTTTATGGCAAAATAATTTATATAATAATTTTCTATACACTCTCCTTCGAAGATTGATACCAAATTTGATATCAAAAGTTTAATCATCGTGAGCATAGAAACATTTGTTTGGAAATTCGTGCAATTTTAAAAATGACATAGGAATTGTATCACGTAGCAGAGCTAGCGTGAGTGCCAAGAATTACGTCGCCTGAATAGGCCGGCAGGTTAAAGGTTTGCCCATGCATGTCAAAATGCAAATCAAATACCCCGCTCTTTCAATTGTGCGCAGGCAAGGGTACAATGATTCCTGTACGGGCATGCTTCAGGCCACATAATAAGCTGATACCATGCATTGATTTTTGCGTGGTCAATTCGTAATTTGTCATTTTTAAAATTGCACGAATTTCCAAACAACGGCTTCTTTGCTCATGATGATTAAACTTTTGATATCAAATTTGGTATCAATCTTCGCAGGAAAGTGTATAGAAAATTATTATATAAATTATTTTGCCATAAACTCATCCGAATCTGATTAAATAGTGATGGAACTACTGGAGACTTTCTTTTTTGGCTGTGTTTATATGAAATATGGTGGGCGATTTGAAATGCACGTGCCCTGAGCAAACTACGATGCGTACGCACACTGCAGGGCAAAGAACAATGGAAATTGTCATAATTCGCGCGAATACTGCCGGGCAATGACGTCACATGTCAAGTGGTCTATACCCGATCAATGTTGGAGTTGCATATATAGCCTATATGTTTAAAATTCAACATGGCTACCGAACGGTCATGTGGTCCAGTGGATTAGTGCGCTGGACTTCTGTATTCTGTATGTAGCAGCAGCGTGGGTTCGAGGCCCACCTGTGCCGAACTGAAATTCCATTTAAAAAAATAATAATATTAGGGAAATGAGACTGGGCGAATTTATGTATGACGTAGAGAGGATTAAGATCCCTTTATTGATCCCTGACCCCACCGACTACCCCGGGCTGATTTCATGCAAAACAAATCACCAGATAACTGACTATAGGACATAGCGCCACCACACGAGCGTTGGTAAAGTATGTGGCCTCACTGCAATACATAGCTACGTAAAAACGTACGTGTTAACGTACGTAAAAACGTACGTCCTACGTCTACGTTTGGAAAATCGCAATCTCTCTATTATCACAACGGTATTTTCTAATTGCCAGAGAGGGCGCTTTTCACTTGCACAATGTTTTTTGAGACAGGCTGTAGACTAAAAACACTACAATACAATGGTACATTCAAGGTATTAAACATGTTAAAAGACTACAATACAATGGTAAATTCAAAAATGTTCTTTTGGTCGTTATCTAAGCATTAAGTAATCCGTTCAAATGGCTACCGTAAAATTAATGTAATAAAAAACAATACCTGTCATTTATTATTTACGGTAGAATAAAAATTTGCAAAAAATCAGGGTCGGCCCTTTGTTTTATTTTTTTAGTGTTTAGTTTATAATTTTAATGGTTTTTTATTACTTTTTCTGTGTGTGAATTTCATTTTAAAGCTAAATTTGCCCAACAACAATTCTTTTGAAGAAAATCATTACTGTAACTCATTATAACATTTATAACTGTCCATTCCTGCATCAATGTTTCCAATAAACTTTGTGTCTTATGCCTGTAAGTATGCAGTCATTCCAATTAAATCCATATCTATGGCGTATCTTGCGTATTGAAGGTCTAAAGTGAAGTGTTGATTTATCTTTCCACATGACCAATGTTCATTGCCTACAGGCCTATTCGCCGTAGTAGTGATGATGTAACATGATTAACTACCATAGCAATAGGTTAACTACCATCCCAGCAAACACAAAACGTTTTCGACATCATTCGCAAAAGGTTATAAAAGGTTGTCAGAAAACGTTTAAATTTCGGGTTATATAAAGGGTATATTAAGAGTATAAAACGTTTTCATAACCATAAAAAAACATTTTTTGATATTTAAATCTACTGCTCAGCAAACAAAAATGTTTTACAGAAAACGTTTAAATGTCGGGTTATATAAAGGGTGTAAAAACGTTTTAATAACATTCCAAAAACATTCTTGAAAACTTGATACAAAACATTCTAAACAGAATGTTATTTTGGGGTTGAAAAAATATTTTGCGAAAAATGTTTGCCCGAAATATTTTCAATAACGTTTTAAAAACGTTTTCATGACCTTTATATAACCCGACATTTAAATGTTATTGAAAGGTTTTGAAAAAAACATTTTAAGAACATTTCTGTGTTTGCTGGGTTCAAATATTTTGACTTAATGTTATTTAAGTATTGACACAATATTTGGCAAAAATGTTTGCAAAAATAGTTTACAAAAACATTTTTTGAAAACATTAAAAAATATTGTTGCAATGTGTTTTCATACAAAACGTTTTAAAACGTTATCATGACCTTTATATAACCCGACATTTTAATGTTAGTAAAACGTTTATACCTAAACCAAAAGCCAAAATATAACTTATTTAAAACGTTTTTAAAACGTTTTTGTGTTTGCTGGGATAGCAATAGGACGCCGCGTTAACGCGGATGTTGATCACCAATGCATCGCTTTCTTTAGGGACGCACCACTAGACATCAAGGGGGGTTAGGAAATTTTGTTTTGTTTTGCTCATGTAGTGGGGAAAGGTTTTTTTTTCAAAACTTCCTAGCACCCCCGCCCCCCTTGAAGTCTAATGGTGCGTCACTTATACTGTTAAGTCCATATCAGATCTGGAACGTTGTCCGTCTGGTCTACGATTTCACCGGATTTAGGGTGCTTTCTCACGGCGCCGTTTTTTGGCTCGGATGGATCCACCAATTTCTTCGTCAATCCTCTCATCTATGGTGCAGTTAACCCCAGATATCGACAAGCATTACGTGAAGTGTTTGGATGTCCATTTGTCTTGAAACGAACACAGAACATGCAGAATGGTACAGACATATACATTTCTGATCAAAACAACAAAAACGAAGATGATCTGCAGGAAGGTCTGAGAATTAAATGAAATGCTAACTTTATTATAGCTTGATAAATTATTAGAACAAGCAATGCAACACGCACCAGTAATATTAGTTGGTGTCATATTTAAATTGCATTGTTATTAATGCTCTGCATGCTAGCCATGCCCTTCAACGGAAAAAGCTCAAGTTTTGAAATATTTTCTCAAAATACCAAGAGCTATCTTAAGAACTACTGAACCAATATTAGGCTTGTTTGTACTCATTTTAATGCATCTTTCATGCTGATTCCAAATATGGTCATAAAATTTACATTTCTGAAATTTTTGAATTTTTAAAAAAATTGAAACTTGTCGTCTGCAGTCGACACCCGCGTGAAGAGAGTTAATAATGATGCTGTTTTAGAGCCTGTATGCCTCTTGTGGTCTAGAATTTAAAAACAAGTACTGCAACTGCTTTTCTGCAATAATAATCACGATATTTTGGTTAAATTAATATGATATACGATGCTAAATAAGGCTCTCTTTATGGAAATAAACACTGAAATCACTTCCATTTATTACATAGAATTAATTTTTTGGACATTGATAAGCAGACTCATGAAAGACAGTTCGATTTAATCATGCATTCGCGCGCGTGCCACTTAGTTTTTGGGGTGTCTTTTTCAAGTGGATTTAAATAATGCATATTCTTAAGACTTTTATCAGAGCATAAACAAGATATTATATACGTCTATCATATCCTACATTCTTAAACACTTGAGAACGTTCCTGCAATCTTATTGGTTCTTACCCGTGTGATATGACACAATATCACACGTACAGCGCGTGTGTATCGCGAGATACGCGTACTCGCTATTTGAACCAATCGGAGCCACATAAAAACAATGGGACAAATCAATTTTAAGCCCTAGGTAATTCCTTGCAAAATGTAGGATTTAATTTGATTAAAAATTTTAATTACAGCGCACAGCAAAGCGCGATGCAGTATGTTTAGCGTTGTTACGCATTCTACAAAAAGCTTTACGCTTGATTACGCGGTCTGCAATACTCGCTATCACTTACGCTTTGGCTACGCGCAGGCGCTCCACCTTGAGGTAAACAACTAGAAATATTTGGGCAAAAAATGTGATATTTTCACTTTAAATCGCACTATTTTGTGGTAATAGAATAGAAATAAAGGGTGCAGCATTATCCTTTACACGCAAATAATGTGTCCTCGGCAGTAAAAACGTTTAAATAATGGGCTCGGCTGCGCCTCACCCATTATTTACGGCAGTGAAAAAATATATACTGTTTATATGTGACCACTCGTTTCAAAATAAAGAAAATAATAAGTAATTGATTATTAATTATTAAAAGTTACCTCGTGCCTTTTTCAAAATCGTAAACTAATAATTAATTGTGAAGGGCCTAAGTGTCATTAAATGCATCATGGGTGTGATATTATAGGTCTAGAGTGTGTCAATCTGGACCTGTAGGGACTTCTGCACACCACGATTTAAGTTACGTATTAGGCTTAAAAAATGTTGGAACAAATTACTATACACCGTGATCTTTTTTAAAGACTATTCTCGTTTACTCACATTTTTAATTTTAGTGACGTTTCACCACTACACTAATGGTTTCATCAGACTGGCAAGAGAAACCGCCGTTGAGGGCGTGATGAGTTTGTCAAAGATGTTTTTGATCAATGTTGTTGATGAAATGGCACTCATGGGGTAAAACTGAAAAGGTATACAGGAGTGACGCGTTGGTAACAGAAGAAGCGGACAAGCAAAATGACGACTATCCGCGAATATTATTGCGTTTTCATTCACTGTAAGTTTATTCAGCTTATACATGTATAAGGCGGAAAAAATAAGACGCATAACACCGGGTATTGATATAGAATGGCGTGCACGCAGTTGGGCGCAGTGTTTACGTTAGTTATTATGATCTGCGTAATATGTGAATTGACGCGAACCTGAGTTGGGACTTTATTGACGCGCGCAGTAACAAAAGCCAAATTATTTTCGCCTATTATAATACGAACAAACATTAGGAGGGCTTCACTCAATATTATGATGTGCATTATAAATAAATAAATAAATTTGGGAATTTATGGTGCACAGTGCCAACCCCCATGCCTCTGCACACTTTATAGAGTTTCGCAGACCACTGTGGCCCAAGACACACCTTATAAACCATTAAACAACATTCATGAACGCAGCTCAATATAGACACAGTCTCCTAGCCTACACATATAATTACATTGTACAGCAGAGACACTAAAATGAATACACGGGATCGATAAACGTGAATGTGCTATGCACGATTTGATATTCAGGCGATATTCGGGGTAGAAAATGATGAATATCTCCCGTAATTTTTTTGTTCTAAAGAAGCCATATTTATTTCCTCGCACTTGAACATATGTGTTGAAAGGATATGATAGTCGTTAGCTTGCGTATTGAGAAAGAAGCATGCGTCTTGCGCTCAAAAACTGACCAAAATTCTGATTTTATATGTGCTATATATACTATAGCGCAGCGTAGGCTAGCTGCTCTCACTCGTGGAGGCAGTCTAAAAGCAGATGACCCCATGGCGTATACATGCTCACTCACACACAGAGAGGTCAATTACCAGGCTATTGTCAGTAGCCTTAGTCGGATGTCCCTCGGCTCATTATGCGTCTCAAAACTATTAAACAGGTCGGAACAAAATGGCCATGCGTGGCTGTGGATTCAACCTACCATGGCAATTTCTGCCATGAAGATATCGGGCCGATGACACAAGATAGCACAATAAAGAACATTTTTGTGCAGTCCCAAAGACACCATAGTTTTTTTAGGGTCTGTCCCATCTTGCTCAATACTTGCCACATACAGTACACCCCTATGTTCATATATTAACATTTGTGACTGTACATACATGTCACTTTCATATTTAACACCCAACCCATCCCCACCTGATGATGAAAGATCAGTCAATCAGTTAAATACGTGAATCTAGGCCGGGTGACACATTTATATCCATTTCAACCCGGACTTAAAGCTACATGCTCTTTTTGGTTGAAATTTTTGGCGGGAAATATTCCCGCCAAAACATTAAAGTAATCGTTTCCCACAACTAAATATCATAGTCAGGAAATTAATGATGCATCTGGTAGCTTAGATCATAACTTTCATTATACGCGCATGGTAGCCTATGCATCTTTAGCATTCATAGTGCCTTGGCAGTGGTTCGAACCCTGGTGAAAATTTAGTATTTTTTATTCTTTTTACTAATGCGCTGTGCCGTTTTTCAAACACGCCCCTGAATGAAATTGATGGGCAAGTACCCTTAATTTATATGACATTGTATGCTAAGTAACCATTGCATAATAAACTGAATGCAGTGTCAATGTTTAGCCATTTTCCTCATTACATATATACCACAGAACGAACAACTATGGCAGATGACAGGTGCTCACTCAATTACTCTCGAGAGGAACTTGAGTATTTACGGTACAGGACAGGCGCTGGTGCTCTTATCTCCGGTTTTTTGACAACTTTTGGGGTTTTGGGCTTGTTATTCAACCTGGCATTTCTATACGTTGTTTATCACGCTCCTCAGATGCGAACAGTTATCACTCTATTTTTGGTCCAACTCTCCATGTCTGATATCGGTATGTCGGTAGGTTTTTAATTTGCGATATATTTGGAGCTACTTCAAATCTCCAGAATACGAATTTTCACCAGTGACAAGCAATGGATGTAGCGCCTATGGATTCCTAATGTATTTCACTTATTCCATGTATTTTGTTGGCGTAAATTTTATTTGTATCATAGCAATAGAAAGATACTTTGCGATCTGTAGACCTCTACAACATCGAATTTTAAAAGGACGATCTCGGGCAAGAAACATATCTACAAGTTGTTGGGTCGTGGGTTTCTTACTTGCAATTCCTGGACTTGTGCCGCAAGATGAAGTCACTATCTGTGCCGAGAAACCCCAGTCATCAGATACAGCAAACGTCACCATTTTGGTGTTCCGTTCCTGTACACCATCATGTTCCTGGTGCTTGCAGATGCTCTTCATGTACGACACTGTTCAATTCGTGATCGTCGTTATCACAAACGCAATCTTGCATTACGCAATAGTCAAACATCTTCGCAAAAGAGCAGCATCAGACGTCGTAAGCAGCTCTCAGATTCTTACTATATCTGCGCAACGAGCAAACAGAGATGTAGCGCGGATGTTGATCACCAATGGAATCGCTTTCTTTATACTGTTAGGTCCATATCATATTTTGAACGTTGTCCGTATGGGCTACGATTTCACCGGAGCTATGGTACATTCTCTAAGTGCCCTTTATTGGTTCAGATTGGTATCACGCTTTAAGTACATCCATCAATTTCTTCGTCAAGCCTCTCATCTATAGTGGAGTTAGCCCCAGATATCGCCAAGCATTTTTTGAAGTGTTTGGATGTCCATTTGTCTTGAAGCGAACACAGAACATGCAGAATTCTACTACAGATACATGCCGACATATTTGTGATCAAAACAACAAAAACGAAGATCAGCAGCTGGATCTTCGCATATGAGAATACGGATTATTTGCTTGCCGTGCACTGTCATTTTTTAAAAAAAAAATCAAAATTATTTGATATCAGAATTCGTATTCAAAACTCGATATATTCAAAATTGGATGACGTCAAACAAATTTAAATTAAACATTGAGAAAACTGAGGTTCTGATTATTGGATTACCTCACAATTTGATATCTCATCTTGATCTCACCCTCGGTACTACTGAGATTAAAACTACAAATTCAGTCCGTAATCTGGGTGTTATCATGGATTCGGACGGTTCAATGACCAGCCAGGTGGGAGGATTGTGTCGCACTCTCAATTTCCAACTAAGAAATATTGCCCTTATCATAAAATATTTGGATGAGGACACCCGGGGAGGACACTTGCAATCATATTAATATGTTAACATTTCAATGATTACCACATAGGGCGTACGCGTACATTTAGTAAAAATGATTGTTTAGCCTACCAAAAAGGAAAACTACCTTTTTTGCATAGGATTTGCAACTCGATCTTAATTCGCGGATGAGCTTAATTTCTGGGCATTTATCGGGTTGAAACTTAAATGACATAAAAATACTTAACGCACGGATTTTGAATTCTCACTGCACGGATTGTTAAGGGATCTAAAATGAGCGTTTATTGCGTTTCGACAGTATTTTTTGTGGGACATGAGAGCACCTCAGACCTATCGAATTGCTTTCTGAATACGAAGCATGTCTTTCTGATATCAAATAATTTTAATTTTTGAAAATCACAATATAATACAAATTTTATGACAAATTATAAAAATTTGATATTTTTCAAATTTTTGATATATAACAGTGCTCGAAGTAAATTATATAAATCTAATGACATATTCTTAAAGTGTATGTAGCAGGGAGGAAAAGCCGACGGTCAATTGAAAATTTTGACCTTTCATATTGAAGATATGGATTTTTTCCCAAAAAGACCTAATTTTTTTGGTGTTTTGGGAAAAAAATCCATATCTTCAATACGAAAGGTCAAAATTTTCAATTGATCGTCGGCTTTTCATCCCACCTACATACACTTTAAGTATAAATCATCAGATTTATAAAGTTTACTTCAAGTACTGTTAAATATAAAAATATCAATTTTAATGATTTGCCATAAAATGTGTATTAAATTACGAATTTCAAAAAATCAAAATTATTTGATATCAGAATGACATTCTTCGTATTCAGAATGCAATTCGATATGTCTGATGTGCGCTAATGTCCCACAATAAATACTGTCCAAACGTTCATACCCCAGCCCTTAATCTTACTGCACGATACGAATGTACCATATCATGATATAGCCCCTGATTCTGTCCCATGTACCCCCGCCAGGCAGTATATAGGCCATGCAGCAAAAAGCGGTCTATTTAACGGTTTCGTAGGACAGATGTTTCAAATGGACAAATCATATATCAAAATGTTCAGAAGGGTCTGGAGAATCCCTCCTGCCATATTGTCAAATGTGTAACCCGCGAGTTCTATGCCGTTTCCATGGCAACGGTAACACTATTTAAAGATGTTGGTAATTTTTAACCCAATAATGTCACATTTTAACTAGCTTTTTCTTTTAAACTAAATTGAATAGAAACTTCATATTTGGTGTGCAGAACTCAAGACACATGGAACATGGAAATTTAATGTCTATGAATAAAAGCAAATTTAATTTATGGGTGAAAATGCCATTTTTGGTGATTTTTGTGCAGTTTTGACTAAAAAATGTAATTTTTACATGGGAAATTTTTTGGAAAATGACTTATGCGTCATGTATGGAAAGTGTATATATATTAAAATGGATGTTTGGATCAAAAAGGCCAATCACCACATTTTTCAGTGACTTATGGTTGTTGACCTATTATTCAAATTCATAAGTAGGCATAAAATGCATGTTTTTAGTGTTTTAGGGCATTCTGCACATCCATTATGATGTTTCTAATCCATTAAATTTAAAAAATAGCTAGTTAAAATGTGACATGAAAATTGATGAAAGTAATGCAAAAAATATATTCATTATTTGGGATATGGTATGATGACCAAACACTATCTCCTGCAAACGTTGTTTGGATTTTTGTAAACGGGTGCGGCATTTGTATCTTAACGGGGATCAAAAAAATCATTAAAAAGCCCGATTTTGGCCCAAATTTCAATTATTTTTGGTGAAATTGGTCAAAATTCAAAAAATGAAAAAAAAAACGGATCCTAGAAATTTTGATCTAGTTTTGAAAATTAATAAAAAAAAAAAATTAGCCCAAGAATTTTTTTGTTACGATGCACGAAAAAGAAGTGGGTCAAAAACCCTTATTTTTGGGATTTGGGGCCAAATTTGACCTCACAGATGAACTTATCGAGTCTTTGCCATTCTAAATATGTATACTTTTATATACTTTAGACCAACAATTTAGAAGTTATGAGGCCAGAAAGTTTCCATAATTCCAGGGTTCAGACCAAGCTTAAGTAGGACTAGGAGTAGTAGTAGGACCTGCAGGAATCTGGATGTTATTATGAGAATACGGATTATCTACTGTCTACTGTCATTTTTTTGGAACAAAACAGCCAATTTTAAACGCGTTAATTCTTATGCACATTTTTCGGGCAAGCTAAGTGAATCAATATGTACAAGATAAAAGTAAGATTTTGGTATTATCATGTAAAGCTACTTTGACTATAGGAAACATTTTTTACATTTTCATCCAAAAAAGCGTCAGTATTGAATAAAAGAGGTTGAAACTTTCAAATTTCAACAACCTTTAGTGAATATTTCTAATTTCAAGAAAATTGAAAAAAAATCTGACCTTCCGGCACGCCATGTACGCAGTGTTCTGAACGTAGCGTACGGCGTTCGACAAATATGTTGATCGTAATATAAATTCGACGTCTTATTCAGTCGTTTTATTCAAAATCTCGGATTTTGTCAAAATTACAGTGCCTAAAGTCTTGACTTTTGCAGGATATATTAGTTTACTAAAGTACAAGTACTGTAAAAACAGAATTAAAAAAAAAATATTGAGAGCGTCCTCCTCAACAAATGATACATTATGGCATTAAGTGGAGCAGTTTAGACAAAATATGTTTACTCTCTTAAATTTAGTGTGGAAAGAGTGGAAAAAAGAGTCAAAGAGTGAAATGGAGGACAACCCCTTTTTGCATGGAGAAATTTTACTCTAAAAGGATTGAAAAAAGTAGTCTGTATACCCTCAAAAGTGTGAATATTGCTCAAAAAATGTCATTTTTTTCATTTTAGAGTGTTTTGCACTCAAAAACGGGGTGTATTTCGTTCAACTCCTTGAAAGAGTGGAAATTCACTCTTTTACATTTGGAGAGTCAAAATTGCAAACAATGACTATGGTGTCGATATTCATTTTTTTCAGCAATTGATCATTTTCTTGCCTTTTCATCCACGCTGCGCCTAATTAAAGAGGCTTTCAACGATTAAAAAGGTTTTCAAAGTATGTCAATTAATCAAGTGCGTAGTGACACATCTAGGACAAGTGGCACAGTTAATATTCATTTCAACTCGGAAATAGGCCAATTACACCTAGACAGAGAATCACCAAACCCGGACTAAAATGCGAGCTAATTGTCTGCCCTCAGAGAGGATTATTAATTCAATACATAATGCACCAATAATATTTTCTACATGAATGCATTTAGTTTGAAGTACTGATCATTCATATCACATATCGGTAATACCTACTACTGAAAGGTAAATAACTGTATATAACATATATGTGAGTGGACGCGGCGAATCAGCCGTAAACTCGGCAAATTGTATTCTGAGTTAAAGTGTAAAATGTATGTGAAGGTCGTATTCATAGGTGTATCAATTCAGTATCGAAGTTACGTAATGTTACTATGTCAACGGGATCACGCGCTAGAGTAATGAACCACGATCGAAATGATCACCACATAAAGTATATGGCACTCGAAGGCATACCAAAGTAGCGTGATCCGGTAACCAAGAGAATTACGTAACCACTTCGATGCTGAATTCGTTGCGACAAGTATCTTATCACACGCTGTTTAAATCAATCAATAATACTACTGCTGAAGAGGATAATAAGCTTCTACCTATTTCTATAGAATAGTTCTTGTCTTTGTTTGCTTTGGCTAAATCCTGTTCAAGTGGTAGATAACAAAGCATTGTATTTTGTCTAGGTATGTATAATCAACAATGAACAATGAGAGGATATTTCTGAACTTCGTTGACTTGGGGATGATTTGAAATGACCGCCAATTATGACTGTTGGATATTTATTACCAGAAATGTAGAAAAAGAGACACATGTAGAACCGATAAAAATACAATTTTGTCGAAGGAACAGAGTTCAACAAATCATAACCCCGCTTTTGGATATCGTTTGAAGTCAAATGATATACCATTTTAAAGCTTATGGTATATATTTTCTAAACACGAAATAAAACAAAATTGACCGGGCCGACTTTACGGCTGATTCGCCGCGTCCAGTCACATATTAGAGAGTAAATCGGAGAGCAAACCATACCCTTAGTTACTACTTCTCGGTAAACCTACCACTGAAAGCTAATTAACTATCTATACTACTAAAATAATAAGCGTTGTCTGTCTGTCTGTCTGTCTGTCTGTCTGTCTGTCTGTCTGTCTGTCTGTCTGTCCGTCCGGCTATGCGTTCCGCCGTGCTTCGACGCATCAAGCCGAAATTTTGGATATGGATAGGTAACGGGAAAAGCATGTTGACCGGGTGGTTTTCGAAGAGCCCCCTCGAGGTCAAAGGTCATCTAGGGGGAAAATACCCCAACTGGATAGCAAAAACAGCAGCAAGTGGATACAAAGATGTGTACTAGACAACTCTGAACATGATTCATTCAGCTTTTGGCTATTTGCCCAATTTGAAATGCACTGTAATGTGTCTACCCAGAATGCATTGCTGCAAATGATTTTTAAATTTAAAACTTTGTCCGATCGGGCCCAAACTTGGTGGGTGGAATCTTTGATACAAGGGGGAATATAATGCACGAAATAAAATCGAGGTCAACCGAGGTCAAAGGTCATTATGGAGGGGTCAAATTTCAAACTATGTCCGATCGGGCTCATACTTGGTGGGTGGAATCCTTGATACGAGGGGAATATATGCACAAAATAAAAGCGAGGTCAACCGAGGTCAAAGGTCATTATGAACGGGGTCAAATTTCAAACTTTGTCCGATCGGGCTCAAATTTGCTGGGTGGAATCCTTGATACGAGGGGAATATATGCGCGAAATAAAATCGAGGTCAACCAAGGTCAAAGGTCATCCCGGGGGGTCAAATTTCAAACTTTGTCCGATCGGGCTCAAACTTGGTGGGTGGAATCCTTAATACGAGGGGAATATATGCGCGAAATAAAATCCAGGTCAACAGTGGTCAAAGGTCGTATGGGGTCAAATGTTAGAGTATGCCCAATTGGGCTTAAACGTGGTAAAAAGAATCATTGATATGTCAGGACCATGTCATAAAGTCAAAAAGGGTCATCAGGGGTCAAGCAGTATCTCGATCATGTACCTGGTGCCCTTATAGCTACATGGCCATTACAGCTACAGGTGCACTAGTACGTATAATAATATCAGGACCTGAGTATTCTTATTACAAGACTGTCCTACCCCAACCATAAACCCTAACCCTAAACTCCGTAAACGAGGATTGTACTCAAGTCTAGCAAGTTACACCCTATTCGGTAATTGCACCTAAAAAAACAGAGTGTAGTCCATATTATATCTTCTACGCTAATTTCACTTGAATCGGTTGACCGATTGCGAAACAATGAGAGATTACACAACGCATGCGTCAATTTACTTCAATCCAAGTTTGAAATAAATATCATTCAACACAATGCGCACAAGTGGTGGTTAATTAATACGGTTAAAATATAGCAATGGGATTTATATTTTGTTCGGTGAAATCCTTTTCGTTCTTCTCAAACAATCTGTTTCTTGCAAAACATTTAATTAGGTCTTGTTCAAATTTGAAAATACTGCACTATGATTGAAAGCTTACATACGAGATAAGATGATGCTCGGTAATTGTAAATATCTTTTTCCATTAATGTTTACAATTATTACATAAAGAATTATTGCTTACAGAATTCCAGCTGGCTAAAAAGTTTTCTCACACATCAATGTTTTTTAAATATTTCTAAGAAATGGTAATGCAAAATTTAAATCTTTTAAACTTCATCATAATGTTGCATGAAATCAAAAATCACACTTAAAGCTGTAAGCACTTGATCATTGTAATTCTTGGCTCAAATGTTGGTTACTCCTTCATGTAATTATACACGAAATTAGGGTTAGGGTTAGGGTTAGGGTTAGTTTAGGGTTAGGATTAGGGTTAGGGTTAGGGTTAGGATTCGGATTAGGGTTAGGGTTAGGGTTAGGATTAGGGTTAGGGGTTAAGACTAGCTTACACGAAATACAGAATTACAGAACCAAAGTTTTCGCAGACAAACTATTTGTTCCAATATTGTCATGAATAATGAATGCAATTTAATGCAAACGTTAAACCTTAAAAAAACTTTAAACATTTAACATAATATTGCACAATATCAAAGAAAGGGGTAAAGCTCCAAAACTTGTTAAATTTAAATGAAAATTAGTATGTGATATAGATATGATTTAAAACAGTATACGGATCATTTCAAGGTCATTAGACGTCAACCAAGGGACAATCTCATCTCATTTATTAGCCTAATCACTCTTACTTATATTTCATGCAACGTAACAGTTCCATCCAGTACATCAATTTACAGTTTATGGAATTCATCTTTTTCAGCAATGTAGCAATACTTTTTTGGCGTAGTGTGTGTGTGTGAAATAAATTCAGATAATATTTTAAAATTTATTTGCTCCTTCCAAGTCTTTGCGCATGCAGAAATGCAAGAATAGTATTAAAGGATAATATTAATACGTTGAGTGTTTTTTTTTACTTTTTACATATTACGACTGTGATTCCATATGTGTCTCTATTGTTTTGTGCAATCGTATGTTACGAGCGTATAGTTGGGAAATAGGTTAACATAACTTCCAAACAGCTTGACATGCTTGATATCAGCGTTATATGTTAATATTCTTTATTTTTGATCCATGCCGGAGACAATATAATATAATGAACTGAGCTCAAAAAGAAACTTATAATTTTTCACAAGGTCATATCTTGAAATCCTGTCCATCAAATTGAACCAAAATTACACACAGATTTACTTCAATACTCTACTCTTAACACATGTCAGTAACCAAGCAGTTATCCAACTGACACAACAGCAAAATGCACTGACATGGGACTAATTTATTTGATTTATGAATAAAAAGGAGCAGTTTAGAGATTTTTTAAATTTTTGCCGATTTTTCAATTCCAAGTACTGCCGATTTATCGGTTTTAACCCTATAACGTCTGTAAATGTCATGAGTCGGATGTTTTCAAGATGGATGTGCCGAGGGTTGACAAGAGGAAAATGATTGTAAATATTTTGTTTACCAGTTGGTACACTATACAAGTGAGGAAATTGTTATTGTCTCTTTCTTTCTTTGGTTAGCTCTTCTTTTCATGTTACACAGATTTGATCTCTTTTTCAGCCTTAACAGGTAAAAGTTTTGAATCTTTTTCTGTGTCAGTGCATACATGAGTGGATCCAAACAAGCATTACAGAATTGCAGAAGCAACAGATTGTACAGAATGTCTTTGTCCGCACAGTGAGAGCAGAATACTTCAACTGCAATGACGTATAGAGAGTAGGGTAACATACATAGTGCCATAGCTGTGACAAGCCCTAAGAGAGTCATGGCTGGTTTGAAATAACGCTTCCTCTGCTGAATCGACATCACCTGCTGATGGTGCGCCTGATGTGATGGTGATGTTTGGGCTGGTAGTTGGGCGTCTGCCCTCATTCCCCAGCTGCGGCTTAACCTCTTGTAAAGCAAGAAGAAAAAAGCAATACTCATTCCACAAACCAGTAAAACCGGGGAGAGGTAAAGCGATAAAAAAAATGTTAGAGCAAACTCTTTCATACGTCTAGGTGGAGACAAACAGACTTTCTTGTAATCAATAACAGAAGCAGATTCATCAAGTCCTTTTGCAATGTTCCACAATGCTACTTCAACAAAACCTGTTAGGACTGAGAAACTCCAACCAATCAGCAAGATTCTTTTGATTCGTACGTGTGTCTGTATCTTCAGATATCGTGAATACTCCTTTGATACCAATAGGAATCGATCAATGCTGATCATGCAAAGGCTGAAAAGGCTAGCATGGGTGGCAATATCCGTGAAGACGATAGTAATTATACATGTTATTTCCTTGAAAGGCCAGTATCCAGGAATTATGTAGACTGGAGAAAAAAGCGGAATGACAATGAGACCGGTGATGAAATCAGCGCAAGAGAGACTCAAGATAAGCAGTTCACCTGGTTTCTCGCGGAGGCTTGGCAGTTTCCAAAATGCAACAATAGTTCCTAGGTTTCCAACACAGATCAAAAAACAAAGAGTTGGGATGAATATTGCAAAGAAATAATTCACATATATCGTGTCAGAAGCATCTACCAAACTTTCATTACTACAGGATAAATTTCTTGCAAGTAGAGAATGGTCGGAGGTGTTCTCATAGCACGCCATTTTTCCTCAGCTTAAATTGGAGAATTGAATTGCCAATGTAGGTCGCTGAAATAGTTTAATATCAAATGACTTTGATACAAGCAATAAGCATTTATTAATCGACGCAATTCACTGCCTTTGTGGTGCATGCGCAAGGTTCAGGTGCAATCCCAATACGATTTTGGCTAATGGGCTATTCCATTAAAAATCCATACTACCCCTGTAGAAGATTTTGGAAAGACCTTCCATAGAGGGAGTTTTTCAAATGTAATTGGTCAGGGTTAATCATTTTGAAACCCATACTCCCACTGTGTTATGGCTTTACCTATATCTTCCACAACTGAAGTTAGTATAAAATGGAAGTTACCAAATTGTCTGTTGTATTCAAAACTCATACTCCCTCTGGTGAAGACTACAGCCAAATCTTCCACAGCGATAGTGTGGATTTTAAATGGAATGGCCCAATACAATCTAATCACAAGAGGTCATTGCGGTTGAATTCTCTTGGGGTTAAATGCGTTTCTGTGTAAATTGGGGCTCTCTGATTAGACGGTATTTGGCTAACGAATTCATACCGTTTCAAAGGTATCTCTGCCTAGTTTTGCCGATGTTAACAATAATGTGACAAAACAACTTATCTTATCTCTATCTTTTCTCATGCAAGATTCTCGAAAATGTTCCCCAGAAACGGGTTTTTAAAATTTAATCGGTACTGTATTTGGTTCTGTTAAATGGCAACATTTTTTCTTTGATCGATTTGCAGTACAATACAAAAAAGAAGAAAACAATCACTCGGCGTGATTTTATACGGGGCGCACATTGAAAAAAGAACCGACGTGGAACGCGTTTTTGATCTTGTGAACATGGTGCGTAAAAAGGATTTAAACGAAGAATTTTCAAATTTATTCTAAAAATTGTATAAACACACAAAAATAATGTTAAGCTACATCCAATGCACCAACATTTCACTCGCTGCGATATTTGATTACTGAGAAAACTCTGTTTTAGAAAACAACTTTATACGTCTTTTATACGTTTTTTATACGTTTCTTTGTGTAACCTCAACCTCGTCGCTTGTGTATTGAAATTCGTCAAAGTGCATCATTGCGTAACAAATTGCGTCGATTGTGTAACGAATTTTTGATTGCAAGGAAGTGGTGAGAGGTCAGATGTCAATCGTATGTGGTTATAGGTCAGATGTCAAACGGAAGTGGTCAGAGGCCAGATGTCAAACGAAACTGTTCAAAGGTTAATCAGAAGCGCCGCCGTTTTGAACCGGAAATGACGATCAAGGGCGATGAAAGGGGGAAATGACGAACACCAGACATGCACATGATACTTACATTACGCACACCCAAACCATTTTTAGTAGTAATTTATAATACCACCAAATCCGGGCGCAAACTGAGACACGAACTTTATCTTTATATCAAAAATTCTACATCCTATACATCCTTCAAATTCAATTTCAAGAAAACCATGATCAGTACTTCTTACTATAAACAATTCTATTTACTTTCTTTTTCCCTCCTCTACTCTTTGCTTATCTCTTATAGTCGGATTGTGCCGATTGCAGATTGTCTGTTTATTGTGATTGTGATTATTTAGAAAATGTGACACAATCTGGTCCATGGGGGGCCAAAGGCGGCAAATTTGAAATTGAGATAAAGGCAAAAATAGGGAGTAAAAGGCAATAGAATACATAGGAAAATACACATCACCAAACTTCATAACTTTAGAAACAAGTATGCTAAACCTTTCGTGTTTTCAGTATATGATAGCCTAAATGACGATAATTATGGTTATTCCTTCATGTAATGTTAAGTTTAGGGTAGACTTGATCCACCAGTCCTTCAACTGCTTACGCACGGTCATCGGGTTGTGCTTGCAGGTGAGGACTGGTAACGATTGCGTTCGAAAATTGGAGCATTTATTAGCTCATGAATAATTAATTAGTTCTTATCACGTGGTCACAGCATCTCCTTTTAAGGATGTTATACTTTATTATGAATGAAATATTTGCATTGTTTACTATAATCATGACATTTGACATGAAATTATAAATAAATAAACAAATTTGTACTGCCTGAATATTTATTCATTCTAATTTCACACATCATTTTCCAGGCCGTTTTCCATGCATTTTTGAGTTGTCACTCGTCTCCTCATGCTTTAGCTCTTTGACTTGCAAAATATGCATTGTTTTTCCTTTTTTCCTTCATCATTTTTAACGAACGTGGGAAATTGAAAAAAAAATATATTGATTGTAATACAATATTTCACTTTTTTTACTGTTTATTTTATTAATTGTTCAACTTGATTCACATGTATTTTGTTTCTATGACCAGTGTGTTTGTTTATATTAGGGGCTGTCATTTTCTGCGAAAGAGGATGGGTCATGAATATACTGGGGATCATAGAATTTTTAGACCAAAAATAGAGGCGGTTATAATTTTTACCCCAAAATAGAATAGAAGGCTGATGACACAAAATTTGCCCAAGCTGCGCGTGCATTCTTTCAATTTACGCTCAAAATGTACGTACAATCTTTAGTTAATTCAAAATAATATATAATTCAAATTTTTTTGCCCGCTCCGCGCACCTTCTTTACGCTTTTTTAACCCTATGATCAAAATTTTAACACGCTCCCACACTTTCTTCACATTTAAGTTTTGCATGCCTCGCGCCTTACTAGTTCCGGTGATGAATAATTTGTCGTCAGTCTGTGTAGGTGGGAGGGGGTCATAAAACTTTTCGACTCGAGATAAGTGAGTCGTAAAAAAAATTAGCCCGCGATAGGGGGTCATAAAAAATTTACTTAGATTATACCGTTTGTAAGTCATGTATAAATGTGCAGTTGGGAGTGGGCCTAGGACTACGGTACGGGATTGGTAGTCAGTATAGTGTTACGGTACGGTAGTCACAATGTTACGCAACTTACGTTGCGTAACTTACATTGCGTTGTTAATTTACGCGTGACATCCCTTACGTTGCGTAACTTATGTTGCGTTGCGCAATTTACGTTGCGTTGGTTGTTAAGTTACGCAACGTAACTTACGTTGAATAACTTACATTGCGTAACCTACGTTACGCAACTTACGTCACACAACTTACGTGACGTAACTTACGTTGCGTAACTTACATTGCGTTGTTAATTTACGCAACGTGACATCCCTTTACGTTGCGTAACTTATGTTGCGTTGCGCAATTTACGTTGCGTTGGTTGTTACGTTACGCAACGTAACTTACGTTGAATAACTTACATTGCGTAACCTACGTTACGCAACTTACGTCACACAACTTACGTGACGTAACTTACGTTGCGTAACTTACATTGCGTTGTTAATTTACGCAACGTGACACCCCTTTACGTTGCGTAACTTATGTTGCGTTGCGCAATTTACGTTGGGTTGGTTGTTACGTTACGCAACGTAACTTACGTTGAATAACTTACATTGCGTAACCTACGTTACGCAACTTACGTCACACAACTTACGTGACGTAACTTACGTTGCGTTGCATTGTTAATTTACGCAACGTAACTTACGTTACGCAACGTAACGTAACTTACGTTGCGTAACTTACGTTGCATTGCGTTGTTAAGTTAAGCAACGTAACTTACGTTATGCAACATAACTTACGTTGCGTTGTTAATTTACGCAACATAACTTATGTTACGCAACGTAACTTACATTGCGTAACTTACATTGCATTGTTAAGTTACCCAACGTAACTTACAAACGTAACTTACGTTGCGTAACTTACGTCACAATGTTACGCAACTTACGTTCTAATAACGGTAGGTACACGGCTAGGCTGTAGACTACAGCAAGTCATGCAAGTGTAACACCGTGCATACATAACGATACGATGTGTGTATAATAGTTCCAATCTTAGACTAATGTGGGGGTGCGTAGACGTAGACTACGGCAAGTATAATGCCCTGATGGTACGATGCATGAGGGCCCAGCCATAGACTACGGTAAGTGTAATGCCTAAATGGAGAAATGCGTGCAAGGCCCAGCCGTAGACTTGGAAAAAGTTAGGTAAATAGGATTACATGTACCGTACATAGTCATGGTACTACTAGCATAATACTAGGCCTAGCATGACCAGTATTTTGTCCTACATTCATGCAAAACATACCATGACAGGCAGCCTAGGCATGATAGGCCTAGTCATAATTGTTGGACTCCGTTTTTGGATCAAGTCTTTGTCAAATTGTAAAATTGAGTCTTGAGATCCAACCCATGATTTGGCATGAAGACATGAACTTACCAGGTTTTTAACATGAAGAATACCATCCATTCGATTTCAAGTGCAGTGCAGCGTCTGATGTAGGAGTCGTGCAGTTGCACAGCACAGTTCTCGGTGAAGCAAGTTACAATGTATTGACAGCGGGACTGACGGTCGTGCAATGACAAGCATACTGAGTATGCTTGTCATTGCACGACTGTCACTCAGATTCAGACTTGACGTACACTGTGACATCGTAATTTAAATTTGTAAACCAGCACCATCACGGTCACACTGTTCATGGTTTGATTATGACATCGAAGACCCGGGCGGGTTCAAGAACATGACAACATTAGCTCTTCGTGCAGCATATCTGTCAATTATGCATGTCTGAATCTGATGTACATGACATGTATGCCGTAGGCGCTACATGCCTATCATGCCATGGTCATGTCAGATGGTATGCAATCATCATGATCATTCATGACCATCACGACAATGAATTTCTTTGTCTGTCTTGAGACCGTGCATGACGTGCATAGCTTTCTGTAGTACTTACATGCTTAGCCGGTGCCTAGGCTACACTGATCAATGAATAACATACAAATTACGGTGTGTATACAATCCGTATAGTTGAATTTATCTGGCTGCTTGTTGAAAGTGTACATACAATTCATGAATTGCAAACTAGAAAATACCGATCGCCGTTTACATGGCACAAAAATGCCTCCTATTTTGCTCTAAAATAACCCATGACTTCAGATAAACGGTCTAAAAGATAACTAGCAACGTCACCTTCAACTTCTCCAGCCAAAGTTTCAGCATTGACAATCAGGTTTGAAATTAAACATATTTTGTTGTTTTTTCTATGCACTTTCACACAGACAAGCTGATGGCATCTCTCTGCTCTGATTTCATAAAAAAAATTAATTTCATGAATAATTAATCACGTATCATCTCTTCTACAAGCCCTAACTGGCCGTACAACAAGTATTGCGCAGGCGTCAACGATAATACTGCTGATGAGTTTGAGCTAGTTTCTACGTCATTGATTGAGCTACTTCGCACGCCCGACGTGTTTTCGTCGTGAAAACAATACAATACAAAAGAATTAATCGCCCCACTTTTTTGCACGGTTCGTTCTCAGGCCCCGAATCGAGAAACGGCCATTTTATTCCGCCATGTTGATTGTTTCGAGATCGGGGCCGAGGGACTCAGGCTAAGTTTAGGGTTGGGATTAGGGTTAGGATTAGGGTTAGTAGTACCTCAATTTTCAAAATTGCCTCCTTTAAAATCCCCCCCTGGAGCAGATCGTGTCACAAATATGATTTTCATGTTTGATTAAAGTCAAATGTGTCACTTTTGAAATGCTCCCCTTTTCCCATTCAATTCTTTATAACTTTGGGAAATAGAGTCACATAGCCTCAAATGAGGTATCAAAATAAGCAGAACAAAATTATCTCTCTAATGATTACTTTATTTGGTACTTGATAAATTTGTGACAATTTTTGCATTTTTCTCAAAAAATAATAACACACTGGTAACAAAAGTTATGTAGTTATAGGGGCAAGGAATCCAGTTACTACACTGGAATTTCAATGACTCAAGACAAGCGGTACGTTATTTATGATAAGAAAAGAGGTACCGCTAGAATATATCCCATTTCTTAACATATATATATTATATAATGAACCTCTTGTCTTGAATCACTGACATTTCAGTGAAGTAATTGGATTCGTTGCCCCTATAATATAATAACTTTTGTTGAGAGTGTGTAGTTAATTTTGAGAAACATGCACAATTAGTCACAAAATTTATCAGGGGGTGTAGTACCACCTTAAGCTTTTGTTTTAAGTGTTCGGATATTTTGTGTGCACAGTGTATATAGTTTAAGTCTTATTCAAAATGTATTGCAAAATATGCCTACATGCATGGTCGTACTAGACAAAAAGGCGAGTAAGTAACATTATAGTATGATATTGTAGGCTGGCGCTCTAGCTCCAGCAAAAAGTCCATGCAGGGCTGAAAAAGTCAATCCAAATTGATGCAGGAGTAATGTCTATCATGAGACATTTAAGGGGTACTACACCCCTGCCCAATTTTGTGCCTATTTTTGAAAAAAAAAAAAAAATTATAGCGCATTGGTGACAAGTAGGATATGTATATTATAGGGGCAAGGACTACAACTACTGCACTGGAAATTTATTTCAGGATGGACAACAGTTGTGGAGTTACAGTCAAAAATGAGGGAAACCAGTATTTGATCAATAAATCAATAACTACTTGCCTTGAGTTGCTGAATTTTAGGTGCAGTAGTTGTAGTCTTTGCCCCTATAATATACATATCTTACTTGTATCAAATGCGCTATAATTTTTGAGAAAAATGCAAAAATAGGCACAAAATTGGCCAGGTGTGTAGTACCCCCTTAATATGATTTTGTAAAAAATCTATTACTGTGCACAATACTTTCATCTGTGCAAGCTGTAGTGTGCTATAGGTATTCCATCTCATTGTGCCATTCCCCCTGTGGAAGACATGAACAGGGTGTGTAAATTTTAAATAGAGTGCCCATTCAGGTAACCCCATTTGAAATTCACACTCCCCGGGGAGATTTAGGTCATGTCTTCCACAGGGCATGCAGGGGGTGTATGAATTTTAACCAGAATAGGCAATAAAACACTGCATTAAGACTTCCATTAGTCACCGCGTTGCCTGCTATACCTTCCACGGTTGTTTGATGGGATCATTTATTAGTTTTTCAAACAAAACATCATGTACAACCAAATTATAGGCTTAAACAGCTAAAAGTGATATCATGCTAATGTATACAGATGTTCTTGAGTCATTCTCAACTTTAATTTCCCCTCTTTTACAAAATTATTCACTTTTATAGTAATTTTAAAGCTTTTTCAGATATAAAATGTATCTATTAATGACAAAATTGGTGGCGCTATTTAGTTACTGGAAATTAGTTTTTCAAGCTTTTAATACAAATAATTCCTTTTATTGTTTGATAAAATATGTTTATAAAATTTCTTTGTTGCTTGTTTCACCTATTCCAGCTGTTTTAATGGCAGTATTAATCACCTACTCCTTGCAAATAAAGAAATATGATTTAGGATAAATAGCGCCATCTATAGTTTGCATTTAGTTAATAATGAAGCCAATTCTATATACATCAAACTTCCCTTTCATACATGATGCTTTATAGTTTCTTCATTTCTTACATTAGGCGACAATCCGGGTGACAATAGAAAACAATTGTAAACCATCTAATTTGTCCTCCACTATATTTGACTTATAGTCAGGAGTATCTACTAAAGCTTTGATGCTGTGCACACCACACTCTCTTGTAGCCTTGAATTGGTAAAGTCTGTTATAAAATTTTAACTCTTTCAAATATCATCATTTTTCCCTATAACATTGCTTTGTCACTCCTATATGTAAAATTGTTGCAAGGTCATTGCAATTTTCCTCTTAATTTTTGTGTTATTTACTTTCTACTAATTATTTCTAATTTACTTGGTTTCTTCGTTTGTTTTTCTTTGGTTATCTTTTCTTTTTCTCTCAGTTTGTGAATCTGGCAGACAACTGAATATATGAATACAAAAGCCACCCAAGTCCATACTTTGGCCAAATTGAGTTAAGCATGGGAAAGAGTTGCTATACATAGGCCTGTCATATGTATGAAAGAACAACTCAAATTCATCCTCTGTGTCTATTGAGCATGTGCAAAATAGCATGTATGAAAGAATCAACCCAAGTCCATTATTTGAGTCTTGTAACACATTGATTGAAATCCAGTATGTATAAAAGTCCACTTGTAACACATTCATTGCTGGAGAGTGACTTTTGAAGAAAAAAAAAGTTTATTCAAGGAAAGTGTGTGGTTTATATTACATGGCAGAATGCTTATCAACATTATACCTAACTGTGTGCTTTATTTTGTATTATCTTACTAGTCGTAATCTCATTCCAACATTATTGTCTTAGTATATGATTCAAAAAACCACCCAAGTCCAGAATTTAAAATGAGCCCCACGAAGTCCCTGAAATGCTAATCGTCATACCTAATACAGTTTAACCCACCCATTTGAACGTACAACTTACCATATTGACCAGGTAAATTTAACTGAAGGAATTAAAATGATACACAGGTTATTTTCTCAAAATCACTTCCCATGGACTTGGGTGGGTTTTGGATTCATGTATTCAACTGATAATACTTCTTTTCTTTGTTCATTTTATTTTTACATTTATTTTATTGTGTCACCTCAAAGCCATAATATACAATTTCAGTCAAATTTTGAATTTCTTATTGCCAAAAATTATGAAATAATATTAGTAACACAATTCTGTTAAAAAGGTTTTCTGCTCATTTTTAGCCGAAATGATGAGATAAAATGAGAACAAAATCCGCTTACTATATCCTTGCTGTTTAAGTGTGGTGTTCAATGGGGATTTAATGTCGACATTAAAGCCTTAATGTGCAATCTTTTTTCAGAATTATCTTAATTTTTTCAACACCGATTTTTTGGCATATTTGTAATACTTACACATGTTACAACTTAAAGGAGGATTTGGTGATCCTAGCATCCTCTTTTTATGACATTGTTCGGTAGATATCCACGAAAAAAGCTTATTCCCAAAATTTCAGTTGATTCCGATTTTGCGTTTGTGAGTTATACATGATTATGTGTATTACACTGCTCCATAGGCCACTGTTGTAATTGTTGTCTGGTATACCAGAACGAAAATTCAAATTTGGCAATATTTTTCCCAAACGAATTAATCTGCAAGAAATATTTGGTACATAAACATTATGTAGCCAGTGGTATACAGTGGTATAAAAATCTCAACGTTTTTTGAGAAAAGTGGGGGGGATGAGGCTGTGGATCACGAAATGCCCTTTGCATGTTTTATGCAAAGCGTCCTCACATCCATATTTGGACGTAAAATAGCCATTTTAAGAAAACGACAACTCCAATTTTTATGCAACTTTCATAAATGGAATTCTAGACATTAATTACATACAAATCAGCACCAGCTTTAACAGAATTAGGCATATAATAATGATTATTGTCAAAAATATGGATTTTCAGACCCCCCCTGTTCAAATACTTGTTTTGGCCGACACCAACTCATTTTTTAGCCGATTTGGATGAAAATGGTGTCAAATAGACTTCTCCGTAGTCCACTTGCATACTCTGGCTATTACATTTAAGCTTAAAACTCTGATTTAATTAATGTGTGCACAATTGATAGATTTTCATAACTGATCTTTTCAGTCACCGTACGCCCTCTGTTTGTTAGCTTCCCAAGTGGACTACTGACTTTGGATTGCAATTAACATTTTTAACACGGGACTCTATGGAGAGTTAGGCCAATTTCTTGCCTAACTAAAATTGGTCATGATGTAATGCATCTTTAAATGAATCTGGCTTGTGATTGGTGGCCCAGATCTCGTTATAGTCTCCTCCGCAGCCAGTTTGGTTACGCTCCCTCCACACAAACAGTCTGCCAATTGCCACTTATAACGCCGTTTCTGATTGGCTACACGATTGTAGCCGTAGAGCTGTACATACGGGAACTTGATTGACCTCACTCAGCTGGCGAGATGGCAGGTCAAAATTGCTCATGAATAATAAAGTAGCCGTCTAGCCGATCGACCAATTGAAAGCTTTGTTTGACGTCAAGCTGGATGACGTCGGCAGAAAACCGTTAGCGAATCAAAAGGACCAGTTCGTGATCATTGGCAGACTGTTTGTGTGGAGGGAGCGGAACCAAACTGGCTGCTGTGGAGACTAATCTCGTTATTGTTTAAATCCTCCCAACACGTACTGGTACCATTATCTATACATGGTACACAACTATCTAGGGAATGCGGCGCTTTTGTGCGCTGGCGGATGAACGTACGCATCTAGCGCGTATTGTACCACCATGCTTAGTCTTGTGGTTAGATTTTATTGATAAACAAGTATGATTGACAGTGTGTTTTAGAGAACGAAGTCCCAGGGTAAACAGGGGGTAAGTTCTGCTTGAAGTGAAAGTCCATAGTCGGTTTTTCGGATAATAAACTGGCAGATTCTAAAATTAGAATTGTTCAGTATTGAAGTGTCATTATAATTATGCCATTATGATATGTTGCATTCAATAATATAAACCTACGTAGGGCCTATACTTTATTTTACTGTCACAAATATAATTATATAAATTTTTCATAACCATTTTATACTAGTATTTTGATGTAATAAATATCAGTATAATTTCGAGTTCAACTGAATGCGTTCATCATGATTAATAACATTTTTATTTATCAAAAATCGACTATGGCATAGTCTAGGTGTCAAAATGCTCAGGAGATCATACTGCATCAAATAAGCATGTTCCCTAAGAAATTTGAAACATCAGGATTCCTTAGTCCACCACTAATATAATTGCTTCCCTCTATTATGGACAAAATACAGACAAAGTACTATTGTTGCATTACATTTCAAACAAGTATGAAAGTGTGATGTTTATAATCATTTATTAATGAAATTAAATCCAGTCGAAAGCACCTAAGGGTATACGATGTATTGTTGGTCGAAGCAGCAAAAAAAAAGTAGTTCACGACACCTTGCAAATGGTAGTGAGCTTTATAGCAAAATTGCATTGCTCAATTCATAGCGAGCGTGTAGAAGAATTCAAATATCACAGATATACTTTTGTAGGTCCTGTGGTTCTTGAGTTATGTTGTAAAGAGGTCTGAAACAACAACACTTTTGTAAAACGTACATAACTCATTAACAACAATAAATTAAGCAAGTTTTCAAAGTATATGATTGTAGAATGAACTTTTGCAAAACACCAAAGAGTTATTTTTCAATAATATTGTAAAACGTACATAACTCATTCTCTCTCTCTGTGTCAGGTGGCGCTGTGTAGCGCTGCTGTGGTCTTCACAAGAGTACGCCATCTCACTCGATCCGATGCCAAGTGTGTTGCACCTTGCATTCCCTGGTTAGAAACCAGTTTCACGTCATTAGTCCAAGATGTTGGTGGACGTCCTCTTCCTCGTTTGCCTTCCATGGCCCCTTGCAAAATCTGTTTTTCTACACCTCCATGTTTCCTGACAATATGGCCAAAGTACTTCAGCTTTCTCTCCATTATGCCGCTTCTGATGGTTAGACTTGTACCAATCTTGTCAAGGATCCAGGAATTTGTTCTCCTGTCTTTCCATGTCACTCGTAGAAGCCTCCTGTAACACCACATCTCAAAAGCATCTACTCTTTTCCTATCATTCTTGGTCATAGCCCAAGACTCGCATCCATAAGTGGCAATGGAAAACACAGTTGCACGAAGTAGGCGTACCTTGAGGTCAATGGATAGGCCTCTGCTTTTCCATATGCTTGACATGCCCTGCACAGTTGTCCTTGCAATAGCCAGTCTTCTCTTAATTTCAGTTGTGCTGTCACCACTGTTGTTAATCATTGAACCCAGATATTCAAATTGCTTCACCTCCTCAATCTGTTGTCCATCTATCACAAACTCATCACTTTTCTCTCTCTGTCTACAACCATTATTTTTGTCTTCTTTGTGTTCAGGAGAAGGTGTTTTTCTTCACTGGCCTCTTTGATGCGCTTCAAAAGATCAATCAGCTCTACTCTGCTGCTACAAATAAGAGTGGTATCATCGGCGTACCTCAGGTTAGTAATTCTTGTACCGCCAAACTTCACTCCACCTTCAAACCCCTCCAAAGCTGTTCTCATTATGTCTTCAGAGTAGATGTTAAATAGGTTTGGTGATAGCACACAGCCCTGTCGTAAGCCTCTTCCAATCTTGAACCAATCTGTGTCTCCACTACTTGTTCTGACTGCCGATTCTTGGTCTTCATATAAGCAGCTGATCAGATCCACAAGATGACTTGGAAAACCCATCTTTTTCATAGTTTCCCACATCTGAGGGTGGCTAACACAGTCAAAAGCTTTACTGTAATCTATGAAGCACATGTAAAGAGGAAGTCTATGCTCTCTGCATTTCTCAATCACATTCCTGATATTGACAATTTGGTCCCTAGTACCCCTTCCTTCACGAAATCCTGCCTGCTCATCAGATATTTCCTGCTCCATTTTGTTCTTCATTCTCTTGATGATGATCTTCAGAAGCACTTTACTTGCATGACAAATCAGGCTGATGGTCCGGTGATTGGCACACTCTTTCAAATTTCCCTTCTTTGGCAGTGGAATAAATACTGCCCTGCACCAGTCTCTCGGCCATTTCTTCTTTTTCCAGATGATACCACATAGACGCCACATTAGGTCTATCCCTTCTTTCCCAGTTGCCTTCCACAACTCAGAAGCTACATTATCAATGCCAGGTGACTTAGCATTTTCATTTGTTCCATGGCAAGCTCAACTTCAGATCTCAATGGTGGAGGTTCTTCCTCACTCGTTTCACACTGTACATACACCTTGTCATCTTGTGCCTCAAACAGCTGGGAACTATACTGAACCCATCGCCTTTTGATGTCTACACTTTCGGTAAGAGTGTTACCTTTCTCATCATTTATAACATCCATCCTGGGGGTCCACTTCTTGGTAAGTTCTTTGGCAATACCAAAAGCTATTTTTGAGTCACCCTTACATCTTTCCATTTCCACACACTTCCTTTCGATGTAGTTTCTTTTGTCCTCCTTAACACTTTTGGAGACCTCTTTGTTTAAGCGTGCCCATTCTTCCTTTCCTCCATCTGCCTTTGCTCTCTTCCTGTCATCAGCTAGGTTTAAGGTCTGCTGAGAGATCCACGGCTGTTTCCGTTTCATCTTTCTAGGGATGTACTTCTTTGCTGTGCTCTGGACTGCTTCTTTCATGTCTTCCCACAATTCATTTGGGGTCTGCTCCTCTTCATTAACTTTCAGTAACTCATCAAACCTGTTCTTCACATCTACTGAATATTGAGTGGGAATGTTGTCAACATCATACCTGGTAGGTGGTGCATTGTCTCTCTTAGCTCTCAGTTTTAGTTTTACTTTGGCTACAAGTAGCTGATGGTCACTACCACAGTCAGCGCCTGGTCGTGTCCTGACATTTTGGAGTGATGTTCTCCACCTCTTCCTGACCATGATGTAATCGATCTGGTTTCTTGTTCTATCTCCTGGGCTCATCCAAGTCCACAGTCTCCGTGGATGATGCTGAAATAACGTGTTCCCAATGACTAGGTTATTAGCTTCACAAAATTCCTCCAGTCTGTCTCCACGTTCATTTCTGATCCCAAGTCCATATTGGCCTATACACCCAGTTTTCTCCTTCATTTTGCCAATCTTAGCATTCCAATCCCCCAGTACGATGAGTAAGTCTCTTCTAGGTATACTATCCATAACTCCTTGTACCATCTCATAGAAGTCTGTCATCTCACTCTCTGATGCATCTGATGTTGGTGCATACACTTGTATGATAGATATATTTAAAGGATGTCCTTGCAGTCTTACAGTCATCACTCTTTCATTAATTGGATTATATCCCAAAACGCACTTGGCTGTGGTTCTTTCTATTATGAAACCCACACCTCCACGTTTCCTTCCAGTATCTTTTCCAGAATAGATAAACATACTTCCATCATCTGTAGTGAACCTCCCTTGTCCAAGCCACCACAACTCTGTTACTCCTAGGATCTTAATATTGTTTGCAACCATCTCCTTCTCCACAACTTCAATCTTTCCTCCTGACATACTGCGTACATTCCATGTAGCAATATTTATTGGCTTCCTTAAAGGGGTGCTGTTCCTTTCCTTCCTGGGACCGTCAAGAACAGGACTTCCTGTAGCAGGCTTTAATCCTGATCTGTCATCACCAACAGGTGTACTCTGAGCAGCATCTCTCTCTTCCCCAGTAGCCATTGACGTATCTTCCGGCCTGCGGGTCGCACCTTCCGATACCATCGTTTTCTTTTGACTTTGTACTCTCATGCTTACATTCAAGGCCAAATAGTACGGTGGGTGGCCAGGTCCTTCCGTACCAACAGTAGAGGGCCATTCCTGAGTTCTTACAGTACTAGCCTCCTCTTGACACAAACCATCTCCCTGGATGCCAGATGTGAGCTTTGTGTAATTGTGTTTTGTCGTTGACCATACGGTTGATTCCTCCGGCGCAACACATACATCAATGCTGTTGACCATTGACAACTATTTAAACCATAGCTAGTATTCGCTATTTACCCATAGCTGGGTTAAAGAAGGTTCACCCTACGAAAGTGTCCTTCCTTCTGCCTACTCATACCACACTGGCCAGGTAACATGGTAGAGGCTGGATGAGCTCCGAGTTGGAAGAGAGGAGTTCTTGAAGTCAGCTCTTGCTGTTATACTGACAGGGGGTCTCAGCGCCCCCTGAGAATCCACATTCCTACACAAAACACTATGATTGGGACAGCAAGAAAGAAAGATGAAGAGAAGAAGTAAAAGTAAAAGTCACAACACAAGCTGGCACCCACACTAGCTTTTACCCGACAAAAGGAAATGGATGATGTTGTCCGTCTGTGGACAACCTTTTAGTCCACAGTCCGGATTTAATTTGACAGTATCGCCCATTTCCTGATGCCCGTGTGGGGTTACGCTGTCACCTTCACACTGGGGATCTGTGTCCTGTACCGCCAGTGTGATATGATTTATGTACCCATCAGTACTGGAATTCAGCGCCTTTACCCTAGTATGTGGAATAAGAACTCCCATCCTCTACGATACTTAGGACGAAAGCTCCAATCCAAAAACAACACCAGACAAAAAACAAACTACCAAGCCAACTAACTTGGCTCACCTTTCCTAACCAGCTGTGTTGCGAAAGGAAGTTTTAAGGTAGAGAAGGTAGACAGATAGAAGGATGAAAAAATAGAAAAGGATGAAATATAGAGTAGTGTAGGTAGGAGCATCCAAAATGGGACAAGGTGTAAGTACCCAATTGGAAAAAATCCAGCATAGATGGAAAGAGTTGGCACAAGTGCCAAAATGCTGGCAAAAGGTAGTTTTAAGCTCCTCGACACTGGGATAAGGTGTCTCCCTTTAGTTTAACAACAATAAATTAAGCAAGTTTTCAAAGTATATGATTTGTAGAATGAACTTTTGCAAAACACCAAAGTGTTATTTTTCAATAATATATTGATTCAGATAATGAAAATCGATTTTTGGCTGCTTCGACCAACAATACCTCGTATACCCTTAAGGGGCAGATTTATCTAGCTATATATTTTTTTAATTTTTAAAATTGCATTAGCTATTGTTCCTTCTAGTCAAAATGTGCTATTCCTGTTCAAATCCACACACCCCGTGTGACCTTAATCTTCACAGGAGTGTGAATTTCAAATGGGGTTACCTGAATGGGTGACTCTATTTGAAATCTACATGTTCAGGGTGGATTAGGGTCTTGCGTAGAGGGTGTATGGATTTATTTCAACTGGAATATAAACAATAGAACAAAACATCTAACCAAGCTCTAAAAGCATTTACACTCTATATTAACAAAAGGAAAATTTATATTTTGATGATGTCCCAGCCGTGTGAAAGTTTGGCTCGCACGCTTCCTCCTTCACAAACTTTCATAAAGGACATTCCTCGCCGATTGTCATCTATACCGGAAGTGTCCGATACTCAAGGTCATTTGCATCACAACCCAGCTGCAGACTGAAGGTTTAAGTCGCAACGTCGCGACGTGCGCGTCGGTTCGTCCGTCAAATATAGGTATGTCTGGTTCACCAGATTTAAATTAAATTTTTTTTTATGTTTCTGTGTTTTTTATTTTTACAAGATATCACAAAAAAAAAGAATTACAAAGCAATCAAAAAAAAAAAAAAATCACAAAAGATCACAAAAAAAAAAAAATAGCACAAATTTAACATCAATGATACAATCCAGCAACAAATGTTGAAAAATCATAGCATACCTCATATCATAGATCATGCAGCCTTCAAAACTTTATGAAATAGATACAGCTAAAATTACAAATCAAATCTCCATTTACGGAAATGGGCAGAAAGCTTGTCTTTACCCTTAGCAATAAAGTATTCTGTTTCCCTATTAAATTTAACATGGGCTCTAAATCCAATAAAAGTTGGCTTTTTATTTTGAAATTTGCAAATATAAATATAATATTTTAAAATCAGGAATAAATGGGTAAGGAATTTATCACCTGGGACACCAAACATTTTATTAAATTTTGAACAGGAAAAATCAATATCATGTTTGATAACAATTACAGAAATAAGCTCATTCCAAATTGTTTTAACAACTTCACAGTCACAAAACACATGAACAGTTGTGTCAGACATCTTATCACAAAAGGAACAATTTGGGGAATCCTTTCTTTTGATCTTAAAAAGAAAGTCATTGAAGGCGATAGCCTTGTGAAATATTTTGAAATAAAATGAACGGAGACGAGTGTCAATAGAACATTTAAAATTATTACGGTGAATTATTTCCCAATCCTCGCAAGAATCACAACTTGCTTCAAGATCATCCACCAACTCACTCCAATCACTCATACGCTTTTCAGTAATACACTTTTCATTCATAACAGAATATGTGTACTTGGGAACTTTTGTATTTCTGAAAAGATCTTCTACAATACGATCAAAAACAATAGTATGAGTAATTTCAGCGGTTGGATTATCGAGCCATGATCTGGGAATATTTTTCATTAAAAAATTATACTTTTGTCTTCCTCGGCGCGAAATATCAAAATCAAGGACTAATTCTTCAAAAAGCTTAAAATCAGGGAGAGGTGGATTAATTAAGTCATTAACAAACAAAATACCATTGTCCCACCATTCTTTGTAAAAAAAGTACTGTTTTGATTTTGATCTAATATTTTTATTATACCATAAGGACTGACAAGCTCCAAGGTCTGAAAAACTAACATCAAACAATAACTTAACAGCACTTTCTCTATAATAATACCACGTTCTAAGTGAATCAGCTAATTGAGAACTCTGTAAATGTTTTAACACTCTTTCAGGAGCATATGAATGCCACAGCATATCACCATACAAATAATCCATTTTTGTTAACTCAATAGATTTCCACAAAGACTTATAGTCATTGTCAAGCAAAAGTTTAACCCAAGTCATTTTCTGTGCAATGGCAAAATTATAAGGATCAATCATACAAAGACCACATAATGAATAATCATTGCACAATCATTTTCTTTTGACTCTATCATTACCCCCATTCCAAATGAATTTGAAAAACAATTTCTCAAGTTGTTTAAAAAATGATTTAGGAATTTTGATAGACAAGACTGAAAATAAAAATAAAAGTTGAGGCAGGAGAAGGGACTTAATAACACAGATTTTTCCTATCATTGAAAGGTTTCTAGAACGCCAACAATTTAAAGTACGCTCAATTTGTTTAAGCTTAACCTTAAAATTAAGATCAAACATAGAATCAATATTCAAGGAAAAGTGGATGCATAATGTTTTAAATTGGTTTGTTTTCCAAGAAAGACCTTTATCTGACAACGGGAAGTGTAATAACCCCTTTTTTGCACCAACCCAGTGTGCTTCTGATTTGGATAAATTAATCTTGCAACCGAAACAATTAGAAAATGTTTTCACATTCTCAAACAAATTCACAAAAGAATCAGGGGAACCATCCAAAAAACATGTTGAATCGTCAGCAAACTGAGAAATTTTTAACTCCTTCTGTGCAATGGAAATGCCCTTAATACTTGAATCTTGCCGAATCGAATTGGCCATTGTTTCAATCACCAAAGGAAATAAATATGGAGAAATCGGGCAACCCTGAAATATCCCATTGTTCATATCAATGGGTTGTGAAAGGAATCCGTTGTTTAACACATAACTTTTCCTATCAGTGTAGAGTGTTCTTACCCATGAAATAAAAGTATCCCCAAAATTAAAATGCTTTTTAAGACCTGAAATAAAAATTGATGATTGACCGAATCACCTCAAAAGCTTTCTCAATATCTAATAAAAGAATTGCACCTGGGATTTCATTATGTTCAGTGTATTCAATAACATCCAAAATCAATCTAATATTACTACCAATATTTCTTCCTTTAAGAAACCCAGATTGATCTGGATCAATCAGATTCGATAAAAAAATTTTTAATCGGTTTGCCAAAGTTTTTGCAATAAGTTTGTAGTCAACTGTCAATAAAGAAATAGGCCTATAATTCTTTATTGAACGGGTCCTTATCCTTTTTAGGAAGTAAAGAAATAATACCACTCCTTTGAGACAGTGACATAAGACCATTATCCATTGAATAATTATATGAATTCATCAACATATCAGAAATAAAAAAAAAAAAACAATGTAAAACTCAGTTGGTAAACCGTCATACCCTGGAGTTTTGTTTTGATTCATAGAAACAAGAGTATTATACAATTCAGCTTTAGTAAATGGCTGATCAAGGAATTGCTTACTTTCCTCACTAAGTTTAGGAATATCAATATTATCTAAAAACTCATTAACATTACCATTTGCATTGTTCTGGCCGGAGTAAAGTGCCTGGAAAAAGGAATGAATTTCATTCATAACATTACAAGAAATGATGGAATTATCATCAAGCTTAAGCCTATGAATATTTTTCTTATCAGAAGACCTTTTCTCTAAATTACAAAAGTACTTAGAACTTTTCTCACCGTGCTCCATCCACCGAGTACGCGAACGAATCATCAAACCATTAGTTTCAACATCTAAAATTTTATTAAGCTCAGCCTCAAGCTCATCCAGTTGGTTGGTTGATGAATTGTTAGATGAACCATCATTCAACTGTATTTTAACTTTTTCAATTTCATCCATCAATCTCGCTTTTTCAGCTTTCCTTTCCTTCTTTTTCCTGGCACCATACTCCATACAAACACCAGTAAGAACACATTTCAATGAATCCCACAAAATATTAGGGTTGCACTCAGCATTTTGATGAATATCTTTAAAGTCATTGATTTTTGACTTGATTAGATTGATAAAATCAGAATCATTGCGTAAAAAATGGCAGTTAAGTTTCCAAAACCCAGGGCCTTTAATAGGCTGTCCATCATTAAATTGTAATGTAACATTATTGAATGATCTGATTGAATACCAGGAATAATTTTTGAGTTCAAACAATTAGTCACTAAATTGTCTGAGACAAGAATGAAATCAAGTCTAGATAAAACTTTGGGGGACCGTTGGTGTCTAGTGTATTAGATTTAAATTAAATCTTAATTTCAACATACCCAGATGAATGAGAGTCTACACAGTTTGTTTCTTTTCTGCACTTTCTTGGTTGTCACCTGATGGAGTTGCAAGAGACTCTGTAAGTAATTGCTCTGGTGCTGCCTCTTCCATTCTGTTATTCTTGTCTGTCATATCTAGCTTACTCGTAACTAGAGCATTCTTCTTCATTCTGATTTCTTTCAACAATGTAAAGTGTAAGTCATTTTTCAACAAACTTCCCATGTAAACATTACATTTCTTAGTCAACACCTCGCATATGTCACCAAAATGCAATTTTCACCCAGAAATTTCAGTCAATTTCAGTCAAAAAAGTCATTATTACATGTTTCTCATTTGCAATTTTGATTTTCTGAGTAATAAACCCATGATTAATCAAATTTCCAGCCGCGTTCTTCATTAACTTGTGGAATACACCAGAAGAGAAATAATATTTACTGAATGAGAATAAACGATAGGAATATTTGTTTTCTATCCTCTACTGTGTGATAGACGACAGACAGGTCCAATATTTTAAGTAGTGGATGCGGCGCACATGTAAACCAATTTCGGAAGGGTTAAATCTATGGTTTGGGAATTAAAAGTGGTTTATTTTATATAGTAGTTATTCTGTGTATAGACGAATCTATCGACCCAAGTCATGGTCAGAATTCAGTCGGCCATTACTGGGACCCGTCTGCACCAAACTGGTGTTGTTACTGCCCAATTGGGTGGATTCAAGCCGCTTAAAAATCGATGTTGAATTGTATTGTGTTGTAAATTTTCATTAATTCTTTTGTCTACGTGTAACACGGGTGATGGAATGCAGTTTAATATCCCTGCCAAGGCCACATCAATTCACATTTTAGGTGGGATAGACCTAAGGGAGGACCCAGCTAAGGCTGCCATTGAGGTGTAGGAATGCGTGAAAATGGACTCGTCTATAGATATCATTTTCCTGGACACACATGTGGTCAACTCAATTTTGACAAAAGTGTTAGTTATGCCCATTTGCCATGGGAGGACAGTATAGGTGTTAGTGATGCTTCTGCAAATAGATTTAGTGTAGTTCCTGGTAGTTATAAAATTAAGTTCAAGAAAGGGAATTTATAAAATATATGAGTTATATAAAACAAGATACTGAATGTTTTGTATTCGTTCGATGGAAAAAATATTTTCATTCGGTTAAAATATGAACTGTTCATTTCAACTCGGCAAAACCTCATTGCATGGACCAATCCATATTTCACCTCGTAAAAATATTCTTACCATTAAGCCCTATACCACTCCTCTTTTCGCCAAACTGCAAGAGTTTCTAGAATGCTGTTAAAATAAGAAAACTTTTAATGGTAATATATTGCACATTCTAGGGAAGCCTGGTTACCTTTTTGAAATAGCCGAGTGAGGGGTTTTCAAGGAAATATTTTTTTGGGTAAAAACTGAAACATCCTATGTATAAAAGAATATAATTAATTAATTGGACTTGATACCGCTACATTGCTTTACAGAACTGTTTCGTAAGGCCACACGGCCTCACTCCTCAGAAGCACATAACCATATGAGGTAATCACAAAAATATATACACACTGCCTATCATGGTGTCACATGATACAACTTAAAATTAAAAGGATTGCATAAAATTACATAATAATAACAATAACCAGTGTACTAGACCATTATATTTTGAATGGACATACTTGACATGATATTTTGAATGGCCATACAAGAATATGAATATTAACTGTACATCATATATAACGATTCGTAATACCCAACCGTGCTACACTTTATGTGGTTTAGGAGACAGAGAATATTATTTTAATTTTGTATACGTCAAAATATTTGTTAAATTGAGTGCGAATGACGACAGAAAAAAACACTGACAATTTTATGTAAAAATCACATTAGACCCCGCCAAAGATTATCGTTTCGTTTTTATGGTAATCTAATCTTTTATTTTCTGAAATAAACTTTGGGGTCTAATGAGGATTTTTTTATATATGAATGGAAAAACCCAGAACGTCTATTGACAGGATAAATGGTTGGCTCCATGCTGATCTATAATAGCCAAGTGCAGTCCGCCCGTGCAGTCTCAAGAGTCAAAATCGATAATATCTTGTGCATGTATATAGGCCCATGTATTGTCGTATTTATGGATATTTATGTTATAATACACATTAATGTTTTTAAGTAGATAAAATTCCAAAATATGGTATGTTTTCTGACTTTGCTTGTCACGTGGTATGAAGTTGCGATTATATGTTCAAATAAGTCTCAAAATGGCCAACAAGTCAGGTAGCCGAGCGGTCTAAGGCGCTGGGAGTAGGCCATTGCTGTATTCATAATAGCGGTGCCGCGTGGGTTCGAACCCCACCTCTGCCCAACTTAATTTACTTCCTTTTTTAATTTCGTATTGGAGGGATTCGTATAGGGAAAAGTGGCTGGGAGAATTTATGTGTGGCGTAGGGAGGAGTGGCCCTATACTCATAAACATTCAATATGTGTAGGTCTAGAAATAAGAAAAGAAATCCGGAGCCTTGCTTTGAAATTTCAAGGGTCCTCACAAATTTTCAAGGCCCGACCCCGGACCATTGCTTTTGAAATTTCAAGGGTCCTCATTAATTTTCAAGGGTCCGACTATTATGAAGTACTAAATATTGGTGTATACTATAGAAACAATAACTAACAATACCTCCTGCTTGTGCACTAACATTATAGAAGGTGCAAGGCACAGTATGTCGTTGTCGACAATAAGACAATAGCAATGTATGATTTGTTCTTGAAAGTTGAACTAAAATTAAAGTCAGCTGGACGTATTATGTGAACCAGATTTTCCAGTGAAACAACAAAACTAGGATTTTCGATTATCAATTCGATTTTATTTTTATTGTTTGAAAGCACCGCCGATTACACATGTGCCACTAATTTACATGTGTATGTTAAAATAAATTAATATAATATACAAACCTATGCAATTTAGTCCAGCGTTACGTTTTACCGGCTTTCTTTACTCAATTTAACTAGCACACAAATTTACCGGTGATGCGATCGTGTCCTTCGCGATCGCGTCAATTTTATACGCGGGCAAATCGGTGCATCCACAGCCGTTGCGTAAAGCACGCGAAAAACACTCGCAATCTTTAACGTTTGTTACGAACGAACGATCGAACGAACGAAGAACTGAGCCGGGGACTGAGCTATTTTTTGCTTGAGCTGGCTTCGCCGCAACTTTCGGTCATGCAGCCTCAGCCAAGTTATTATAGTACTACAACAACAAGTTATTCTTTTAATACAAACACATTGTTGCCTGCGATGGCTTTATCCTATTGTTTAATATCGTAAATATACATGTAAGTAATGAAGAAAGTTAAAAATTTACTCAAAGCTTAATTTTGCTCACCTGAGAGCTTTCGGAATGTAACACTATTCTTTGTTCACTCGTTGATGGACTGGTGAAAGATGCTTACTACTGCTTGTCAGTGACCGTCGCACCGTGACGTAGGTCACGTGTCTGGCACTGACGCAGTAGGGAGTTGTAAGCTCCAGAAAGTCCCTGGTCTCGGCATAAGCAGAGTTACAGTCTTGGCAATTAACTTAGTAAACAGTTCCACAGCATTTACCGGGAGGAACTTTGTCCTTAGGCGCGACCAATGCAGAGCGAAGCGTATTAGACGGCTTGAAATTAACTGATACACCGCGCTTGGTGAAAATACGACGGAGGGCTTCGGACGCTCCGCGGACGTACGGTATAACAAGACTGCCATGTGAGGTTCCTCACGGCTGTCGTGATGTCTAGGTTGTGGAAAGACCGGTTGCGCGACATTAAACACCCAATCATCGTATCCGCAGAGATTTCTTGATGTGTTTTTTCAGCAATGTTCTTGTCCGCATCCTCAGTTATATAAGAGTGCGCACGACTGAGAACTTGTATTGGAGAGGGTGGTGCAATTCGAAGGATAAATGAAGAGCTTTGTTGCAAAACCCCTTACATCCACTTTTGACTTTTTGAGAAAAACAGTTTTTTTTAATTGCGCCAGTATTACTTGTTCGATTTGATTCAATTTGGGTTTGGATAAAGTGTTGATGAATAGAAACTAAAAGAAAAGGTTTGGTACAATTTTCAAGCCTTCCTATTTATTTTATTATTTATTTTATATCGCACCTTTTGTGGATGTAAGGGGTTTTGCAACAAAACAAATTTACCCCTTTTCTAGAAACCACCTTTGCAATCAAATTTGAGCCCATTTGTTTGCACTACTTTATGTAACTTGACTAATGCTTTCAAAATCAAAAAGAAAAATTGAAATATCTCATTTACTTTTTTAATTATGAATTTTTAATTAAATTCGGGAAAATGGCATTTTTTGTGTATTTCTGAAGCTACACCTTTTGTTAATTAAAATGATTTTTTTTTCAAACATAGTGACCCAACAACAGTTCCTTTTGGTTTTAATAGGTAAAGAACATTCCAGGCTACTATTATACATCAAAAAATTAAAACAAAACAATTCTATATTCACTTTAAGTTCAGATTTCCGGAAATTCTCCGGAAGGAAAGGTAGTATGAAGGTCAAACAACCACCAAAATGTGTATTTTTACCCACACTATAATATCATGCCAATAACTCAATTTCAGCCAAAAGTGGATGTAAGGGGTTTTGAAACAAAGCTCTTCAAATATTGAATGAGCTTAAATGGTATGGGTCGGCTTTTGATAACCGTGATCGAACCATCCGGTTATCGACTTTCTGGAGCTTTCTGCGTCAGTGCCTGATACGTGACCTACATTGTACATCACGGTCCGACTGTCTCTTGCCAGCAGTAGTAAGCATCTTTCATCAGTCCATCAACGAGTGAACAAGGAATAGTGTTACATTCCGAAAGCTCTCAGGTGAGCAAAAGTAAGCTAAATCTACATTTACGATCGTAAATAAGTATTAATTACAAATATTACCGTAAGCTATCACTTCTATTGGTATAATTATAACCCGCACAAATATTTTCTACACCACTGTTATGTGACAGCAGGTCTAGAATCGGGCGATCACATTGAGGATCATTTCGCTAACGATAACGTCTGTAAATGTCATGTGCCGAATGTTGACAAGAGGGAAATGATTTTAAATATTTTTTATATTTGTTTACCAGTTGGTACACTATACACGTGAGGAAATTGTTATTGCCTCTTTCTTTCTTTGGTTAGCTCTTCTTCCCATGTTACACAGTTTTGATCATGTTTGATCTCTTTTTCAGCCTTGACAGGTAAAAGTTTTGAATCTTTTTCTGTGCCAGTGCATACAATAGTGGATCCAGACAGGCATTACAGAATTGCAGGAGCAACAGATTGTACAGAACGTCTTTGTCCGCACAGTGAGAGCAGAATACTTCAACTGCAATGACATATAGAGAGTAGGGTAACATACACAGTGCCATAGCTGTGACAAGCCCTAAGAGAGTCATGGCTGGTTTGAAATAACGCTTCCTCTGCTGAATCGACATCACCTGCTGATGGTCCGCCTGATGTGATGGTGATGTTTGGGCTGGTAGTTGGGCGTCTGCCCTCATTCCCCAGCTGCGGCTTAACCTCTTGTAAAGCAAGAAGAAAAAAGCAATACTCATTCCACAAACCAGTAAAACCGGGGAGAGGTAAAGCGATAAGAAAAATGTTAGAGCAAACTCTTTCATACGTCTAGGTGGAGACAAACAGATTTTCTTGTAATCAATAACAGAAGCAGATTCATCAAGTCCTTTTGCAATGTTCCACAATGCTACTTCAACAAAACCTGTTAGGACTGAGAAACTCCAACCAATCAGCAAGATTCTTTTGATTCGTAAGTGAGTCTGTATCTTCAGATACCGTGAATACTCCTTTGATACCAATAGGAATCGATCAATGCTGATCATGCAAAGGCTGAAGAGCCCAGCAAACACAAAACGTTTTCGACATCATTCGCAAAAGGTTATAAAAGGTTGTCAGAAAACGTTTAAATGTCGGGTTATATAAAGGGTATATTAAGGGTATAAAACATTTTCATAACATTAAAAACATTTTTGATAATCTACTGCTCAGCAAACAAAAATGTTTTACAGAAAACGTTTAAATGTCGGGTTATATAAAGGGTATAAAAACGTTTTAATAACATTCCAAAAACATTTTGAAAACTTGATACAAAACATTCTAAACAGAATGTTATTTTGGGGTTGAACAAATATTTTGCGAAAAATGTTTGCCCAAAATATTTACAATAACGTTTTAAAAACGTTTTCATGACCTTTATATAACCCGACATTTAAATGTTATTAAAACGTTTTGAAAAAAACATTTTAAGAACATTTCTGTGTTTGCTGGGTGCAAATATTTTAACATAATGTTATTTAAATGTTGACAAAATATTTGGCAAAACATGTTTGCAAAAATTGTTTACAATAACATTTTTGAAAACATTTTAAAAATATTGTTGGAGTGTGTTTTCATACAAAACGTTTTAAAACGTTTTGATGATCTTTATATAACCCGACATTTTAATGTTATTAAAACGTTTTTATGTAAACCAAAAGCTAAAATATAACTTATTAAAAACGTTTTTAAAACGTTTTTGTGTTTGCTGGGAGGCTAGCATGGGTGGCAATATCCATAAAGAAGATAGTAATTACACATGTTATTTCATTGAAAGGCCAGTATCCAGGAATTATGTACAGTGGAGAAGCAAGTGGTATGATAATGAAACCAGTGATGAAGTCAGCGCAGGAAAGACTCAAGATTAGCAGTTCACCTGGTTTCTCGCGGAGTCTTGGTACTTTCCAAAAAGCAACAATAGTTCCTAGGTTTCCAATGCAGATCAAAAAACAGAGAGTTGGGATGAATATTGCGAAGAAATAATTCACAGATATCGTGTCAGAAGCATCTTCCAAACTTTCATTACTACAGGATAAATTTCTTGCAAGTAGAGTATGGTCGGAGGTGTTCTCATAGCACGCCATTTTTTGTAAGCTTAATGCTCTGCGTGCTAGCCATAGGCCTCAACATAAATAGTCCAAGTTTTGAGATTTTTTGTCAAAATATCAAGAGCTATCTTAAGAACTACTGAACCAATACTATAGTATGGTCGTTGAAGATGAAAAACAGGTGCAACCCGGAAAAAATTGGTACAAAGCTGATTTTTGCACCGAAGAAGCAGAAGGTATCATAGAATATCATATCCAAAATCCTCCAAAATCCACTTTGGGGAATTCTTTTTATCCAAGATGGCCGCCAAAATGGCTGCCACAACATATAATTAGCTGTATCCCAACTTCTGAAGTAGATATGATGATGATTTTAGTGTCTTTGAATAGGTTTAAGAGGTCAGGAATTCAAATTTGCACAAGTCTAACACACTGATGTCTTCATTCACACTGTAATCCAAGATGGCCGCCAAAATGGCCGCCGTCACATATGATTAGATATATCTCCGCTTCTGAAGCAGATATGATGATGATTTTAGTGTCCTTGAATATATTTCATAGGTCAAAGAATTCAAATTTGTACTATTCTAAAACACTGATGTCTTCATGCACACAGAAATCCAAGATGGCCGTCAAAATGGCCACCACCACATGGTATAATCCCGTATATTTTGGCTTCTGAAGCAGATATGACAATGATTTTAGAGTCTTTGAATAGGTGTCAGGTGACACAGAATTCAATTTTGTGTTTTCTAAAGCACCAAGTCTTCACGCACACTGTATTCCAAGATATCCCTCACCCCACCCAGGTGCAATGGAAGCTGTTAGGGGTAGTCACAGTCGTTGTACTGATCATGCTGATGAACCCTGCGCCATTTGTAGGCTGCAACCTGGTTTCGACATATTCTAATGACAGTGGAATATATGTCAAGCTCTTTGAGGTTGTTTACAGCATAAAGCACTATATAAATATCTACATTTATTTATTATATATCAGCTTCTGAAGCAAAGTAGCTGTCTTTTGGACTCATCTGCAAGTATAATCGCCTTAGCATTTCGGAAATTTTCTCCTCTGCAATCTCCAAAAGCTGTGACACTTCAATTTTGCGACAGGAACATCCATTATTTCCACAAGGATTCCTGGAGGGTAGTTTACATTTACATCGTACAAACTTAAGCAAGCTTTGTGGTGCTGCATCTTCCAGTGCTAGTACAGTGTCAGAGCGTTTCCAACCCCATTGCTTTGGATCCAAGTCATTGTTTGAGAGCTTTCTCCGTAGTATGACCGGCAAAAGAAATCGCAGACTGGAAATATGCTGCTCTTTCAGTAGGTGGAAGCTTCTGTGGATCAAGTGATGCTTTATTTGGTGATACCATTGCCATGAATTTAGCGAACCGTAAACCTTTTAAAGGATCTTTTTCTCTGCCACCATATAAGACAACAAGCTGTACCAATTTGTTCTACTGCCGCCTCAGGATGATAGCGGCTGCAATTTTCGGTTGTTTTGTTCTTCTTCAACAAACTTGTCTTTCCATGTCCAAATGTTGCAGAAGTGGAGTCACCACCACAAAGCTTGCTTAAGTTTGTACGACTCAAATGTAAAATCCTCCAGGAATTCTTGTGGAAATAAAGGATGTTCCTGCTGCAAAAATGGACTTAAATGTGTCACAGCTGGTGAAGATTGCAGAGGAGGAAATTGCCCAAACGCTGAGGAGATTATACATGTACTTGCAGAAAGGGGTGTCTATTCATCCCAAAATATCTCAATTATTCCCTCACGCTATCCGGCTGTGGTCACACATCCTTCCCCAACCTGAATCCCACGCTGTTTGCGCCGTCGATCGAGAATATGAATCAACGTAGCTTAGGTTACCCTTCACTTTTTTTTATAAAGAAAAAAATGTTTCGAAAGGAGGAGGACATCTATGCGTACATACAGGATTCTACAACCAGAAGTTCATTTGAGATCCAAATAGGGGGCAGATTTGAACCACTTCTATGTACCAGACACAGACCTTGAGGTGGAAGACCTATGGGACTCAATAAAACAAAGCGTCAAGGAAACATCTGAAAACGTACTTGGCCTCAAGAAACAAAAGCCACAAAAGCCTTGGATTTCAGCAGAAGTACTCAAATTATGTGACGAAAGAAGAGAGATTAAGCAACAAAAGCTTACAGACAACTCAAAAAACAGTAGATACAACTTCCTGAACAGAGAGATCAAAAGACAGTCAAAACAGTGTAAGGACATCTGGATCAACAATCTGTGCAAGGAGGTAGATCATTGCCACCAAGCCTCTAAAACTAGACAGGTCTACCAAACAATCAAAACCCTAACAGGGAAACAAACTCTCCAGATGAAAAGTGTAAAAGATAAAGCAGGAAATATTCTCACTGATGAGGAAAAAATCAAGGATAGATGGAGAGAAAATTATTCGGACTTATATAACATGCCAGGTCCAACTGACTCAACCATACTACAGACATTATCCAGTACTCAATCCAGTGATCCTGAACCAGGAATACTCAGAGAGGAAGTGGAACTACAATCCCCGAAATATGTCTTGAAACATTAAAGCGTCTTTAGGGGAAAATAAGTCCCCCCACTCCCCCGTGCAATGTTGAAACGTGCAAATGTGTTCAGCGTGTCTCCAAAGTGTCGCAACATTGAATGATGGGGGTGGGGAAGGAAAAAGTGTTAATTGATGGCCCAGCTTTCTTCTAATTCCAAATATTGAACATTTTATCCACATTAAAAATACACTTTTGATTTCATTCAAGATGCCTAAAGCGTTTCAAGGACATTTTTCGGGGATTGTCTGAGGCAATCGCAAAAATTAACATCTGATTTTAATCTTTTGGCTATAACTTTAAAACTACTTGATAGAATCACTCCAAATTTTCAATGAATATTAGTTAGTGCATAAGCTATGATGTGGCTATAAAATAAACAACTAAGTGTGTATCAATTTTGACTATATCGCCCTGCACTACAAGCAGGTTGCACCCATCACCTGTGTATGTCTACAATCATAGATTGAATACAATAGCGCTCTTTTCAAACATACTAATCTTACAGATGTGAGTGATCAGCATGATATAGTTCAATGCATAGGTACCGCGTGAACAATTTTCCATGCCTCTTTATTAATAGATAGGCTATGATGTGGTCACAAAATAAAACAACTCATCTTTTATTTAGGTAGTGGTCAAATAATTCTTTTGTACTCCATCCATTTGCATATCTTCTGGAGCGTGCCTATAGAGGAGATGATTTGAACTAATGACCTTATGTGCAAGCACTCTATAAGTAAATACTTATGAAACGTATGAAACTTGAATGTGAGTGGCACTAGTGGAAGTTTTGGATGAGAAAACGGACATTTTGATGAGAATCGGCCAAAATGGTGAGAATTTAATTTTCTCATTCTCTTGGATGAGAAGCTTCCTGGTGTGTGTGTCAATCATTATTGTCTTATTAAAACTGGTGAGAATTGCTAATCCCCGATTATTATTTTCTCATCCAAAAGAATGAGAAAATTAAATTCTCATCATTTTGGCCGTTTCTCATCAAAATGTCCGTTTTCTAATCCAAAACTTCCACTAGTGTTATCTGACAATTGCTATATTGCCCATATTCATGACATTTAAAGATGTCCGGATCTATGTGTGTCTTTATTACAATTTAAAAAACCAATCAATTATCATGCCATAGATAAATTAGGGTTTTAAAACTTATTTTCGTGTTTCACAATGTCAATTGTCATGAATATAGAAGAAAAGTTTACTGGTTTGAATAAGTCACACACAAAAAAAAAAAAAAAAAGTGAAACTGTTGGGGCTCGAACCACTAGCCTTTCGTTTCACCGTCTGAAGTACTGTCCATTACACCACGCTGTCATGTTGAAATAATTACGGGATTCCGTGATATATGGGTGCGCATTGCATTCTCGTGATTATGAAAATGGTAAATCTCGACAGACGATTTACATTTGCTAAAATCAGTAAAATGTAAATAATGTTAGAGCTAACAAAACGTAAAATAGTAAAATTAGATGTAGTTTTTAACAAGCTTTCAAACAAAACACTTTACAAATAAAAGTTGACACCAAATCGGCCTAAATTATGAATTTTGTAAACGGTTTACCATTTGTAAATTAAAGAAACTCCTTGTATTAATATTCAGTATTAGACTATGGTAAACCGTCAAATCACTATGTGATTCAATGGGACGATTTACAATCGCACTTTACCATTTCACGCAAATAAAATGATCAATTTTAAAGATATCTCTGCATGAGTAGGCCTACTTCATGAGCGTACTAATGCGATTTTTTGTTGGTTCGTTTTGTTTTGTTTTTCTTTTGCTTTGGGGAGAGCGTTGATCTGAAAAAAAAGGTAAAAAAGGTCGTTTTTGACTATATTGCCCCGCACTGCAGCGTTCACGTGATACCTATGCATTGAACTATATCATGCTGATCACTCACATCTGTAAGATTAGTATGTTTGAAAAGAGCGCTATTGTATTCAATCTATGATTGTAGACATACACAGGTGATGGGTGCAACCTGCTTGTAGTGCAGGGCGATATAGTCAAAATTGATACAATTAGTTGTTTTATTTTATATCCACATCATAGCTTATGCATTAACTAATATTCATTGAAAATTTGGAGTAATTCTATCAAGTAGTTTTAAAGTTACAGCCAAAAGTTTAAAATCAGATGTTAATTTTAGCGATTGCCTCATACAATCCCCGAAATATGTCTTGAAACATTAAAGCGTCTTTAGGGAAAATAAGTCCCCCCACTCCCCGTGCAATGTTGAAACGTGCAAATGTGTGCGGCGTGGCTCCAAAGTGTCGCAACATTGAATGATGGGGGTGGGGAAGGAAAAAGTGTTAATTGATGGCCCAGCTTTCTTCTAATTCCAAATATTGAACATTTTTATCCACATTAAAAATACACTTTTGATTTCATTCAAGATGCCTAAAGCGTTTCAAGGACATTTTCGGGGATTGTCTGAGGCAATCGCAAAAATTAACATCTGATTTTAATCTTTTGGCTATAACTTTAAAACTACTTGATAGAATCACTCCAAATTTTCAATGAATATTAGTTAGTGCATAAGCTATGATGTGGCTATAAAATAAACAACTAAGTGTATCAATTTTGACTATATCGCCCTGCACTACAAGCAGGTTGCACCCATCACCTGTGTATGTCTACAATCATAGATTGAATACAATAGCGCTCTTTTCAAACATACTAATCTTACAGATGTGAGTGATCAGCATGATATAGTTCAATGCATAGGTACCGCGTGAACAATTTTCCATGCCTCTTTATTAATAGATAGGCTATGATGTGGTCACAAAATAAAACAACTCATCTTTTATTTAGGTAGTGGTCAAATAATTCTTTTGTACTCCATCCATTTGCATATCTTCTGGAGCGTGCCTATAGAGGAGATGATTTGAACTAATGACCTTATGTGCAAGCACTCTATAAGTAAATACTTATGAAACGTATGAAACTTGAATGTGAGTGGCACTAGTGGAAGTTTTGGATGAGAAAACGGACATTTTGATGAGAATCGGCCAAAATGGTGAGAATTTAATTTTCTCATTCTCTTGGATGAGAAGCTTCCTGGTGTGTGTGTCAATCATTATTGTCTTATTAAAACTGGTGAGAATTGCTAATCCCCGATTATTATTTTCTCATCCAAAAGAATGAGAAAATTAAATTCTCATCATTTTGGCCGTTTCTCATCAAAATGTCCGTTTTCTAATCCAAAACTTCCACTAGTGTTATCTGACAATTGCTATATTGCCCATATTCATGACATTTAAAGATGTCCGGATCTATGTGTGTCTTTATTACAATTTAAAAAACCAATCAATTATCATGCCATAGATAAATTAGGGTTTTAAAACTTATTTTCGTGTTTCACAATGTCAATTGTCATGAATATAGAAGAAAAGTTTTCTGGTTTGAATAAGTCACACACAAAAAAAAGTGAAACTGTTGGGGCTCGAACCACTAGCCTTTCGTTTCACCGTCTGAAGTACTGTCCATTACACCACGCTGTCATGTTGAAATAATTACGGGATTCCGTGATATATGGGTGCGCATTGCATTCTCGTGATTATGAAAATGGTAAATCTCGACAGACGATTTACATTTGCTAAAATCAGTAAAATGTAAATAATGTTAGAGCTAACAAAACGTAAAATAGTAAAATTAGATGTAGTTTTTAACAAGCTTTCAAACAAAACACTTTACAAATAAAAGTTGACACCAAATCGGCCTAAATTATGAATTTTGTAAACGGTTTACCATTTTTAAATTAAAGAAACTCCTTGTATTAATATTCAGTATTAGACTATGGTAAACCGTCAAATCACTATGTGATTCAATGGGACGATTTACAATCGCACTTTACCATTTCACGCAAATAAAATGATCAATTTTAAAGATATCTCTGCATGAGTAGGCCTACTTCATGAGCGTACTAATGCGATTTTTTTGTTGGTTCGTTTTGTTTTGTTTTTCTTTTGCTTTGGGGAGAGCGTTGATCTGAAAAAAGGTAAAAAGGTCGTTTTTGACTATATTGCCTTGCACTGCAGCGTTCACGTGATACCTATGCATTGAACTATATCATGCTGATCACTCACATCTGTAAGATTAGTATGTTTGAAAAGAGCGCTATTGTATTCAATCTATGATTGTAGACATACACAGGTGATGGGTGCAACCTGCTTGTAGTGCAGGGCGATATAGTCAAAATTGATACAATTAGTTGTTTTATTTTATATCCACATCATAGCTTATGCATTAACTAATATTCATTGAAAATTTGGAGTAATTCTATCAAGTAGTTTTAAAGTTACAGCCAAAAGTTTAAAATCAGATGTTAATTTTAGCGATTGCCTCATACAATCCCCGAAATATGTCTTGAAACATTAAAGCGTCTTTAGGGAAAATAAGTCCCCCACTCCCCGTGCAATGTTGAAACGTGCAAATGTGTTCAGCGTGTCTCCAAAGTGTCGCAACATTGAATGATGGGGGTGGGGAAGGAAAAGTGTTAATTGATGGCCCAGCTTTCTTCTAATTCCAAATATTGAACATTTTTATCCACATTAAAAATACACTTTTGATTTCATTCAAGATGCCTAAAAGCGTTTCAAGGACATTTTCGGGGATTGTCTGAGGCAATCGCAAAAATTAACATCTGATTTTAATCTTTTGGCTATAACTTTAAAACTACTTGATAGAATCACTCCAAATTTTCAATGAATATTAGTTAGTGCATAAGCTATGATGTGGCTATAAAATAAACAACTAAGTGTATCAATTTTGACTATATCGCCCTGCACTACAAGCAGGTTGCACCCATCACCTGTGTATGTCTACAATCATAGATTGAATACAATAGCGCTCTTTTCAAACATACTAATCTTACAGATGTGAGTGATCAGCATGATATAGTTCAATGCATAGGTACCGCGTGAACAATTTTCCATGCCTCTTTATTAATAGATAGGCTATGATGTGGTCACAAAATAAAACAACTCATCTTTTATTTAGGTAGTGGTCAAATAATTCTTTTGTACTCCATCCATTTGCATATCTTCTGGAGCGTGCCTATAGAGGAGATGATTTGAACTAATGACCTTATGTGCAAGCACTCTATAAGTAAATACTTATGAAACGTATGAAACTTGAATGTGAGTGGCACTAGTGGAAGTTTTGGATGAGAAAACGGACATTTTGATGAGAATCGGCCAAAATGGTGAGAATTTAATTTTCTCATTCTCTTGGATGAGAAGCTTCCTGGTGTGTGTGTCAATCATTATTGTCTTATTAAAACTGGTGAGAATTGCTAATCCCCGATTATTATTTTCTCATCCAAAAGAATGAGAAAATTAAATTCTCATCATTTTGGCCGTTTCTCATCAAAATGTCCGTTTTCTAATCCAAAACTTCCACTAGTGTTATCTGACAATTGCTATATTGCCCATATTCATGACATTTAAAGATGTCCGGATCTATGTGTGTCTTTATTACAATTTAAAAAACCAATCAATTATCATGCCATAGATAAATTAGGGTTTTAAAACTTATTTTCGTGTTTCACAATGTCAATTGTCATGAATATAGAAGAAAAGTTTACTGGTTTGAATAAGTCACACACAAAAAAAAGAAAAAAAAAGTGAAACTGTTGGGGCTCGAACCACTAGCCTTTCGTTTCACCGTCTGAAGTACTGTCCATTACACCACGCTGTCATGTTGAAATAATTACGGGATTCCGTGATATATGGGTGCGCATTGCATTCTCGTGATTATGAAAATGGTAAATCTCGACAGACGATTTACATTTGCTAAAATCAGTAAAATGTAAATAATGTTAGAGCTAACAAAACGTAAAATAGTAAAATTAGATGTAGTTTTTAACAAGCTTTCAAACAAAACACTTTACAAATAAAAGTTGACACCAAATCGGCCTAAATTATGAATTTTGTAAACGGTTTACCATTTTTAAATTAAAGAAACTCCTTGTATTAATATTCAGTATTAGACTATGGTAAACCGTCAAATCACTATGTGATTCAATGGGACGATTTACAATCGCACTTTACCATTTCACGCAAATAAAATGATCAATTTTAAAGATATCTCTGCATGAGTAGGCCTACTTCATGAGCGTACTAATGCGATTTTTTTTGTTGGTTCGTTTTGTTTTGTTTTTCTTTTGCTTTGGGGGAGAGCGTTGATCTGAAAAAGGTAAAAAAGGTCGTTTTTTGACTATATTGCCCCGCACTGCAGCGTTCACGTGATACCTATGCATTGAACTATATCATGCTGATCACTCACATCTGTAAGATTAGTATGTTTGAAAAGAGCGCTATTGTATTCAATCTATGATTGTAGACATACACAGGTGATGGGTGCAACCTGCTTGTAGTGCAGGGCGATATAGTCAAAATTGATACAATTAGTTGTTTTATTTTATATCCACATCATAGCTTATGCATTAACTAATATTCATTGAAAATTTGGAGTAATTCTATCAAGTAGTTTTAAAGTTACAGCCAAAAGTTTAAAATCAGATGTTAATTTTAGCGATTGCCTCATACAATCCCCGAAATATGTCTTGAAACATTAAAGCGTCTTTAGGGAAAATAAGTCCCCCACTCCCCGTGCAATGTTGAAACGTGCAAATGTGTTCAGCGTGTCTCCAAAGTGTCGCAACATTGAATGATGGGGGTGGGGAAGGAAAAGTGTTAATTGATGGCCCAGCTTTCTTCTAATTCCAAATATTGAACATTTTATCCACATTAAAAATACACTTTTGATTTCATTCAAGATGCCTAAAGCGTTTCAAGGACATTTTCGGGGATTGTCTGAGGCAATCGCAAAAATTAACATCTGATTTTAATCTTTTGGCTATAACTTTAAAACTACTTGATAGAATCACTCCAAATTTTCAATGAATATTAGTTAGTGCATAAGCTATGATGTGGCTATAAAATAAACAACTAAGTGTATCAATTTTGACTATATCGCCCTGCACTACAAGCAGGTTGCACCCATCACCTGTGTATGTCTACAATCATAGATTGAATACAATAGCGCTCTTTTCAAACATACTAATCTTACAGATGTGAGTGATCAGCATGATATAGTTCAATGCATAGGTACTGCGTGAACAATTTTCCATGCCTCTTTATTAATAGATAGGCTATGATGTGGTCACAAAATAAAACAACTCATCTTTTATTTAGGTAGTGGTCAAATAATTCTTTTGTACTCCATCCATTTGCATATCTTCTGGAGCGTGCCTATAGAGGAGATGATTTGAACTAATGACCTTATGTGCAAGCACTCTATAAGTAAATACTTATGAAACGTATGAAACTTGAATGTGAGTGGCACTAGTGGAAGTTTTGGATGAGAAAACGGACATTTTGATGAGAATCGGCCAAAATGGTGAGAATTTAATTTTCTCATTCTCTTGGATGAGAAGCTTCCTGGTGTGTGTGTCAATCATTATTGTCTTATTAAAACTGGTGAGAATTGCTAATCCCCGATTATTATTTTCTCATCCAAAAGAATGAGAAAATTAAATTCTCATCATTTTGGCCGTTTCTCATCAAAATGTCCGTTTTCTAATCCAAAACTTCCACTAGTGTTATCTGACAATTGCTATATTGCCCATATTCATGACATTTAAAGATGTCCGGATCTATGTGTGTCTTTATTACAATTTAAAAAAACCAATCAATTATCATGCCATAGATAAATTAGGGTTTTAAAACTTATTTTCGTGTTTCACAATGTCAATTGTCATGAATATAGAAGAAAAGTTTACTGGTTTGAATAAGTCACACACAAAAAAAAAGGAAAAAAAAGTGAAACTGTTGGGGCTCGAACCACTAGCCTTTCGTTTCACCGTCTGAAGTACTGTCCATTACACCACGCTGTCATGTTGAAATAATTACGGGATTCCGTGATATATGGGTGCGCATTGCATTCTCGTGATTATGAAAATGGTAAATCTCGACAGACGATTTACATTTGCTAAAATCAGTAAAATGTAAATAATGTTAGAGCTAACAAAACGTAAAATAGTAAAATTAGATGTAGTTTTTAACAAGCTTTCAAACAAAACACTTTACAAATAAAAGTTGACACCAAATCGGCCTAAATTATGAATTTTGTAAACGGTTTACCATTTTTAAATTAAAGAAACTCCTTGTATTAATATTCAGTATTAGACTATGGTAAACCGTCAAATCACTATGTGATTCAATGGGACGATTTACAATCGCACTTTACCATTTCACGCAAATAAAATGATCAATTTTAAAGATATCTCTGCATGAGTAGGCCTACTTCATGAGCGTACTAATGCGATTTTTTTGTTGGTTCGTTTTGTTTTGTTTTTCTTTTGCTTTGGGGGAGAGCGTTGATCTGAAAAAGGTAAAAAAGGACGTTTTTGACTATATTGCCCCGCACTGCAGCGTTCACGTGATACCTATGCATTGAACTATATCATGCTGATCACTCACATCTGTAAGATTAGTATGTTTGAAAAGAGCGCTATTGTATTCAATCTATGATTGTAGACATACACAGGTGATGGGTGCAACCTGCTTGTAGTGCAGGGCGATATAGTCAAAATTGATACAATTAGTTGTTTTATTTTATATCCACATCATAGCTTATGCATTAACTAATATTCATTGAAAATTTGGAGTAATTCTATCAAGTAGTTTTAAAGTTACAGCCAAAAGTTTAAAATCAGATGTTAATTTTAGCGATTGCCTCATACAATCCCCGAAATATGTCTTGAAACATTAAAGCGTCTTTAGGGAAAATAAGTCCCCCACTCCCCGTGCAATGTTGAAACGTGCAAATGTGTGCAGCGTGTCTCCAAAGTGTCGCAACATTGAATGATGGGGGGTGGGGAAGGAAAAGTGTTAATTGATGGCCCAGCTTTCTTCTAATTCCAAATATTGAACATTTTTATCCACATTAAAAATACACTTTTGATTTCATTCAAGATGCCTAAAGCGTTTCAAGGACATTTTTCGGGGATTGTCTGAGGCAATCGCAAAAATTAACATCTGATTTTAATCTTTTGGCTATAACTTTAAAACTACTTGATAGAATCACTCCAAATTTTCAATGAATATTAGTTAGTGCATAAGCTATGATGTGGCTATAAAATAAACAACTAAGTGTATCAATTTTGACTATATCGCCCTGCACTACAAGCAGGTTGCACCCATCACCTGTGTATGTCTACAATCATAGATTGAATACAATAGCGCTCTTTTCAAACATACTAATCTTACAGATGTGAGTGATCAGCATGATATAGTTCAATGCATAGGTACCGCGTGAACAATTTTCCATGCCTCTTTATTAATAGATAGGCTATGATGTGGTCACAAAATAAAACAACTCATCTTTTATTTAGGTAGTGGTCAAATAATTCTTTTGTACTCCATCCATTTGCATATCTTCTGGAGCGTGCCTATAGAGGAGATGATTTGAACTAATGACCTTATGTGCAAACACTCTATAAGTAAATACTTATGAAACGTATGAAACTTGAATGTGAGTGGCACTAGTGGAAGTTTTGGATGAGAAAACGGACATTTTGATGAGAATCGGCCAAAATGGTGAGAATTTAATTTTCTCATTCTCTTGGATGAGAAGCTTCCTGGTGTGTGTGTCAATCATTATTGTCTTATTAAAACTGGTGAGAATTGCTAATCCCCGATTATTATTTTCTCATCCAAAAGAATGAGAAAATTAAATTCTCATCATTTTGGCCGTTTCTCATCAAAATGTCCGTTTTCTAATCCAAAACTTCCACTAGTGTTATCTGACAATTGCTATATTGCCCATATTCATGACATTTAAAGATGTCCGGATCTATGTGTGTCTTTATTACAATTTAAAAAACCCAATCAATTATCATGCCATAGATAAATTAGGGTTTTAAAACTTATTTTCGTGTTTCACAATGTCAATTGTCATGAATATAGAAGAAAAGTTTACTGGTTTGAATAAGTCACACACAAAAAAAAAAAAAAAAAAGTGAAACTGTTGGGGCTCGAACCACTAGCCTTTCGTTTCACCGTCTGAAGTACTGTCCATTACACCACGCTGTCATGTTGAAATAATTACGGGATTCCGTGATATATGGGTGCGCATTGCATTCTCGTGATTATGAAAATGGTAAATCTCGACAGACGATTTACATTTGCTAAAATCAGTAAAATGTAAATAATGTTAGAGCTAACAAAACGTAAAATAGTAAAATTAGATGTAGTTTTTAACAAGCTTTCAAACAAAACACTTTACAAATAAAAGTTGACACCAAATCGGCCTAAATTATGAATTTTGTAAACGGTTTACCATTTTTAAATTAAAGAAACTCCTTGTATTAATATTCAGTATTAGACTATGGTAAACCGTCAAATCACTATGTGATTCAATGGGACGATTTACAATCGCACTTTACCATTTCACGCAAATAAAATGATCAATTTTAAAGATATCTCTGCATGAGTAGGCCTACTTCATGAGCGTACTAATGCGATTTTTTTGTTGGTTCGTTTTGTTTTGTTTTTCTTTTGCTTTGGGGGAGAGCGTTGATCTGAAAAAGGTAAAAAAGGTCGTTTTTTGACTATATTGCCCCGCACTGCAGCGTTCACGTGATACCTATGCATTGAACTATATCATGCTGATCACTCACATCTGTAAGATTAGTATGTTTGAAAAGAGCGCTATTGTATTCAATCTATGATTGTAGACATACACAGGTGATGGGTGCAACCTGCTTGTAGTGCAGGGCGATATAGTCAAAATTGATACAATTAGTTGTTTTATTTTATATCCACATCATAGCTTATGCATTAACTAATATTCATTGAAAATTTGGAGTAATTCTATCAAGTAGTTTTAAAGTTACAGCCAAAAGTTTAAAATCAGATGTTAATTTTAGCGATTGCCTCATACAATCCCCGAAATATGTCTTGAAACATTAAAGCGTCTTTAGGGAAAATAAGTCCCCCACTCCCCGTGCAATGTTGAAACGTGCAAATGTGTTCAGCGTGTCTCCAAAGTGTCGCAACATTGAATGATGGGGGTGGGGAAGGGAAAAGTGTTAATTGATGGCCCAGCTTTCTTCTAATTCCAAATATTGAACATTTTTATCCACATTAAAAATACACTTTTGATTTCATTCAAGATGCCTAAAGCGTTTCAAGGACATTTTTCGGGGATTGTAGCCTTGAAACACCTTAAGGAAGGGAAAGCAGCTGGACATGATAGTATCACAGCAGAGGAATTAAAAGCTGCTGGTGATACAGGAATAGACATGATTCATAAATTATGCCGAAGGATATGGGAATCCGAATGTGTACCAGAGGACTGGGGCAAAGCAATCATTGACCCCATTTTCAAAAAGAAGGACAAGTTAGACTGTGCCAACTATAGTGGCATAAGCCTACTCAGTCTCGCAGGGCAAGTCTTCTGCAGCATAATTCACAGCCGGATGAAAAAGCAAACCGAGGAGATACTCTCCGAATCACAAGCAGGGTTTAGACCAGGCCGTAGCACTGTTGACCAAACCTTCACCTACCTGGGAGGAGTTATCACAGAGAATTCAACCAGTACGGAAGACATCAAACGGAGGATTGGACTGGCAATGGGAAGCATGCGGAAGTTAACCACAATATGGAAGTCAAAAGAAATTAGTATCAACACAAAAATGGAACTCTACCAGGTGCTAATCTTGTCAATAGCAACATATGGGGCAGAAGCTTGGACGCTCAAGAAAAGAAAAGAGACGAGAAGAGATTGTTGGTGTTCGAGATGTCTTGTTTAAGGTGGATAATGGGAGTCTCCAGAAGTCTACGGAACACATCAATAAGAGAGGCAACAAGCAGCCAGGTCACAATACTACACAAAATCAAAGCCAAACAACTGTTCTACTTTGGACACATTGTACGGATGCCAAAGGACAGATACCCTAAACATGCCCTTGAAGGTAGAATACCTGGACACAGGCCTAGAGGTAGACCCCCAAAGTGCTGGCTTGACAACATAAAAAGCAGCTGCCAAGAACTTGGGATTACATCAATCTACAATGCAAGGAGTATGGTCACAAACAGAGGCATATGGACTTCCATGGTGAAACGGCTGCTAGCTCCAAGGTTCCCAGGATCCGAGGGAGGAAAGCATTAAGTCCAAGTCCAATAAGTAAATGCCAAAGAACTGACTACATGTATGGTAATGATATACCCATATGACACTTGATGAATTCACCTATCCTGAAGAGCAGTCACTTAGGCTGAAAATGCATCAATGACCATCTATTTTATTCCCAAAAGGGTTTTAGATAAATACGAAATTGAATTCTGCGTCACCTAAAACCTGTATTTAAAAATACTCTAATATCATTGTCATATCTGCTTCAGAAGCCAAAATATACATAATTAGGCCTATATCATGTGGTGGTGGCCATGTTGGCGGCCATCTTGGATTACTGTGTGAATGAGGATATCAGTGTTTTAGATTAGTACAAATTTGAATTCTTTAACCTCTGAAATATATTCCAGGACACTAACATCATCATCATCCGCAGCGAACTTCAGAAACGGAGATATATCTAATCATATGCGGTTCCATTTTGGCGGCCATCTTGGATTCCAGTGAAAATGAAGACATAAGTGTGTTAGATTTGTACAAATTTGAATTCTCTGACCTCTTAAACCTATTCAAAGACACTAGAATCATCATCATATCTGCTTCAGAAGCGGAGATATATCTATTCATATGTGGTGGTGGCCATTTTGGCGGCCATCTTGGATTACAGTGTGAATGAAGACATAAGTGTGTTAGACTTGTGCAAATTTGAATTCCCTGACCTCTTAAACCTATTCAAAGACACTAAAATCATCATCATATCTGCTTCAGAAGCTGGGATACAGCTAATTATATGTTGTGGCAGCCATTTTGGCGGCCATCTTGGATAAAAAGAATTCCCCAAAGTGGATTTTGGAGGATTTTGGATATGATATTCTATGATACCTTCTGCTTCTTCAGTGCAAAAATCAGCTTTGTACCAATTTTTTCCGGGTCAAAATGTCCAACGACCATACTACTAGGCTTGTTTGTACTCATTTTAATGCATTTTTCATGGTGATTCCAAATATGGTCATGACAATTTACATTTCTGAAATTTTTGAATTAAAAAAAAAAATTGAAACATGTCGTCTGCAGTCGACACCCGCGTGAAGAGAGTTAAATTGGAGAATTTAATTCCCAATGTAAATCGCTGAAATAGTTTGAAATCAAATAACTTGGATATACAAGCAATAAATACTTGTTAATGTGCGATGAAAATCACTGCCTTTGTGGCGCATGCGCAAGGTTCAGGTGCAATCCGAATACGATTTTAGCTAAACGGGTTATTCTATTTAAAATCCATACTAACCCTGTAGAAGATTTTGGAAATATCTTCCATTAAGGGGGTACTACACCCCTCGATAAATTTGTGTCTATTTTTGCATTTTCTTAAAAACTAATAACACAGTGGTAACAAAAGTTGTGTATGTTATAGGGGCAAGGAATCCAATTACTACACTGGACACTGGAATTTCAGTGACCCAAGACAAGCGGTGCGTTATTTATGATAAAAAATCAGGTACCGCTAGGATGTACCTCATTTCCTATCACATCTACCGAACCGCTTGTCTTGAGTCACTGAAATTTCAGTGTAGTAATTGGATTCCTTGCCCCAATAATATACACAACTTTTGTTTAAAATATAAAAATAGTCACAAATTTACCACAGGGGTGTGGTACCCCTTTAAGGGAGTATGTTTTTCAAATGTAATTGGTCAGGGTTAACATTTTGAAAGCCATACTCCCACCTTGTTATGGCTTTAGGGATTCAATCATGTTTCACCGTTGTTCATCACCGTTTAACAACGATGCGGCCGCGTCGTCTGCATGGTTTACTTCGCGAGGGCAGCTTTAGCTGCCCGAGCGAAGTAAACCACGCAGACGCGCCGGACGCGAGTTGTTAAACGGTGATGAACAACGGTGAGATTGAATCCCTTTCAACAACGAAAAGAAGCTAAAGATCGTATAATTCACGATAATTTCACGGGGAAATGTCAGTTAATCATTGTCACTAAGCCTTACAAAAACTTCGATGATTTCTCTGTTAATATCATCAATAAAACTACAGAATAAAACGGCAAAATTTAGCCGCTATCTGAAAATACTGAATTCAACTTGTAAGCTTGCATACGCACAAAGGTTCCAGGCATGACGAATTTTACGCGCTCTCGCGTAACGCGTAGTCTCGCTCGCGTTCGCGTATACGCTACAGTAAAAGTGTGGAGTCATCACGGATTAACAACGGTTGGCTCCCGTACAAAGGTATAGGAGGAGTTGTTGAATTAACTATATCTTCCACAACTGGAGTTAGTATTTGTCTGTTGTATTCAAATGTCATACTCCCTCTGGTGAAGACTATAGCTAAATCTTCCACTGGGGTAGTGTGGATTTTAAATGGAATGGCCCAATACAATCAACTCACATGACATCATTGCGGTGGGATTCTTTTTCAGTTAAATGCGTTTCTGTGTAAATTGGAGGCGCTCTGCACATTTCTGACAGTCTTTGGCTAACGAATTCTTACCGTTTCAAAGATAGATTGACGTATCTCAGCCTAATTTTGCCGATTTTAACAATTTAATGTGGCAAAACGACTTATCTTATTTCTATGCATGTTGAAGTATTTTTTTTTAAATAAATGACTGTATCACAAGTCTTCACAAAAAGTAACGCACCGGTTATAAATACGCATAGCTTCAAAATTCTTAATTGTATTCACAATATTTTAACATACTGAAAGAAGGATGGGTTATTTACGGACATTTTGATACCCCGCGTGTCTAATGTCGTTCAATATTACTATTACACAGTATGTTTTTAAAGAAACATACGCGGATTTTAAAGTTGCAGTTTACGCAACCTTGGAGTTCTTTTTGATTCAACCATGTCTATGTCATCTCAAATATCTGCTGTCTCTCGCTCTTTAAATTATCATCTTCGTAATATAGGACGCATTCGCTGTTATATTGATAAAGATACTTGCAACCATGCTGTCCGCTCACTTGTTATTTCTCGAATTGATTATTGTAACTCTTTATTATATGGAACAACTGTAAAAAACACACAGAAACTACAAAAGATACAAAACAGAGCTGCCAGGCTTGTTTTCAAGGGAAACCGTATGGAACACACCACTCCTCTGCTGAAAGAGCTTCACTGGCTTCCAGTAAATGAGCGTATTACAACACCACTGTACATACAAAATCTCCTAAAATCTCACACATTTTCTGATGGTATGTTCCTACGATCACATGCTGATGGCAGTCTGCTTGAATGTAAAAGAACTCACACATCATATGGGAATAATGCCTTCTGCAATTCTGTGCCAGCTCTCTGGAACAAATTACCTGTAAAACTTCGTACTTTACATAGTCTGGCCACTTTTAAATTTAATCTGAAAACCTATTTGTTTCCAAACTGAGTTTTTTAAATATAATTAAGTTGTACATTTTACTGTAGCCTAAGATGTAGTGTAAGTTGTACTTTTTAAGATCATTGTAAAGCGCTTTGTTCATACTTATGCTAAGGCGCTATATAAATTCCGTTTATTGTATTGTATTGTATTGTATTGTATTGTATTGTATTGTATTGTATTGTATTGTATTGTATTGTATTATATATAACGCAAGCATTTGCTGCATCTAAACCCGCGCCATCATCTTCGCGCTGAATTGAAATCAAAACAAATAACAGCAAATTTCAAATTCGGGTTCATTTCTTAAAAACGCTACTGTGTTGTTAATATTGAAATCAAAATGCGCATAGATAATCAGCTTATTGTAAAATATTGTAAAATACGATTAATTGTTATAAAGCTATAGGCGTATAACGGCTGTGTTGTTTTTTGTAAAGTCTTTATGAGTTAAGTGACTCTGCCATGTCATAGAATATCTAAAATGGCAATGGTATATGGACCTAATAGGAAACTAGAGCAGCCTGGGGCCCCAAAGCCACGATTATTGTATGGAATATAAGGATTGCTGACGTACAAAAATTAGATTAATAGTTGTCACATTGAACGTTTTTAACGTTAATGATACGTTTCTCTTTTTTTTTCAAAAACCTTTTAATACATGTTTTAAAAACGTAAAAGTGTGGAGTTTTTACGTTTCAATAATGTTTGCATGAAACGTTTAAAAACCGCTATCATAGCGTTTTTCGAACGGTAATAAACCGTGTCACTTTGGTTTTGAAAACGTTTCAAAATTACGTTTTGATAACGGAGTGTAATACGTGCAATTTCAATACAATTAAGAGATCACTAGCCAACAACTACAGGTAGCCTATTGTCCATTAGGTGATTGACCATACTCTGTCCAACCTTTCGAAGTGTTGAATATATACTAATTCCGTGTTGATTCCACGGCTTCAGTAGACAAATTTATGAATTAGCTTAAGAAATTCGTATTTTAAGATTGTTATTGTACTCTCCATATTATCTTTGTAAAACGCTATATAAATTCTTGTGTTATTTATTATTATTAACTATCAAGGCATGAGTTGCTATATTAAAGAGGATGGTGTGGACGACACCACAAACTTACCATTAAATACAAAACCTTTATTTACTGACACCAAAAAAAAAACCTGTTTTAATACTGTGACAATGAGGCATACCAACATAGTATTATACCTTCATTGAAAGACGACGGTGTAGAATTGTCACTAACTCGTAAAAATGTCACGACGATGATGGTCTCGCACTCTGGCCACAACATGAAATGTACGTATGTACAATTTCCGGAGGATTATGTTCACACATAATCGGTGTTTCGAGTTTCAAATACATACCTCGTTATGACGGGGTGAACATGGTGCCACCGTGTCCCATCCTTACAGGGATAATGTGCTGTCTTGTGCACATCTTTGTAAACACATACCAAAAAGCCCGGGCCAAAAAGTATGCATTCGAAGCAGAATTTATTACTGCGTATTATGACACCACATTTATTTACATTATTAATGCACGAGATATTTTACTTTTTAGGTTGTTTCGTCATTTCTCAAGTTCCTCGATGTAGATCGAGAATCACGTGGCCGTGGCGGGCGTACCTGCCCCGAGGGCGTACAAATCTCGGTCTCCCCTATCTGTAGTATCATTATTTGCTCGTTTCAAGACAACTGAACAGTCGAACATCTCAAAAAAGGCTTGTCGATATCTGGGGTTAACTCCACCATAGATGAGCGGATTTATGAAGAAATTGGCTGAATTACTCATGCGTGACATCCATCCGAGCCAATAAATGGAGTCTTGAGAAAGGACCAAAGTTCCGCTGAAATCGTAGATCAGACGGATAATGTTCCAGATCTGATATGGACCCAGCAGTACAAAGAAAGCGACTCCATTGGTGATCAACATTAGCGCCACGTCTCTGCTCTCTTGTTGGGCAGCTGAGGCAAGATTCATGGATGCGTTTACTAAGTCTGATACTGCTCTTTTGCGAAGTTGACTGATTATTGCATAATACAAGATTGCATTTGTGGTAAAGACGATCACGAATTGAACAGTGTCGTAGATGAGAAGCATGTAAAAGCACCAGGAGCAAGTTGGTATACATGTATGGAACATCAACATGGTGATGTTTGCTGTATCTGGAGACTGGGGCATCTCGGCACACATGGTGACTTCATCTTGCGGCACAAGTCCGGTAATTGCAAGTATGAAACCCACGACCCAACAAGCTACAGATATATTTCTTGCCCGAGATCGTCCTTTCAAAGAGTTTTTCCACATTCGATATTGTAGAGGTCTACATACCGCGTAATACCGTTCTACCGCTACCACACAAATAAGATTTACCCCAACAAAGTACATAAAGTACGTGAAATAGATCATGAATGTATAGGCGCTACAACCATTACTTGTCACTGGTGGCAAATCGTATTCCTGAAGTTTAGAGTAGCTCCAAATAGATTTAGAATTGAAAAATATAGACGTACCGATATCAGACACGGCGAGCTGAACTAAAATGAGATTGGTAACTGTTCGCATCGAAGGAGCGTGATAAACAACGTAGAGAAATGTCAGGTTGAATAACAAGCCAAACAAAAGAAAAGTTGGCAAAATACCAAAGAAAAGAGCATTTGCACCTGGTCTGTACCGCAGATATTCAAGTTCCTCACGCGAGTAGTTGAGTGTGCACTCGTTATCTGCCATAGTTCATCTTGGGTTGTAATGCAATGAGGAGAACTGAGCGCTGAAGCTGAAAAACTGTTTATACATGTATCCAGTCGCCTTTTCATCAGACGTGTTGCATAAATACTGCATGAACTGCAATACAGCTAAACGGTACGTGACACGATCTGACTGAATCTGCACAAAGGTGGCGATTGTCAAATTGCGATATAGGCAACCATATGGAGCAAAACAATCAAATACGTGAAAAAATTTGAGTTGTAAAAGCTTATACTTGTAAACCAAGTATACACTTGTAGTGATTTCAGCAATAGCAAATAGTGTACAAAATGATGATAACTCAATTTTGCCGTGTCACATATAGCTCCAGGATATAGCGGCAAGTAAACTCAAAGCATGTCCGGTCTATCATGTCAACATACGACCCATAAACAATAATATATGTCATCATGTATTCTGTACACCACTGTTAGTAGGTTATATTATGCCTACCTGACGGTATAAATAGATAGTCTGTCAGTCATGTAATGCCTCTGTCACACTTAGACGGACTGGGTCAACGTACATCACCGTATTATAGGTATACACAAATATTTTATCCTGTGGCAAAATTACCAGTTCGGCAGAAGATTTTGATGGGATTTGGGGTCCGATTTTCGTTCGTTAGGCCTACTATATGCGTTGTGGTTGGTAATGGCGTCAAGGCTGTCCGATTGTTCAATATCCGGCATGACCAGCGAATTCGTCCCATGTGGCGCCTGCAGGGGCGTCGATCCTATTTTGAAAAGTGGGGAATTAATAGAGATAATTTAATAATGTAAATAATGCTCCTGTCCCCTCCCCCTCATGATCGACACCCATGTTTGCCAGTAATGCTTCTGTCGCAAGCACCAGCCAAACCTCCCGAAGACTCCCGCAGCATATAAACAAAAGAATAACGAACAAACCCAGGAAATACAAGACAATACGAACACATCGAACGACTACCAAAAATATGTTCCATACTCCGTTTCAAGTTTCGTGCATATGCACGAACACTAGCTAACACGAAACACATTCGGCGGATGATAGCAGGACATAAAATAACATACTGATTTACTAAAACACCATCCGTTTCGGCGATGTGTGACAGGCGCGTCAAGTTTTGTACATGCACAAAACTTGTCACCGGACATATCGAATTTCTACACGAAACGCGTTTGAGGGTGATGGCATAAAAAGAACATAAAGTGAACGATGAAAAAAAAAACCAGCGGAGTTTCTAAAATACCAGTGTACGTAGGACCGATTCGGCGATGTGTGACAGGCGCATAAGTTACACACGAGCTCATTGTTCGTTACTACTAGCAATTTCAGATTTGTTTTTTAATTGACGCATTTCAAGGAAAAATGTGTATGTCTCATAATGAGACGTAGGCTATATTAATTTTTAGATGTATTTGTTTAAACCTACAAGTTTACAATTACACAATTGAATACATGAATACAAAAGCCACCTAAGTCCATGGGAAGTGATTTTGAGAGAAAACCCTGTGTATCATTTTATTTCCTTCAGTTAGATTTACCTGGTCAATATGGTAAGTTGTATGTGCAAATGAGTGGATTAACCTGTATTAAGTATGACGATTAGCATTTCAGGGACTTCGTGGGGTTCATTTTAAATTTTGGACTTAGGTGGTTTTTGAATCATATACAAAGACAACAATGTTAGAATGAGATTACCACTAGTAAGATAATACAAAATAAAGCACACAAGTATGTATAATGTTGATAAGCATTCTGCCATGTAATATAAACCACACACTTTCCTTTATTAAACCCTTTTTTTTCAAAAGTCACTTTCTAGCAATGAATGTGTTACAAGTGGACTTTTATACATACTGGATTTCAATCAATGTGTTACAAGACTCAAATCATGGAATTGGGTGATTCTTTCATACATGCTATTTTTCACATGCCCAATAGACACGGAGGATGAATTTGAGTTGTTCTTTCATACATATGACAGGCCTATGTATAGCAACAATTTCCCATGCTTAACTCAATTTGGCCAAAGTATGGACTTAGGTGGCTTTTGTATTCATATATTCAATTGTTAATGTATAATGTCAGCAGTGTAATGTAAGTAGTATGGTATTGGTAAATCTATAGTGTTGCATTTTATACGGTATATACAGGGTGTATCAAAATGATTGGTACCGACGACTTTTGATTTTTGCCGATTTTGTTTACTATTTTGTGTACCAGCTTGGGGTTAATTGTTTATATATTTGAAATTATAGTAGTTTTATCTTCTCTAAGAATTTTATATCATAAAAATAGCACATTCTCTTCAGAGGTTACATGATTCTAAAGGATAGTAGGTGTTTTTACACTTTTCATCGTAACGCTGGATCAATTTCAAAGCTCTATTTTATTACAAATACCTTGTGAGAATGATATGTTGAAAATCATGGAAATTTTTCCTTGCCTATTTCTTCATTCATAATATATATATAAATAAATGTTCTAATCAATATTTATTGGTTGAGAGTAATATTATTGACTTGAATAATTTCGGGCGGTAGTTTAAATTGTAGTATAAAGATGTTTGAGATTATTAATGATGGTGTGGCAGAATGGCTATATACTGTAGACAGTGGATGTTATATGTTAGACGTGGTGAAAGTTATTGGAATGGCTTCACAGTATTCCACACTTCAGCGTGCATATTTCATAGTAAAGAATTACTAGTTGACAAGAAGCTATGGAGAGGTGCAGAGAAGATTTAGAAGACAGTTTCCAAGAGCAAGGAGTATCCCATGGAAACATGCTATAACTTGAAATGTTTCAAAATTTGATATGGGCAGTTACAGAATGGATCCATCCCAGGTGCTAAGTTCATAGGGCTTCATCTCACATTGCCAGAGTCGTAAGACAGGGACTTCAGGAACTATCTTTCTAAAAGCATGTGCAATGCTGTTGTAGACTGAGGTGAGATATTGAAGAGCATATGCGATAAATAGTTCAAGCAGTGAACCGTTTTATCTTGTGTAGTGTAAGTAAAACCATGATTACGTCGATCTTCGTTTAAATGCCAGTAGCTCCCAGATGCGTGAACCTATTCTCTTCAGATTATCAGAACAATAAGTTAACATATGCCCCTTTCTATTGATAGTAAAAAACTATATTAATTTGAAATTTTATATTTTTGATATATTTTTGAAAATGTCACATAGCCCGGTACCAATCATTTTGATACACCCTGTACAACCAGCGCAATATGGATACATAGGATAAGGATGCCATATAGCTATAAAAATAAAGAAAAAACAAGACAAATGCATGAGGGCAAAATGCTGCCATAGGGGTTCAAAATGAATAATTATAAGTACAAGACGGAGGGACTATGAAACGTAAAAATTCAAACATACAAGACAGACGGACGGGGGCAAATAAATACGTGCATCTTTGATACAATTAAAACATGTAAGAGATCACAACTACAGGTAGGCTATTGTCCATGAGGTGATTGACCATAATCTGTCGAAACTTTTGAAGTGTAGAATATACCAATTCCGTGTTGATTCCACGGGCCCAGTACACAAATTATGCATGAAACGATATTTATTTAACCTGAAAACCTGTTATAATTCAAGCGCAATAGCTCACTAAATTGAAGACATGAGCGCAAGAAGACCGTAAGTCCACTTGGCCCCTCAACATGTATACACTAATGTTACGTATAGTTTGTTAGGGTTTGATAATGTGTAATACATGTTCCTGGGTCAAAACCTCATGAAAGGTTGTGAAAGATCTGTTTTGGCCCCTGAACATACATTAAACATTATCAAACTATAAGAAACTATACGCAGCTTTAGCGTATACATGTTGAGGGGCCAATGTGGACTTACGGTCTTCTTGTGCTCATGTCTTCAATTGTGAATTTACCAACCGGAAAATACAAGTAATGAGGAAGTACCACACGCTTAATTCGGCCTTGGTATCTAGTGCCTTGATTCTGTTTCTGTTCGAAGCAATTCACATGATCATTACCATATTGAACTCATGAGATTGCTACATACGGAATTCCTGGACTATATGCGAAATGTCTACACTACAAGAGTGCTATTGTCAGCCCCTGCACAGGTACACCAGGGGTACACCATCACCAAGCAGAGGATGATTTAAGTACTACCCACCACCCCACTGGGTTTACTGTGCAGCAGGCGAGCAGTGTGAGTAACATGACACCACTGCTTTGCTATGCTGCATAGAAATCCATGGTTAAATTTGAATTTGTACAGTTATATTTACATAAAAAACGCTGTAAAGATGCTGGTCGATTTCACATTTTATGTTATCTACAAAAGGTGTGAACACACGCACAATTCTAAAACAACATCTTTTGCACAGAGTTCAATGGGATTTGCAAAGTAAAGTGGCAGTTGAAACTCTAGTGATAACACTTTCGCAGTGCATGATGGGGCTTCCTTAAATCATCCTCTGATCACCAAGGTACCCGACTGGTACACACAGAGTATCTTCACAGTCTGAATGCTGCTATTCAGCATTGGTAGCCACATTGGGTACCAGTAAGTACTGCACTGGTGCTACACTGGTAATCCCCTGGTCATGCTGGTACACAGTGGCGTAGCTAGGGGTTGTGGCGCCCGGGTCAAAGGATACATAATGCCGCCCCCCCCCCCAATTCTCTAAACATGTGCACACATACAAATAATTAATTTTGGTTATAATGAAATTGAATTTCGATCCTATCTTTCAAATGACTATAAATTTTGTGCTAAAATCGAGCGAAAATTTTGCCTTTCATCGCTTGGAGGGGGGTAGAATTGTTAAATTCGGCGCCCCCTTAGGAGGGCCCAGGGCACGTCCCCTGCCTTCCCTGTCGTGGGGGGGGGAGGGGTCTTCAATACATTAAATAGATCATACGTAGTAAAAACACATATAATATTAAATCAATATGTCTCAACATCCGTTTACCAACCTAGTTATCATTGGTAAGGGGATAGATAAATGGCGAGTTAGGTGATTCAGAAACAGAATAATTTGACATATCTCTTGAGTTCTTGAGTTATAGGCATAAAGTTCAAATCACATTTTGGTTTCCACCATTTTGATTTATATATTTATTCCATATTTCCTTTAATTTTCTCCTTTTAGATATGTTGTTCAGGATGTCTTTAGAGATATTTAACTCAAACGCAAATCGACTCATCTATCGCCGTGGTAGTCTCTTTAGATCGCCATATCAGCTCTGTCATAACAGTTTCAAGGGCGTCTCCAAAATACACCCTCGCTGTAGCTGTCGCTGGTCTTTCCTCTACCCAGGCCAAATCATAAATTAGTATGTGGAATTCTCTCAATTCATCGTTTAAAAATAGATCATACGTAGTAAAAACACATAATAATATCATATTAAATCAATATGAATCGGATCAGAAGTACCGTAGAAACCCGTCTATAAGGAATAGAAGCGACTGTGATGATAGCATATTTCACGCTAGCGCCCTCCACAATATTATATCATTATGGAATTTGAGCAAATCATTTACCGACACAAGCAGGTATACAATGTATTATTTTATCTTTATTTCGCATCTCACGAGCATAGCTCACTTGGCAAGGCATAAGACTTTGGTTCTTTAGATCGGAAGATGGTGAGTTCGAGCCTCATCACGGTCACACAAACTTTTATAAACAAAATATTGTTCAAACTTTTCATTTATATTTTCTTGCATTTTCTAAAGACTCCTTTCGTGATCATTTTTTTTTCATATTTAGTTTAATTTATTCTATTGTTTTTCTTTTATTGTTTCTTTTCTTTGTCTTTTTTTCTTGTTTAATTTTATTTTTTATTTATTTTTCTTTGATTCATATAATATTGGCAGGATAAGGAGAGGAGGGAACTAAAGACCCATTCAGTGATTTGCTCATCCGGACGATCGTAAAAATCATCAAAATTCACCTTTGTCATTGTCATAGATGTGGTAACATAGCCTGCTAGTGGTTCAGCAGAAAACCGTGTGACACATATACATTTGGCTACATTTTATTATACGATAAATACGAATTTATTAAACATGGTAACAAAATTCTCTAGCAGATCGGTTATACGATGGAACTGGTAGGCATAGGCCTATTATAAATTCGGGATATTAAATATCTTCCTGACGAGACAGATCTGCGCATGTGGTCAAAGACGATTCCTTACTAGCCACAGACCGTCCGCTGGAATTAGTTGAACATGAACCATTCGCTATGGCTGTTGGTCGGACCTCTCATCTCTCCACATCGATTGTGACCTATAATCCCCGACATTGCCCTTATGAACTCACATCCTCCTGTTTTATTCCAATACGCTGGCGAAGTTACGTAATAATCGGATTAACTACCATAGCAATAGGGGAAATCAATTTTTGAATATACCGCGTTATACACTGATACGTTCAGGCGGTACCTCTTCATTGCATTGAACCATATCATGCTGCACCTGTAAGATCTTTGAAAAGACCAGTATTGTATCAGGAGGGTGAAAGTGCATATAGGAACAATGCCAAAAACTACGTCACGCCGGTCACGCTATTGTTCGACTTAAACTACATCATTCGCCATTTTGTAAATATTAACGCATGATCGTTGCTTTGAAGTTTCCACCGGATAGTCTGTGGATAGCGCAAGAGCATGCTTTGACCATGCGCAAAAAAAATGAATATCATGAAGATGTTTAAGATTGATTCTTAGATGTTTCAAAATTACCGTCATATTGCATAGATTCATCAAAGAATGGTTTGAAGTACTAACCTTATTTAGTAATTTTAAAAATCAGGAGAATTTTACAAAATCAATGTTTTTACCTGTCGGTATTACAACTCGTGAAACACATTAGTGATGTGCCTGGGTGACCTAATCTACTAACATTTAACGTTTCCTCTATGAACTCTAACCCTCCTGCAATATGGCGCCTATTGTCTAGAGTTAAACTACATCATTCGGTGTGTTACGTAATAGCTACGATGCCTATCCCTTTATATCCCTGATTGTATTCAATCTATGATTGCAGACATACACAGTACAGGTGATGAGTGTAACCTGCTTGTAGCGCAGCGCGATATGTTCAAAATTGTTTTCACCTATTGCTATGGTAATTAATCCGATTAATTACGCAACTTCACCAGCGTATAATGGCCGAATAAATTCTGACCATCACTTGGCTTGTTGGATTCGTCTATACTACAATTCGCTGTCGAAGTGACGTAATAATCGCAATAACTACCATCAAGCAGATTGCACTAATCACCCGCGTATGTCACCAAACATAGATTGAATACCACTCTTTTCATAAATACTAATCTTACATGGCGAGTGATTAGCATTTCTTTGACAACTATGGTTTAATGCATAGGTGCCACGTGAACGATGAAGTGCAGGGCTATATATTCGAAATTGTATTCATCAATTGCTATGGTAGTTAATCCGATTAATTACGTCACATCGACAGCGAATAGCCTATAGTATGGGTTCAAGTGGAACAAAAAATAGTGTATGTCCATTGCTAGCTATGGTAATTAATCATGTTAGTGTTTACATCACTACTTCGGTGAAGACAAGAGAAGTGTGCCTTCTCTACCAACGCCTGTGATATAACAGGTGCAAGCGAAACAAAATTGAATGACCAGAATAGTTTCCTTTGTCAGATGAATTGATTGAAGTTTTTGAAGACACTCTATTCTTGATGGGACAATAGATTCAAATATGGAATAATTATTATTCCTCATCTATTTTTTTTTTTTTTAATTGAAAAACTGCAATTGTGGCAACAGAACAATATTTATTTTGATTTCATTTCAAGTAGAAACAAAATCGTGCTTAAGCCAAAAACGCACCCTACCTACCATTCCTCAAGAATTGGGATGGCACAAAGGTGCAACATAGGTTATAATTGCAAAGACGAGGACAGACAAGTAGTTACAACACATCTGTCTAACCGTGGGTTTCGCTATTATTTAGAATAAATGCTTTTACTAGTTTCTATAAAACCACAAAATTACTAAAAAAACTATAAAAAACTAAAAAACAAAAAACAACAAAAAAACACACCTAAAATTAAAAGTAGAAAGGTAGATTTGAAGAAAGATAAAAAGAACATGTCAAAAGTTAAAATTAAACGAGAATGAAAAAACGGAACCGGTGCCCGGACCATGCTCTCTTCAGCATGTCTTCAGTTCCAAAGTCTGACGCTCTATCAATTGAGCTATACGATCCTGATATACGAAACAGTCGTTATTATGTCAATACAATTGATTGGTGTTACAACATACTTAGATGGAATGCATAGCCACCCAGTGCCAGTATATATTTGTTCAAACTCCAAATACAACAAGCAACCAATTTTATTGAGGGCGTTTCTTAGGTATATCCTTGTAGACGGGGTTTTACGGTATGTCTCGACATCCATTTACCAACCTAGCTATAAGGGGATGCAGGGGCGGCGCCAGGGTATTTTGATAGGGGGGCAAAACAATTTTGGAAATTTGTTATGCAGCGCGATAGTGCTGCGCGTCGCGCTTGTGCGACGCATGGGGGTGTCTGAGGGGGGATGTGCCCCCCTCAGAAACCGCTGGTTTTAGGCAAATCCAGCACCTTTTGGCAACAGAATAAGTTCATGGTACAAATGTGCGAGAAGTGAAATATGGTGGAAATGTAAAATAAAGTCGCGCGAAGCGAAAAAAAATTGGCACTTTTAGTCTAAAATGGCCAAATATGAGGTTACTTTAGTCAGAAACCAGGAGCGTTGGAAGGTGCCCCTATGATCACTAAAAGCCGAAAAGGTCCACTTTGCGAGCGTAGCGAGAAAAAATGCTTTTCAGTCAGAAAAGGACAAAATTGCCCATTCGCGAGTGTAGCGAGCGAAAATTTAGGTTCTTTATGCTTTCTTGGTCAAAATTTTAGGAAAAGGTCCAAAACAGGGCCATCATTTCAAAATCAGCCCCCAATAAATCCTGGCTACGCCCCTGGCCGGCCGTAATGAAACCAATTGCTTATATTTACGCTCGTATATTGGTGCATAATGTTTACACTATTTCTGATACAATGTGATGAAACCCCGTAAAAGTTGTGTAATATCGGACTGAAAGTAAACTTATTTAAAATGATTAATTGCTGCATGACACAGACTTGCATGTGTTGCCGCGCCAGGAAAATGACGTAGCCAGGATTTTTCCAAAGTTGTTGGGAGAAAAGGCAAGAGAGAGGCCATGCGACTTTTATGGGGAAAATTTGCCGAAAATGGGCCCAAAATATAAAAATCAACAACTTTAAAACCGCGTAGGTCAGCATTCCACAATGGGCAAGATCCGAAGGGGGGAGTTTCCTCCTTTTAACCATGGCCAGGGAGGGGAATTTCTCCTTTTCTTCTTCTCCCTCCTCTCTTTCTCTCCCCTCCCTTTTCTCTCTCCTTCTTCTCTTTCTCTTTTTCCTTTCGTTTACCTCTTTTGAAAATTATAGGGGGCAATTGCCCCCTTGCCCCCCTGTGGCGCCGCCCCTGAGGGGATGGATAAATGGCGAGTTATGGGCGAGTTACGATTAGACCATTTGACGAGTTACTTTTAGACCAATGGGCGAGTTACGATTAGACCAATGGGCGAGTTACGTTTAGACCAATGGCCGAGTTACGTTTAGACCAATGGGCGAGTTACGATTAGACCAATGGGCGAGTTACGATTAGACCAATGGGCGAGTTACGATTAGACCATTTGACGAGTTACTGTTAGACCAATGGGTGAGTTACTGTTAGACCAATGGGCGAGTTACGATTAGACCAATGGGCGAGTTACGATAAGACCAATGGCCGAGTTACGTTTAGACCAATGGCCGAGTTACGTTTAGACCAATGGCCGAGTTACGTTTAGACCAATGGCCGAGTTACGTTTAGACCAATGGCCGAGTTACGTTTAGACCAATGGCCGAGTTACGTTTAGACCAATGGGCGAGTTACGTTTAGACAAATGGCCGAGTTACAAGTAGACCATTTGGCAAATTACAGTTAGACAATTGAGCGAGTTACGGTTAGACCATTGGGCGATTTAAGATGGATGTGGTTGACCGTTCAAATGAAATTTTGTTATCTATTTGATTCAATTCACATAAACTTTTAATTCAATTCAAAGCTAGTGTTTGTGGAGACAATAAGAGTCACAACCTGGAGATTCAACCAAAGAATATTTTTTGTCTTAAACATTAATATAGACCCAAAACTAATAATAGGTAAAATAATGCAGTCAACCTCACATTTCTTCACTGCATGGTAACAAACATTTTGTGTGGCAAAAGAATAGGGTTTAATCATTCAATAAAAACTAAAGATTGTTATTATTATCAAATAAGTTGGTGGGAGCAAATTATGTTTTGCATATTATAAAGTTTGTATAGTATTTTCAAAGAATATTATATTGACCATGATCGACCATGGTCACCACGATCAAGCATGGCAAACCGTAACTCGTAACCGTAACTAGCCAAATGGTTTAATGGTAATCGCCCAATGGTCTAACCGTAACTCCCCAAATGGTCTAACTCGCCAAGTGGTCCAACCGTAACTCGCTCAATTGTTTGCCCATAACTTTTTACGGACGGTCCTTAACTCGCATTTAACTCGCCCGTAACTCTCCCAATCGTTTAACCGTAGCTATCCTAATTGTCTAACCGTAACTCCCATAATGGTCTAACCATAACTCTCACAATGGTCTAACCGTATTAAACTCGCCCTTAACTTACCGCCACATAACTTGCGAATTACATTCCCTAGTTATAATAAAATAAAATCATTTTATATTATCATTATAATCATTATATTATTCTGTACTTTGCCTTACTGTCTTCGTCCAGTGTATCTAACTTGTATTTTTCTCATTTATTAAACCCAGGCACCATAATCCACACGCTCTTGGCACCCTTATGAGGTCCTCATTCATATCAAATTTCTAGTATCTACAATATTTTCATTATAAATACAACATCAAAATCATACACGCCGCACAAAAAGAAAGCCCACACGTGTAGACAGCCCGTTATGTTGAAGGTTCGCTATGTCCAATATAAGGTTCGCTATGCCGAATATGAAAAAGGCTCGCTGTGTCAAATATAACCCTAACACTGTTAAACCAAACATAGCCCTAGTCATAATCCTAAACATAGCCCTAACCCTAGAACTACTGAGCCATATTTTGTAACATGGACTACGAAGTGAGGGGGGTTGCAATTTTCAGTATACCGTTTAATATAATTGGTACCAATGTATGGCTATCATGGGTCTCCACTATCTAGTGGTATCAAAATAAGTACAAACATTCCACACATAATATCGCTATGACGTCATAATGTGAGGGCGCCCATGTACAAATTTTGGAAATATGTATAAAATTATAGGCAAAATTGATTTTTGGCTCATTTTCGGCGATTTACCCCCCCACCCAAAACATACCCCCCCCCCCCCGGGTCAGTTGCTTTTTGAATAATTTTACAAGAGCGAAATGAAAATTATGGATTTTACTGTAGAAACCAATGGTACTGGTGGGTCGCACCAACCCCCCGCTATTGTCATCTTTGATGGTCCACAAGTTTAACAAACAAATAATTTTGCTCATTATTAGAACCATGTTAGAGCGCCACCACACAGAGAGAGGTGGTACCACTTAATATATTGGCTTCATTAGGTTCTATAGTAATACTGTGAGGAAAATCAATTTACAGCAACCCAAATTGACATTCAATGGGCCCACTTGAGTGTCCAATTTTAGGCCCCGCCCATTAAATGTCCCTATGTTGAACGCATAGTAGAAAGTTTGATATTGGTAATTTGGATATATTCTTTAATGATATTGTTTAAGAGAATTAGCGAATGGGAAAGTTTGTTTGATGGCATGTTTGGTTCATGTGAACTCTGATCTAGCTCCCTGAACAGTTTTGGTGACGCTGATGTACTGGAGTGCTGAGTAGGAGGACGTTGAAGTTTCATGTGGCAAATAACATGAAAATAAACTTATTATTTCTCCATTTTGATTTGAAATATTAAGTCAACTTATATTCAGGGAGTTTCTTTGATTATTCAAGAGCAGAATGATACCATGTTTGTGAAAATGGGTGCAGCAGTTTTTCTGAAATCATTTCATTTCGAAAGTCTTATCGACACCATGATGAACCAGTTTTGCATAGCAACGTATGATTGTGTACAGTAAATAGTTTTAAGCGTACTTCATTATCATGATTATCAAGCTACATGCTTGCAGAAAGCAAAACTACGACAAATACAAGTTAGTTGTACTTTTGTTTTCTGTTATTAACTGATTTTAGCACGAAATAAGCGTAAAAAGTTAGTGTCAAACATTGTCAGAGGTAGGTGTTGACTAAATGCTGTGTTAAATTGTGTTGATTGATTTATGGATTGACTTGTGTAGCATGTACATATGTACCAGAGAAGATGTAACAAAGAGGAGGTTGATCCAGCTATCCTCAAACAAAATATTTGTGAGACGGCTCATTCAAAGTAAATGATGATCACCCTATTTAGCCGCTTATACAATAGAATACCACAATGAGTGTGTTTATAGTGAGACAATCTTTCCGTTATTTAGCTAAACTACCGCGTAGTCTAGATTTGCAATGGTTAGTAAAACATAAACAAATATAGACTGCGTGGCAGTCCAGCTAAATACCGCATAATCTGGCTCACTATAAACACGCTCATAGGGGTTTGAACCTGGGATGGGTGTGATACACAAGTTGCAGCTAACTGATTTTAGGGATAGGTCAGTGCGTGCTTGTCGTCATGCCATGCATACCATGCATGCAGACCCTGTCATCTAGTCAGATTTCAGATAAAATATGACTGAAGTTCCATGGCAAATTATAATTTTGCTGCTAGTTGCCACTTTCAGCCTCTATTATTTATGATAGAGAATGTTTTCAATTATCAGAATATCTTTACTAGGTTTGCAGGAAATGACAGGAACATCCATTAAAAAAATAAAATGGAAATAATCAACAATCATCACCTCTGTAAAAAATCCTAAAAATGTCTTCTTTAGAAATTTATATATTTACAAAAAGGGCGGATTTGGTGGGATATTTTACAACACTCGATTTCTTTCGTGTATTATCCACATGTGGTATCCCATCCAAGCAGCAGGTCCTTAACACGCGCGTTTCATAATTTTCAACAAATTCTCTATAGAAACATTGGAAATATTTCCAATTATGAAATGAAAATCGGTCAACCATGGGCGATCACACACGTAACATCATAGGATATTTCAGGTGGATGTCTAACTACTTGAGAATAAAGGACTATGAATAGATGCGACAGGATTACCTCCCGGATTACCTACGGGATTATCTCAAGTATATAATTCCGTTGACTCTCCTCTTTATTCGCCAGCGAAGTGTTACGTGTAATCCGATTATCACCTTGTCAACTGGATCACGCTTTTGATTTCTACACCACGATCGAAATGATCGTAACACAAAGTCGAGTCAATAGCATTATACTATCAATTTCAAAAGGTGCGTGATCCAGTTACCAGGGAGTTACGTAATCACTTCGCTGGCGAAAAGCCATGCACAACACACACAGTGGTCATGTATTGATTAGTTGCTTCAATGCTCATGTAACAATTTTGAGGTCAATGTTTATTCACAGACACGTTGCTGCTGTATACATGTAGTACTAGTAGGCCATGACCCTACATGAATTTTATGAGACATTTCTAATTAGGCCTACTTTAAATTTTATATTTTAAAACTAGTTATTGATTTATGTGCATTGAACAACTTGCTTGCATTATTATTATTATTGTTATTATTATTATTATTATTATTATTATTATTATTATTATTATTATTATTATTATTATTCTTATTCTTATTATTGCATTATGAATTATTATCACATGTAAAATGTATTGATTGACTGTATTTGCTGTAGACAAGTTTTTTAAAATTGATTTAACACAATGTGTTATTTACACAGAGAAGACGTAAAAAGTGGGACATTGTAAATATTCTGTATTTTTGTGTTTAAATATATATATATAATACATGTATATTTTTTTTTAAAGATTAGTAATAATAAACAATGTTTTTGTTGGTGCTTTGAGTAAAAATGCCATTGTTTCTTTTGTCTTTAATTTTTGTGTCAGATGAAACATCATAGGCCTTGTTTTTACCCATATAATTATTTGACGCGAGCTGTGATAAATGCAGAAATTAAAAATGTAGAAAATGCTTTCTTACTCATGAGATTTTCATTATTCATATATTTATTTTAATCAAAATAAAAATAATATGAGAAAGTGCAAAGAAAGGAAATAACTGAGGGTAGCAAAACTATCATGCAGCAATAGAGGCCTTGCATGTGACGTATCATCCCGTAAATATGGCGGACTACTCAAATGCATTCAACAAAAGCATGATTGCAATCTACCGTGACAGTTCGTCTCGCTCATATAACCCTGCACTACGATCGAATAGGTTGATGACAACATTTGATTGAATGGACTGCACTCCGCCATAACTACGGTGAAGGACACCGGTTTGGAGCCAATCGATAAAAGAATGCAGGGCCTCTATATAGGTCTGTGAAAAGTTAATAAAGCAATATTATGGACATCTTGTGTGTTTGCTAGTGTAAAAATCAATATTGATCTTTCCACATTCTATTGTTATCAAGTTCAGTGTACCGGATAAATTATTGATCACAAAAAGTTTTTATTGACTACATAGTAAGCATGACTTCAGAACTGGTAACTTAGCAACAAGTTGTTTCACAGTCAAGTGAGCATTATGCAAATGTGGCTTCCTAGTCTTCAATGTAGGTGTCAATCATATGTGTGTAGTGAGGCGTGGGTGAAGATAGGCTAAATAAAATGAACACTCCTAAAACTTGTGGGTCGGTCCTACCCCTGGTAAGGTGCTGGTGTAAAATGTTATCACTACAATGAGCTCAAAGGATGGATCTACGATTAGCTTTGGTTGTTAGGGCGTAAACACGCGCGTTTTCTGTGATGGATAAAAAATCTTAGGGGGAGGGGGTTGTTTGTAGCACAATACAAGAAAGAAGAAAGCAATCATTCTGCGTGGTGTTTTATTGGGCACATGTTTTTAAAAAAGACTATGAACTCTTTTTTGAACAGAGTTTTTTGATGAACTTAGAATAAAGATAAAATAGATATAAAAAGATATTTCTCTTCATTGGTTAAAATTAAGTCAGTCATACCCTAAAATTTTTACTCATAGACGTCTTTGATTTCTTTTTTTAATATTTTATATTATTATGATAAAGTGAATTCTCCCGGCCCTTTATGTACATAAAAACAGTAAGTGACTTTAAATCTGGAAATCTAGGTCAGGTGAGACATATCCATTTTCTCTTGGAAAGATGCCCAATTTGAAGATTGTCTGACACTACGCTCGTGTGTATTTTATGACTACATGTCACTATTTGTCAGGGTCATGATATACGATATACGATATACACATTACATCATACTACAACAATTTTCTTATACGGAGCATTTACAAATGGATAAAAAAAAAATACAAATACAAAATCAACATTCTGGATATAGATCAGACTTTCTTGACCAGTGACGAAGCCCTCCCTAATGTTATAAGGAGGCTGTTCCACAATATGTGATGCGATCAACCAAAATCAGTCGAAACTCGAAATTTGATTTTGAGATATAGCCAAACAAAGGAATTATTTCCTTTTGTTTCCTGTTGTTTTGGAAACTCTTTAATTACTCATATCTTTGGAACTGGTTGTTCAATTTAAATAAGGTTTTCTGCAAAATGCAGCTTTGTAAATGTTGTTTACTCTCATATAAGAAATTGAAAATTTATCATTTGCTTGATCGCATCACATATGAAGGGGTCAAACATAATCCGATTTGTCACTGATTCGGTTTTTTTATCAACACGAACACTTTAAGGTGCAGTGGTATTTTTATCTGCTCTTGTCACATAAGTCGGATGTTGAAAAAAAAGGAGATGATTTGAATGTTGTCAAGAGAACATGTTTTAAAATTATTGTTGATAAGTTGATACACTTTACGCATACGGAATTGTTATTGCCACTTTGATTCTTTGCTTAGTTCTTTCACGGCTTCTTCCCATGTGACACAGATTCTTTTTCAGCCTTGACATGTGTGCTTTATAAGTTCTTTTATAAAAAATTTGAATCTTTTTCTGTGTCAGTGCATACATGAGTGGATCCAAACAAGCATTACAGAATTGCAGGAGCAGCAGGTTGTACAGAATGTTGTTGTCCGCACAGTGAGAGCAGAATACTTCAACTGCAATAACGTATAGAGAGTAGGGTAGCATACATAGTGCCATAGCTGTGACAAGCCCTAAGAGAGTCATGGCTGGTTTGAAATAACGCTTCCTCTGCTGAATCGACATCACTTGCTGATGGCCCGCCTGATGTGATGGTGATGTTTGGGTTACTCTTGGTAGTTGGGCTTCTGCCCTCATTTCCCAACTGCGGTTTAACCTTTTGTAAAGTCTGAAGAAAAAAGCAATACTTAGCCCACAAACTAGCAAGACTGGGAAGAGGTAAAGCGATAAGAAAATTGTAAGAGCAAACTCTTTCATACGTCTAGGAGGAGACATACAATATATTTTGTAGTCAATTAGAGAAGCAGATTCATCAAGTCCTTTTGCAATGTTCCACATGGCTACTTCAACAAAACCTGTTAGGACTGAAAAACACCAACCAATCGCAAGGGCTGTTTTAATTCGAACGTGAGTCTGTATCTTCAGATATCGTGGATACTCCGTTGACACCAATAAAAATCGATCAATGCTGATCATGCAAAGGCTGAAGAGGCTAGCATGTACGGCAATATCCATGAAGAAGTTGAAAATTACACATGTTATTTCCTTGAAAGGCCAGTATCCAGGAATTATGTAAACTGGAGCAAAAAGTGGAATGACAATGAGACCGGTGATGAAATCAGCGCAGGAGAGACTCAAGATAAGCAGTTCACCTGGTTTCTCGCGAAGACTTGGTAGTTTCCAAAAAGCAACAATAGTTCCTAGGTTTCCAACACAGATCAAAAAACAAAGAGTTGGGATGAATATTGCGAAGAAAAAATTCACAGATATCATGTCAGAAGTATCTACCAAAGTTTCATTCCTACAGGATAAATTTCTTGCAAGTACAGAATTTTTCGTCAGCTTGGTAAGTTGCAGAGTTGAATTACCAATGTAAATCGCTGAAATAGTTCGAAATCAAATGACTTGATGTAAAGCATTGATTTGTGTGCGTGTAATGCCAAATAACTGTATGTGGTGCACAAGGTAAATCTTAATACGATATTTGTTTAAATGCAATCAAATTACAATATTTATACGTGGAAACTTCTCAATTCATCGTTTAAAAATAGACCATCTCGTCACTTCCAAGTATAATAGTAAAATAACATACCATACATAAGTAGCTATAAGTATGATTCGGATCAGTCATAAATTAAGTATGTTTCATCCGTTTACATGGTTAACCAACCCGGTTCTTACTAAATCTCATTTTATATAATCATGATGATACCCTGCCCTTGTTTTTGTACTGTTATCGTACTGTGTGTTTTTTTATTTAACCCGGGTGTCATCATAAGGCACACGCTTACGACACCCTTATCATGCTTATGGTATTCTCATTCATATCACATTTCTTGTATCTACTGTAATATCATCATTAGACTACATCAATGACATACAAAACACCGCACAAAAAGAAAGCCCACACATATTGGTGCAGCCGGCTATGTTGAAGGTCCGCTATGCCGAATGTAAGGTTCGCTATGCCGAATACGAAATAAGGCTCGCTGTGTCAATTCTAACCCCGGGTTCTAACCCTTACACTCTTAATCCAAACATAACCCTAGTCCTAACCCTTACCTTAAACATAGCCTTAACCCTACCTTATCTTATTTCATATTCAACATAGCTAACCTCGCACTAAGTTTCATAAAATCGATAAAAGCCTATTTAGTAATATCCTCGTTCGGAAATCATGAAAATTCTCAAAATTAAGTTTTTTAAACCTTCGTTAGTTGCTTAGAAAGCCGTTTGCAAATAGAACATTTTACACTATAACATTGTAAGGGAGTGTTCATTAATACTTTGGTAGGGGGGGGGGGCTGGTCTTCCTCAAATTTTTCGCTCGAAAACTTTTTTGACCCCCCCTCGATGGACCGCTAAACTTTTTGACCCCCTCTTTTGACAGACAAAACTTTTTTGACCCCCCCCCATTATCGTACAACAAACATTATACTTAACAGTGTTGTTTCCAGTGGTGTGGTATCTGGGTCACATGTCATTCCCAGTGGGACAATTGCGCATGAAATATATACAAGCTCAAGGAAATTTTCATTTTATACTTAACAAATCAGGGTGTTTATCTGATTTTACAGGGATAAATGAAATAGAGGATTTATTTGGAGGTTCATAGGCACATCAGCATAATTTGGAACCGTGGCTATTATGATAGTACAAATGTGCGCGAACCGCGCAAAAAATTTGGCCATATTGAAGCTTGAATGGTCAAATATTGTTAAAATTGGAACTAATTTATATGCAAAAAGCTAAAATGGTCAAATATGAGATTAATTTGGTCACACAATTGTAGGCCTACACAGCTAGGTATCAGTTTTGGTCCCCAAAAGACCGTGGCACCTGGGCCTGTGCCCACTCTGTCCTATGGTAAATCTACCCATGGGCCTATGTGTACAAAATAATTTTGCAATGAGAAATAGTAAACTGAAGTGTGCAGTTTACGTGCAGAGAAATCCAATTTATTTGCAATATTTTCTTGAATTTGTTGTATTTTGATCAGATTATCATGTTTGTAGCCTACTTTGAAGAGATATAAAATTCTATGATAAAAAGTGCCAGTATTTATTAGACCAACCCAGATGTTGCTGATCATCTTTAATGTTATATTAATTATTTATAGATATGTGTACACTAAGTGCTATAATTTTTTCAAGCAAAAGCACTGAAAACGCAAACTTGCCCACGGATGTTAAAAGTGATATAGAGGGTCTGAATGCGCGCGAAACACGCGACGTGAAAATTTTGGGTTTTAAAGCGGAAAACTTTTTTGGCCCCCCTTTCCTACCACCTAAAACTTTTTGGTCCCCCCTCTTTTAAGGTCCAAAACTTGTTTGGCCCCCTCCCTTTTTATCAGCCCCCCCACCAAAGTATTTCTGAACACTCCCTAAGTAGTAGAAATTAGCTACATGTATTTGAATGTGGTTTCAACTTTGTCAATACCGCCAACTTTTTTGCCAACTTAGAATTTTTTCATTTCAAAAATACCTAATGACATAATGACTTATCCTTCACATTAAAGCAATTTGTACCATAATTTTTGTACACTGTCGCCATGGTCGCTAGAGTCACTGGACATTCAACAGCTTGAAGGTGTCGTAACTAACGCTAAGAAAAATCTTTACATATTACCAATTTCACATTTAATCAACCGGATGAAAAGTAAGGGGTGATGCAATAATTATGTGTACCCCCGGGGTGATGAATTCTCAAAATGGCTGTGCCAAAAATCTTTGCCCCTCCCCCACCTTTTGACGTGCCAAAAACCTTTGCCCCCCCCATTTGATGTGTCAAAAAATCTTTGCCTTCCCCCTTACACATGCAAGATTTTGATGAGGAACCTGAATTTAAAACCTTAAATAATGTCTTATCATATAATGCGAGCGCAGCGAGCAGGAAATTTTGCATTATTTTCCTACACCTTTTTGTATTTCTGTATAGAAACGGTGCCCAAAATATCTGTGCCAAAAATTGCTTCCAACCCTTCGACCCGCCAAAATCGCATGACCCCCCCTTTTCGAGCTGCCAAAATGCCCCCCCCTTTTTGCCTGCCAAAGAACCGTGGCCCCCCCCCCCCCCTATAATTCACCACCCCGGGTAATTATTGCACCACCCCCTAAGACACTCGAAGAAGTGTGGACTTTCTTTTTGTGATGTGTTTCTTTACATTGTACAGTAATGACGTATTTTGTTAGTCTCCACAGCAGCCAGTTTGGTTCCGCTCCCTCCACACAAACAGTCTGCCAATGATCACGAACTGGTCCTTTTTGATTCGCTAACGGTTTTCTGCCGACGTCATCCAGCTTGACGTCAAACAAAGCTTTCAATTGGTCGATCGGCTAGACGGCTACTTTATTATTCATGAGCAAGTTTGACCCGCCATCTCGCCAGCTGACTGACAATGACTGAGGTCAATCAAGTTCCCGTATGTACAGCTCTACGGCTACATTCGTGTAGCTAATCAGAAACGGCGTTATAAGTGGCAATTGGCAGACTGTTTGTGTGGAGGGAGCGTAACCAAACTGGCTGCGGAGGAGACTAGTATTTTGTCTCAAGGTTCGTTGAGACGTATTTCTTTTTTCTCCTCTTGAAAAAACGCCAATTTTAACATTTCTAAAATTGCTGTTATCTAGTATTAAAGGGCATGCATACATTGCGTGATTTTTTAGGGTATGGTGTAAGGATATTCACGACCAAAGGCCACTGTATTGTTATTGCAGTCTGTCGACAGGCGGAATATACAAATTGGACAATGTCTTTGTCAAACGACCAAATCTGCAAGAAATGTTTAATGTTATGCATACAAATATTGGGCAGTCATAGATTTCTAATGGTATAAATAATTTTAAATGTTTCAAAGTGGATCGCGAGGTGCCCCTTTAAACCGACAAGGAAATTGTACGTCACTTTTGAATAATTACATACATAATACTAACGAGTTATAGGTTACATGATGACGTCTAGTATTGTCATGGGTCGGATGTTGATAAGAGGGGTGGGTCGAATGTTAACAAGAGGGACATATTTTGATTTTACATAATTGTTTACCTATAACAACAGCTATATTGGAGTTCATCAAGCAAATTCCTGCCTATACTTCCGAAGAAATTACTGAGTGATGAGGATACTGAAAATATACTGATGTTTAAGTTCACTTCTCTTTACATCATACCAATAGGAACCATGGCAGATGAGGAGTGCTCATTCATCTACTCTAGTGAGGAACTTGAACATCTTCGGTACAGAGCAGGTGCTCATACTCTTATTTCTGGTATTTTGCCAACTTTTGGATTTTTTGGCTTATTATTCAACCTGACGTTTCTGTATGTTGTGTATCACGCTCCTCAGATGCGAACATATACAAATCTCTTTTTGGTTCAACTCTCCGTGTCTGATATCGGTAGGTTTTAATTCGCGATATATTTGGAGCTACTTCAAATCTCCGAGTTACGAATTTCCACCAGTTACAAGCAATGGATGTAGCGCTCACGGATTCCTGATGTATTTCACTTACTTCATGTACTTTGTTGGCGTAAACCTCATTTGCGTGGTAGCGGTAGAAAGATACTTCGCGATCTGTAGACCTCTACAAAATCGAATGTTGAAAGGGCGATCTCGGGCAAGAAATATATCGGCATGCTGTTGGATCGTGGGTTTCCTACTTGCAATTACTGGACTTGTACCGCAAGATGAAGTCACCATCTGTGCCGAGATGCCACAGTCACCAGAAACAACAAACGTCACTTTGGTGTTCCATACCTGTACACCATCTTGTTCCTGGTGTTATCATATGCTTCTCATCTACGACACTGTTCAATTCGTGATCGTCTTTACCACAAATGCAATCTTGTATTATGCAATAATCAGACAACTTCGCAAAAGAGCAGTATTAGACTTAGTAAGCGCATCCATGAATCTTGCCTCAGCTGCCCAACGAGAGAGCAGAGACGCAGCGCGAATGTTGATCATCAATGGAATCGCTTTCTTTATACTGTTAGGTCCCTATCAGATCTGGAACGTTGTCCTTCTAATCTACGATTTCACCGGAACTTTGGTACTTTCTCACAGCGACGTTTATTGGCTCGGATGGATGTCACGCTTGAGTACATCTACCAATTTCTTCGTCAATCCTCTCATCTATGGTGGAATAAGCACCAGCTATCGACAAGCATTTCTTCAAGTGTTTGTTCGCTCAGTTTTCATGAGGAAGGGAAATAGTGACAGTGGAAACAGTAGATACAGAACAACTAGTTCCATGTTTAAAAAGAACGAAGACAATGGAAGAGCGCTACACATTTACACGACTCTGATATAAAGATGGTCTTGAGCATGAAAATCTTTTTAAAATATACCGCAAGCACCCCGTAATGTTTTTGCCGATTTGAAACATGATGTACCAAAATAAGTTGTACCTTAAAAATTAAACTCTAAAGTAAAATGTGTATTTTGCAAGGTAGGATGGTCCGATTTCAACACCTTGGTTGAATTATCTTGACCCCTACTCCAAACTAATCGAATTTCATGCCGATATTTCAATCCTTTTGACATCACAGTCAAAAATGTGGATTTAAAGACTCACGTGTCATGTATGTGTGAACTGAAAATAATTGGGTTAACCCACTCAAAAGACTTATTTTTGCTTACAATGGATTAATAATGGACTTCCCAAGACACTGATCTCCATTTGATGTATAGATCACCCTTCCTTAACATTTTAAGAACTATTTGCATTGCCAATGTAAAAGAAGTAAACGCACTGGTCAAATATTGCAACATACTCAACATCCCCGAGATGAGGTTTTCGGTAAAAACAGGAGGAATTGAATCCTTAACCTTAACCAGGTCCTATGAATCTACATTAAGCCAAAAAATTAAGGTACCAGTTATGCTCACCCCCTCCCCTGTATATCCTAAACAAAGACAGATATGTCATAATTTGAACCAGCAGCCAATAGCTGCATCTTTTAGCTCGAATTTAAGACCTCATTTGTTGAAATTGTTCTAGAAATAAAAGCACGACGATCCAAAAACCCAAGGAAGATGCCAATTTAAAAGTTGCAGTTTGCTCCATTTGCATGCCTATTATTGATTTGTACACAAAGCGTTCGCGAACAAGAGAACTAGCGCCGTGCTTCCATTGATTAGCACGTTAAAACTAGCGTCGTGCTTTCATTGATTAGAACTTTTGATTTTGTTTCTTCATTAGGTTTTAGATCACCGTTTCTTTAATTCTCAATCAATTTCAACAAATGAGGTCTTAAATCAGTGCTTAAGAGTAGAGGTAGTGTCTGCTTATTTTAATTTTGACTTAGGATATACAGGGGTGAACACAACTGGTACCTAATTTTTTGGCTTACTGTATAGCTCTGTATATAGCCCAATTGAATAGTAAAAACATTTATATACTAATAAAATTAATGAACGGCCTCTGTAAGGGCGTAGCCAGCATTTTTGGTCAGGGAGGGGGGCAAAGACAAAAAAACTTCATACGGCTATATCATTTTGTCCCGGTAATATCGGTGGGATATAATTTTAGCGGTTTTAAAGAGAGACTTCGTGTTAACTGTTAAGTCTTCGAGCTTCAAAAATGGCTTTATTGGGACAATGTACGTGAGTAGCGTGCAAAATGTTTGTATTTTACACTATTTTTGGCCCATGGCCGGGATAAAATGGGCTTTATTAGGACAATGTGCGACAATATTTATTGGGACAATATACAAAAATATTTTGTATTTTATTATGGCCGATGATCGGGGTGAATTTTGGTTCCTTATCCCCCTTTTCTATTCCTTTGCCTTCCCGATTTCTTTTTCTTTTCTTTTTTTTTCCTTCTTTTTTGTCAGAGGAGCATTTTTCTCTTTATAGTAGCGACTTTGTATAAAATACGGACGATATATCTGATAGACCACTTTCACGATATTTTAAGATGATAGATTCGATAGTTATAATACAGATTTTGTAGAAGATTTAGGACGATAATATACAGTAAGCCAAAAAATTAAGGTGCCAGTTATGTTCACCTCCTGTATATCCTAAACAAAGATAGATATGTCATAATTAGAACCAGCAGCCAATAGCTGCATCTGTTAGCTCGAATTTAAGACCTCATTCGTTGAAATTGTTGAAGAAATAAAGACACGGTGATCCCAAAACCCAAGGAAGATACCAACTTAAAAGTTGCAGTTTGCTGCATTAAAAGCCCTATTGATTTGTACACAAAGCGTTCGGGAACAAAAAACTAGCGCTGCGCTTCCATTGATTAGCACGTAAACCTGTTAAAACTAGCGTCGTGTTTTCATTGTTTAGAACACGCAACTTTTGATTTCGTTTCTTCATTAGGTTTTTACATCACCGGTTCTTTAATTAGAGGTTAATAACTGCGCATCGGTTATTTGGAGGGCATTGTGAAAAATCTAAACATTTTGCCTTTGGAACCGAGGAATATCCCGAGGGCGCAGCCCCGAGGGATATTCCGAGGTCCAAAGCAAAATGTTTAGATTTTTCACAATGCCCGACATATAACCGATGCAAAGTTATTAACCTCATTCATAACCGTCACTTTGATCTTTAAAATTAACAAAATAACACAAAATTTTCCTCAAAAGTTTGTAAAAATAAACAATTCTTACATCTTCCCTTTCCCAAAATCGATCAGGCTAAAACAAAACGACCAATAACAAAAATGCGTATCAGAATCTGTGCAAATATGGTAGCGCGCAATCCAAATACGGCAGCCAGCGCGCGCGCAGTTCGTTGGACGCACAATACGGCGCACGCAGAAGTCAATTGTGTGCGACATTGGAACAATTACGCATTTTGCGGTCAATTGTGAGATATTAATGACCTCGATTTGCGTTCGCGTTTTCACAAATAATAAAATATGATTGGATCGCACGCATCGCGATTAATGGATCGCACGCGATGCGTGCGATCCAATCATATTTTATTATTTTGTGAAAACGCGAGTCGCAAATCGAGGTTAATAACTGCGCATCGGTTATTTGGAGGCATTGTGAAAAATCTAAACATTTTGCCTTTGGAACCGAGGAATATCCGAGGGCGTAGCCCCGAGGATATTCCGAGGTCCAAAGCAAAATGTTTAGATTTTTCAATGCAATGATATACCGATGCAAAGTTATTAACCTCATTCATAACTTTCGTCACTTTAATCTCTTCACCTTACAAAATAACACAAAATTTTGCTCAAAAGTTTATAAAAATAGATGATTTTTACATCTTCCCTTGCCAAAAATCGATCAGGCTAAAACAGAACGACCAATAACAAAGTGCGTATCACAATCTGTGCAAATATGGTAGCGCGCAATCCAAATACGGCAGCCAGCGCGCGCAGTTTGTTGGACGCACAATACCACACGCAGAAGTCAATTGTGTGCGACATTGGAACAATTACGCATTTTGCGGTCAATTGTGAGATATTAATGACCTCGATTTGCGTTCGCGTTTTCGCAAATAATAAAATATGATTGGATCGCACGCATCGCGTTTATTAATGAGGTTATGAATATCTCACAATTGACCGCAAAATGCGTAATTGTTCCAATGTCGCACACAATTGACTTCTGCGTGCGCGGTATTGTGCGTCCAACAAACTGCGCGCGCCCTGGCTGCCGTATTTGGATTGCGCGCTACCATATTTGCACAGATTGTGATACGCACTTTTGTTATTGGTCGTTCTGTTTTAGCCTGATCGATTTTTGGCAAGGGAAGATGTAAAATCATCTATTTTATAAACTTTTGAGCAAAATTTTGTGTTATTTTGTAAGGTGAAGAGATTAAAGTGGTGGTTATGAATGAGGCTAATAACTTTGCATCGGTAATATGTCGGGCATTGTGAAAAATCTAAACATTTTGCTTTGGACCTCGGAATATCCCTCGGGATATTCCTCGGTTCCAAAGGCAAAATGTTTAGATTTTTCACAATGCCCTCCAAATAACTCGATGCGCAGTTATTAACCTTCTCTAAACCAATTTCAACAAATAAGGTCTTCAATCAGAGTACAGGTATTGAATGCTTGTTTTAATTTTGACATATTTGTCTTTATTTAGGACATACAGGAGTGAAAATAACTGGTACCTTAATTCTTTGGCTTACTGTAGTTTGACATGACGATATCATATATTACACATTGTATTTCTAGAGTCTAGATAATAGAGACAATAGTAATTGTCTATATAATATCTATTCGGAACATGATAATTAGACATCACAGTAATAGTGTCATAATCGTGATGAATTCACGATATCGCAATATTTCTGTAAACTAGATGATAGATACGAATCATACGATAGTTAGTATTGGTAACTTTGTACAAGTTAAAAGACGATAATCTAATAGACCACTTTGTCATTTTATAGATGTGATATACCGTATTCGCTACTTGCACGGTTCCGCCATTATGCACTATGTGCGGGGAGAGCCTCGAACTGGCAGCATACATGAATGGGAATTGAACTAGTCATAACGTTCTGTGTAAGGTTACATAATTCTTCCTTTCATGTATGCTGCCAGTTCGAGGCTCTCCCGCACATAGTGCATAATGGCGGAACCGTGCAAGTAGCGAATAGGACGATATCTGATAGTTTAAGATAAGTGACGATATTCATCACATTATTTCTCAGATCTACATAATCGCGACGATAGCAGGAATCTGTGGAAAATTATAACAAAATATGTGATTTTTACAAAATAGACATGACGATAGTCAGAGGCGACGCCAAGGTTGCAATGGGGGAATTCCCCTTGTTGCCCCCACCAACCGTCAGAACAAAAATATTATCACCAATCCAAATTTTTGGGCAAAGAATGCAAAATTTCTGTCGTCTGACGTCAATTTGATCATGTTGATGTCAACCAATCGGCAGCACATCAATTAGACGTCGCGTCACATGTTTTTGTACCACATCGGAATTGAACTGTTTGAAAAGTGTATATTAAATATAAAGTAACTGTTTAAGAATGAAACAGACGCACAAAAATATTGTATTACCTCACTTCCTGTTGAAAAGCACAAATATATACTTACACTGTACCAGGATTTAAATATCTATAATGAAATATTATAAACATGATAAATGTGATTAATTTGATTGTACCATTTATTATTTAAACTTTGTTTGCTTTTTTATTTAAAGGACGAAGCACTTAAGGCACTTAACACAAATAACCATACGGGTATGCTCCTCAGAAAAGACCCGTTTTCAGACTGCGGTGAAAGCCCTAATTTTGACTCTAATAAAAGATTCCCAAAATTGCTCATTCCTCTTTTTTTAAGGTGTTTACATCCAGAAAGCCAAGAAAGACTCTTGATTTAGACAGTTCGCAACTCCGAAAGAGTCGACTTTGTACCGGTTCGCCGTCAGCTCTTAAAAGCTTTCAAGAGCTAGCCTTCCAGCCTGAGTTCCGTGGGGAGCATAACCACCAAAACATGAGTAAACGGCATAGGCGTAGATCCCGGGGGGATGGGGGATTTATCCCCCCCCCCCAATATTTTGCCAGGGGGGGATGGTCCATAAAATCATCCCCCAATGTTGACGCCTGATAATGGGTTTCTGACCAAATTAACCTCATATTTGCACATTTTAGCCCCAAAAGTGCAAATTTTCGCGCGCTTCGCGCGCATTTAATCTACGTTTACACCATATTTCATAAGTTTAGCTTCAAAATAGCAAAATTTTTAACGCGCTTCGCGCGCATTTATATCATAAACTAATTTTGTCGCCAAAGGGGGCTGGATTGACTATACTTCAAGATTTTTTTCCAACTTCATCCCCCCCAATGTCAAAAAGAAATCTACGCCACTGGTAAACGGAACTGTTTAAAAATGAAACACACGTAACAAATACTGTACATGATTTAAATATCTAATGAAATAAATATGATAAATGCGATTAATTTAATTGTATATACTGTTCAATATTGTGTAAGAAGTTCCTTTGTTTTATATAGAACGAATCGCACATGGGAGCACCAATGAGTAAACGACCATACGGGTATTCTCCCCTGGAAGGACCCCTGTTTTCAGACCGCGCTGAAAGACCCTTAACTTGAATAATTTCAGCTCTAAAAGACATCCAAATTACTCATTCTTTTTTCCACGCGATTTTTGACCAGAAAGCAGTTCGCAGTTCTTAACCAAAAAGACCACCTTTTACCAATACGCCGACATCTCCAAAAGACACTGTCATTTCTAGTTCCTCGGGGAGCATACCCACCAAAAACTAAAGTGTCCGAATCCCCCGGCCGAATCCCCCCAGTCCTGTTGCAATGTTGTCTCATTGTCGTCATCCCTGTGTATGCATTGTATTTATTTTTCATTTAAGTGCAATAAGTCACGCGCTTATGGCATCCTCATGATTCTCATCCATTTCTTGTACAACTGACTGTAATCCGAAAAAAAGGGGGAAACAGTTTCAAAAATCCCCAACTCTGCTCGCTTTTTCAAACATGATCCCATGTGGGAAATTACTGAAACTAATAATAATATTTATCGTATCACCTTAAATATTTCTTATTTCTTATCCGGAAGTGCTCTTACACGACTTCTAATCCTTGGAATAAAGTATGTGGACGATATACATAAATAAGTTGGGTTGTTTGCCAATAAAACTTTGGCCTACAACAACAGATGTAGCGGTGGCGTACTATCAAAATCACAAGTACTGTACCTATGCCAAATATGGCAAATTTAACATGATTTGCACAATGGTTACAGAAATCTATTGGAGTACCGTAAACGTTCGCCTAATGGCGCTATGGGATGCCTTGACATAACTGGAATTTTAAGCACAATCTAAAAGTGCCCTCCTGTAAAAATCCCACCAGCAAATAAGGGTACGTACCCATAATTCTCGTTGGGATTTTCAGAGGATGGAGCTCTCTATTTGTAGGGCCTACCTGAAATTTACCCCAAGGCAAAGAAACCCATACTGCAGTTACTGTCCGTTTTCCTATACACAATACACAGTGCTCTCACCATTGACGCGTGACCTTTACAAATGATCTACGTTGGAAGAATGGGCACTTGCCTAGTTAACATCACTGTGTGAAAAATAACCAGCCAATATGTTAGCTATTCTCCAAACTTCTAGCAAATATATTTCTCTAACATGACCTTAAATTACAGCTAGGTTAGATGTTCAGAAATAGTCGCACTTTTGTAAAATATGAGTGAGGGCAAGGCATATAGCTAGCCAACTCCCCGTGTTAATTGAATGGAGATTTGACCGAAAATATTGGTATCGGACCGCTCACTTCTGAAGGATGCCACAAAAAAACGGTACAAGCTACATTTTAACTATTCTCTGGCAATCATCATGATGAGTTTCTGATATAGTATGCCGAAATTGGGTACTGTAGGTGATTGACAAATGGTCGCACTTTTCTGATAAATAAGTGACAGTGAACATGAAATATCAGCGCCCATAAACCCAAGTTAGTAGCTAGTTAGTGGAGGCCGTCACGGGACTGATTATTGATTATTGAAGTGCCTTATTAATAGATACGCACGATTTAGGGCAAGAAAAACAAACCGGGACACTTTTGGAGACATCATCATCATCATCATCATCATCATCAACATCATCATCATCATCATCATCATCATCATCATCATCATCATCGACAGCATCATCATCATCACTTTCAACATTTTTTCTAAACAACATAGGGCCTACCATGTAACTATAATTATTGTTTAGAGCGTGATGAAATAAAACATCACGATTTTCATCACAAAACAAATATAATGCATAAGAAATCGTTTGTTTCAGGCTGCGATCACATAGAAGTATACTATTCGGGTATACGGTGCACGTTTTGCAGGTGCCCGCGTATAGCTTAAATCGAGCAAGGCAATTTCATAGTACCGGTCACATAGGCTAAGACTACGATCGCATAGAAGTATACTATTCGGGTATACGATGCACGTTTTGCAGGTGTACGCGTATAGCTTAAATCGAGCAAGGTAATTTCATAGTACCGGGTCACATAAGAGCTATTCGAAAAGGCCGTATACCTGCGTATAGTATAGTATAGTGGGAATCGTGCGTGTTCGATTTTAGTGCAGCGTATACCGTCCTAATTTTAAAAACCTAAACCATATGTGGGTAAATTAATTTTTTTAATAGATGCACTATCTAATTCTGCACATTATGACACCTCATTGAATGCAATGTGACCTCAAGAAGTAAAGTAACAAGCATTTGATAAGACGAAGAAAATGGGTAAACAGACATACTCGCTATTCGCTATACGAAATACGCTCATTCGATCAGGCTGAGTTCACATAGTATACTCCTATACCCTATATTGTGGACTCAGCCTGATCGAATGAGCGTATTTCGTATACCGAATACCGTATACCGTATACTTCTATGTGAACTCAGCCTTAGAGCGTGATGATGAAATAAAACATCACGATTTTCATCCCGAAACAAAGTAATACATAAGAAATCAATTTTTCGTGAGTGATGAAATAAAACATCAAAATTGTCATCACGAAACAAAGTAATACATGAGAAATCGTTTGTTTCAAAGCGTGATGAAATAAAACATCACGATTTTCATCACAAAACAAAGTAATAGGCCTACAAAAGAAATAAATTTTTCTGCCTCCGCCAGGAGGTAGTTTGTTTTGAAATTGACACCTAAAATGCCGCACATTGCGCGGCATGTAGGCCGATTGTACAAATTTATATTCTGACAAGTACTCTAATTTCCGCCCAATATCGAGAGCCCAATATATATCCCCCACCTCTCTGCGCCATACATAAATTCGCCTATCGCCATTTCCGAATGTTCAAAAAGGTAATCATGCTTCCTCGGCATGTGCAATAAATTAGCATTAAAATTAATCTTATTCTATAGGGATTCTAGAAACACCTAGCACGTGGCGCCAATGGTGCGGGTCTATCAAGTTCATGAATTATGCATTAGAATTTTTTCAAACTCATATGTTGTATAATTGAAGACCGAATTAAAAAAACTAGCTTGCGTATACCGTCCCGTCAACCAGCAACCAATCATGGGGCGCCTTTGTCATGACGTCAGACGCAAACTAGTCTTTTTTTAATTCGGTCTTTAATTATAGGTTGTAGCCTCAGCGCTCAGCAGCTTTATCGTTGAAGGCAAGATGGAAAACAGTTATGCTGTGACAATGGGAATACACATCAAACAAGGTTTAATTTCATGATTACATGAAATCTGATTATCAATGGAAAAACTTTGGCTGGAGAAGTTGAAGCTGACGTTCATGGCGACACTTTGGATGTGATTATTTGACATCATGGATTGTTTTGTGCAAAATTTGAGGTATTTTTGTGCCATTTAATACGCGGTGAGTCAGCAGGCCGACTGGCGTGCATGCTAGGCTCGACTAGGCCGCAATCATCGTGCATGCGTGTCTACATCATAATAATAGGTTGAAATGATGGGATTGAAAAGACCGGCTAGCTATTTGATTTCTCTGCATACGAGATGTATGTGCTGTAGTGCCGTGTTCAACGTACACACGGCATGTCATGATCATGATGATGTTTGCAATGTATGGTATGATACGCCTAGCCGCGCCTATGGCCGGCTTCATTGCTGTACTAAAGTATTGCAATTTTATTGCGTTGATATAATTCGGAATAATTCGTTTTAAAGTATTTGCTTCCCCAATTCCCATGCGTGGTTGGTCATGTTGGTGGTATGTAGGCCTATGTCAGTTTTTACATTCTACTGAGTACTGTTGCAATATTTTTGCATGCATATACCCATGACCGTTTCAAGACTATGACTGAGAAATTTGCTTTTTGTTTATAAAATAAAATGCAAGAATCATCTTTCCCCAAACAATACTTCTTACAAACAAGGTGTTGATATTGGCCCTTTCGATGCAAAACAAAGCACAAATGAAGGAAAGAAAACAAAACAATAATGTTTTTGATTTTTTTATTCAATTACACATATACAAAAAAAAGTAATGGCCTATGAAGACTCCCCCTAAATATAATAATATTATTTTAGTCCTGAATACAAAATATAATAAACAAGCATAAAAGAATCTGATACAAAAATGTGTTACTCTGAAACGTTACAATCGTAATTTTCAGTCAAAAAATCCACAAGAAATGACTCTTGATACAACTTAGGCCTATATAAAAAAACAGAAACGGCTGCCTGCATCTGGAACTCTTCATATCTGAAAGTTTGAAGGTCTTATTTCATACATCAGAATTATCTGCAAGATTGCAAGATGGCTTTAGGTGACCGTGGCCCTATTGGCTAATGCACAAATTTAGATTTTCTTTCTATTTAAATAATACTATAGTATGTTAAAACTTATGCCCTGTAGATTACATTCGGTTCTTGAGATATGGCCTGTCAAAATGGCGCGAAACCAAAAAAAAAATTGGCAACAACTTTCTTTTTATTTTCTATATTTTTGACAAGTCCAGTTGCCAGATGATTTTCTAATTCATGCATGAATTATGCAAAGTAAAGATTTCAGATAATCAGATACAATTAAAAGAGCTATGGTACTGAGGCATGGTACATGGGTAGAACACACACTATACTACAAAATTACGGTTGCGTTTTGGCAAATTTCAATTTGCATAATTAATTAGGGCCACTTATTAGAAAAGTTGATTAGGGCCCTAATTAATTATGCAAATGAAATTTGCCAAAAGGCATCCATTTTATTTTGTAGCCGATCTGAACATTTTACTTTGTATAATTCTTGCATATATAAATAGAAAATAAGGCCTACCTGACAACATTGCATAACAAAATAAAAGAAAGTTGTTGCCAACTTCTTGGTTACGTGCCATTTTGACAGGCCATATTTTGGTAACCGAATATCCGATTAAAATAAAAAATTTCAGTTTTGTAATCAGGAGAGAATGGGCTCACATATTTCAATCAGACAAAAATCTATATCCAATAGCGTTACCTTAAAGCTAGCATTATAAGTGTCTCCTTAACTATAACAAAAGCTGCCCACTGGTATCTTGGAGGCATTGTCTTTTTTAAAGACATTTCTTGTTTCAAGAGTGATTGAATAAAACATCACGATTTTCATCACGGAACAAAGTAATACATAAGACATCGTTTGTTTGATTGCAATCAACCGCGACAGTTCGTCTCACACACATAACAATGCACTGCGATCAAATAGGTTGATGACAACATTTGATTGAATGGACTGCACTGCGCCATGATTACGTGCACCGGTTCAAATCCTTTGTTTGGAGCCAATCAATAATTTCACGTACAGCCTCTATGCAAATTAGAGTTTACACACGCTGCAGCTGGGGTAATCGACCGAAGGTTGTTGCCGTTAGTGATCGAATGCATGAGCTTATTTGCTTTACTGAATCGATTTACTGGATTAATTTCCTGTTAACTGGGTTTAATGCCACAAAGGTCGAATCGCCTTTGCCATGGACCATGACTGCATCATGCCTTGTGCGCCATTAGGCGAACCTTTACGGTATTAGCACTTGCAAATAGAGGTTATCCGTGTTCTATAAGTTGCATATCCTATCAGCGACTGCTATACCTTGTTTAGGACTTTCAAAAGAAGTACCTGCATGTGCAACCTGAACCATGACTGCTTCAAAATAGCCCGCCAAAGTCAGGCAGGTAACTCCAGGTCGTGCATTGAATTGGTTTGAATGAGCATGAGGAATACTACGGGAATCAGCGTCTTTAAAGCAATAATATGTGATTTGCATAAAGAATAGATTCCTATTTAAATGATTGTTTTCACTGATCACATTATCCCCTTTTAATTTTGAGGCAAACAAATGAGGTATAACGAAGAAAATTGCGATTTCATTCCAACGCCTACAATGCGTGTACTACGCTCGCCGATCGTAACATGTAATATACGTCTAGCCCTTTTCTATTCACAGATTATCCATTGTATTCCTTTTGTTTGAGGTTCGTTGCCTCGACCATTACCTAGAGTAATGGAGGTAGCTAGCTGCCCAGAGACCGTTATCAACACAATAGCTCAAGATAACGGTCTCGGGCAGCTAAGCTAAACAAAAGGAATACCATGGGCATTCTAGAAACACTATGGAAAGGATCACAACATACATGTAGAATCTGAGTTGGTTACTAGTCTCAGATAGAATTTTGGAAAAAAATGCATTTACAGCTCGATTTAAATGCAAATGTTACATGGCAAGAGAAAATTATAGAGGGCTCTTGCAGTCCGTATAACAGTAATTCATAACACCACTGGTGCTCAGTTAGAGTTATGCAAATTAAATTTTAATTAGCATAACGAAGTAAATATTCATAAATAAAAAGTAACCGTTTCGTTGAATGTAAACTCAGTACATGTATATAAACTTGCCATTGGTTTTTAGAAGGGAATCTGCCTTTATCCTTGCCCAACCCAAAACGCTCAACGGTCCATGCAAATCAGCTGCTAGGCAAGAACCCCGGGATACTACCCGACCAGGGGAGCTTCGCAAACTAACCTGCGGTACTCATTACAAGTCAAGAGGCTGGGGGTGCAAAGCCTTACTGTGACCTACCCATAATGGGGAGCACCATTGGACACAACGCAAGGATTATTAAATCAGGATGTGACACTTCGTAATTTGCATGTGTCCAATTCATATGTTAATAGCATATTGTTATTAAAATGATGGTCTGACCTGGCCAGAGGGTGTTAATATAATAGACGTTTGATCAAGGGACAGAGTAGTTGCCGTTTGTATCGGCTACCGAACGAAACATGATTATTATGCACATTCCGACCAGACTAGCTTTGCCAGGCAGGTATAGGCCATGACGCGTAGGCCTATGTGCCGAACGTACATTTTAAAGTATTTGCATAACTCTTTTGCATGAAACTGTAATTGTCATCTAAAACAAACAAACAAAAACAATATTATTTGAAGTTTTAATTTTAAAAAAATTACCCTATTTTACTACGGTAAATTAAGATGGTGGTAAATTACCATGTAAATTAACCGGTAATTTACCGACTCACAACACTGACATGAATACAAGTTTTAGTATTATTTAATAATATTATTTCCTCTATCGTTTGACGTACAATGGTACAGGTTGGGAGGGGGGGCAAAATAGTTTTGTACTTAAAACACGAAAAAATATATTGTCCCCCACCAAAGTATTTCTGAACACTCCCTAAACTTAGTTGATTTTCAGCAAATGTTATTTTTCAGTGAGTTTTGCTTTTATTCTGTGTTAAATTATGGCAAACGGAAACAATCAAAATATGATGTAGCAAGGAAACAAATACTATAATCGCTCCTGGGTGTATGCATACTTTTTACCGGTAGGGGCATATTGCCAATCACAAAGTTTGAAATTGTAATTGTTTAATGTAGGCTACTCCCTAACAGAATACGTTTATAGGCACGCTGGCGAAGTGACGTATTTAAATCGGATTAACTACCATAACAATAGATGAATACAATTTTGACTATATCGCCCGCATTCAGTAGGACCTACCGATGCATTGAACCATAGATGTCAAAGAAATGCTAATCACTCATGCACCTGTAAGATTAGTCTCTTTGAAAAGAACGGTATTGTATTCAATCTATTATATGATTGAAGACAGGTACAGACGGCTTGACGTGAGCCTATGATTTTTTTTCTGGTGTCTTGTGGTGTACGCTGGTTATCATCGATGTTGAAGTGCCTATAATAGTTCAATGTAAGAAAATGAGCCAATAGACGTGATGAATAAAGATCGGATTTTTGGATTATTAGTGGCGGTATACAATTAAATGTCAAAATTACGGTGCTTTCCTACTTTTCAACAATAATTCAAACTGGCAGGCTACATGCACCAATAAGTGTATTAGTGCAGATTGATATTTTTCGGGATACTTTTCCACAGGGAGGAAGCACATGGCAAAAACTATTGCCGCGGGTGCCATTTTGGAAGGTCACGTGATTTTTTGACTTCAAATACTCACTGTATTTCATATCTTATGCTTGTCGTATATTTCCTTTGTATTATCGATAGTTAGTCTCAATTTCGACATTACTATATCAACAAGACATTCCATTATCAAATTAAAAGACTTTCTTGCAGAAACAAATGACTGTGGCCTGATGGGATCATAGTAGTTGACCCACTTCCGCCCGGTCTAACCTTGCTTGGGGGCGCTTTTACTATCTTCAACAGGTTCGATTCGCTAAACTTACGACACCTTTATGTGGTGACCTCAATCACATGGGCTGAGTAAGAGTTGATGTGAATTATTCATAACCGATCGATACCTTGCCTCACTTTGTTGAGAGCAAGCCAACAAAATTTCCATAGGTTTGCGTGGCTAAATAAAAGCCGTGAATTTAGTGTCACCCCCCTGCACAACGTTACTAGGTCTTTCAAATATCTGCTTATACTCACATTTTTCTAAGATATAAATGTCATGGTGTTGAAACAGATTGTAGTCCAAACTTTGACAACCCTATATAATTTGCATTATTCATTAATCATTTGAATAACAATGGTCACGGGGTGAATAAACTCCAGCGGATTAAGGCAAGTGAATAACCTACCAAACCACTTCAAATACAATTGTCAATTGAGATCAATTCTGTATTGATTTGATTAAATCTCTTGCATTTGTCATTAAATAGACTCGCACGCAGGACACATGGGAAGAATATTACACTATCTCGAGGTGTTTTTATTTTGGGAAAAAACCCACAACTTTTACAAAATAATTTTTGGAAAATTAATACACTTTTACAACAAATTCGTTTATTTTTGCTCGCCGTATATGTAAGATAAACGGTTCAAAACAGACCATCACCATAGATAATCGGTGTCTTGTTGAGGTATGGTTCGCATGTTAGTCGCTCGGAAGGCTCGACCCCTTCGGGGTCTCGCCTTCCGAGCGACTAACATGCGAACCATACCTCAACAAGACACCGATTATCTATGGTAATGGTCTGTTTCTCACCCTTTATCTACTACATACTGGACGGAGCATCGCGCTCGACGTGTGTACACATAAGCTGACATCCACGGGAGATGTTAGCAAGCATTCGATCGATGAACTCTGAATAAAACCGGGTCGACCCGGTTTTAATATAAAAAGTTAAATTTTACCGTTATTAAAGCACTTCAGGCTTAGTCTTTTACGTGGTATTTTAGTACACCACTGGGCATCATAATTATGCAAAAAGTAGAAATCCGAGTAAAATTGAGGGCGTCGCTGCGAAGCAAATCACACATTGCTTTAAGTCACGCATGAGTAAAGTGGATAACCTCTATTGCGTAGTGGCTGCTCCTGGCGGTCGGACAGGTGTTAGGCGGTATCTTAAAAGATACCTTAAAGGAGCATTTTGTGATCCTAGCATTCTTTTTTATGACATTTTTCTGTGGATATCCACGAAAAAAGCGTATTCCCAAAATTTCAGTTGATTCCGATTTTGCGAGTTAGGCATGATTATGTGTACACTGCCCTATAGACAATGTGTTAAATTCAAATTTCACGATATCTTTGCTAAACGAATTAATCTGCAAGAAATTGTTTGTACATAAACATTATGTAGCCAGAGGTTTCCAGTTGTATAAAAATCTCAACATTTTTTGAGAAAAGTGGGGGCATGATGCTGTGCAAGTACCTTGCAAGCATCATTGTACTGTAGTAATTGGTACATTGTGTACAGGGGAAGGGGGTCAGCTTGGCCACAGGTCGTGTGACACGCAGAAAAAGTGTTGTCTCATTTTGTATACATAACACACACACAAAATCCTCACTTACGTAACATGACATAAATCTCAACCTACTCATGTGATGACAATTTGATTGACAGTCGTGTGCAGCGGCATCTTGTTAATAGCTCCAATGTGATACTGTATTTGCTACCAAACGCTCTAAATTGACAAAGATTGATACCAGTATAGGAAATTTGGTGCATTTTCAAAAGTTACAAATCAAAACGATCACGCAGACTTTGGAATTCAGGTATTCGCTTGCCCATGACGAGTCGCTGTCGACTTAGACTTCTCCGTAGTCCATTTGCCCATTTTGCATACTCTGGCTATAATACATAAAGCATAAAACTCCGATTTAGGCCTATATTGATTTGTGTGCAACTGATAGATTTTCACATGTGTATCTGATCTTTTCAGTCACCACACTCCCTCTGTTTGTTAGCTTCCCAAGTGGATTTCGGGGTTCGCTATCAATAGATTCCAAAATCAGAATTGTTCAGTATTAAAAGCTATTAAAGTGAGCCATTATAATTATGCAAGATAATGTTGCATTCAATTACTTTTATTGTCACTAATCATCTGATATTTTTAACTCTTTATGACCTTTTTACTATTGAATACTTTAATTTTAATAAACATCAGTATAATTTTGAGTTCAACGAAATGGGTTCATCATGACTAATAATAACATATTTTTAATAAAATTCGACTATGGCATAGTCTACTGTCGACTATCCCAAGAACGCTAAGGGCTGATAAAAATGCAAAAGTACCCGCCCGACAGGAGCGATTTCAATTGTTCATTTGAAATGCATGGATTGTTATGTTTTACTGGATCTGGATTGGTAATCGGCACCGCCTCCTCTGGAGGATCACGCCAATGGGAGTTAGGGTCAGCTGTTTAGATACGCTGGGTTAAATGTTCTTTGAGTCTTTCTTTAAAGGATGGGGTAGAAGGTGCCTCGATGACCGAGGTATATGCAGGGAAGTGCGATCGATTTTACCACGCGGTCGATGTCATGGTCATGCTCTGCGATTCACCTCTACAGCTCTGCGTACTCCTTTTAATTTACAACATTTACAATAATTACTGTTATCAATCTTTGTCAATTTAGAGCTTTTAGTAGTAAATGTGGTGTCGAATTAGAGCTAAAAAGATGCTGCACACGACTGTGTCAATCAAATCGTCAAACCATAAGCAAGTTTATATTTATGATGGATTATATAAGCGAGGTCTTTCTTTTTGTGTTGTATTCATCTTACTCGATTGGACTTAGGCCTATATAGTTGATGGTAGATGACGGGTATGACCTTAACTTTAATCGTTGCTGAAACCAAATTCCCGGGAGGGGCACTTCAATTTGAAATGGATATAGGTGTAGGGCTGGCACTTTCGCACTAAGGGGCATTCGGTGAGAGCAAAATGTAAGAAATATGGGGTCAATGGGTGAGAACATGATTTTTGGCATTCGGTGAGAGCAAAATGTAAAAAATATTGGTCATTGGGTGAGAACATGGCCTTTTTTTAATGGAATCTTTGGGTGAGAAAATCGAATTTCTAGTTCTAAATGGCTTCAAATTTCTTTGTTTTTTCAAAATAAGTAACAAAATCAGTGATAAATGAAAGTTGCTGTTCAAATTGAACTTGTAAGGGTCTTTGGGTGACAGATCAAATGGAAAAATAGGGGTCTTGGTGACAGAGCATGTGTTAAGTAAAAAAATGTGGGGTCTTTGGGTGACAGCGATGCTGAAAAAGGGGGTCTTAACAGCCCTACATACGCGTCACCACCAAAGATGGAGTGCTCCCCCCCCCCGGGACCAAATTATTTAACACAATATCTAACTATTAAAAAGTACAAAAGCATCACTGTCGTGAAAACTGACTGGTATTGTGGATAACCATGAATTTATTTCTTAGTTTACTCAATTGATACAGCTGCACTTCTTTAAACTTGTCAAAATAAAAAGTTTTCACTGAAAACATAATCTTCCTCCATTAACATGATTAAGGGTGAATGGTCCGCTTTCATTACATGCTGTTTTTGCCTGGATTGGATTGAATGACCTTGACTCCCCACCATGCCTGTATTTCAAGGGCCGTTTTCTCAAAGCATGGCTAGTGGTCAGGCTTCCTAAGCCACCAGTCCTATATACCAGTGCTTACAAATTCACATCATACATCACCTCGAAAGATAAATCAATAAAACGGATCAACATTGTAGGGCTAGCCTACTGGCTTAGGAAGGCTGACCACTATGACTATAGCCAAGCTTTGAGAAATTAGACCAAACCATGAAAAGTATTAAGTTTTCTGTCTAATTTGGACCATTGTCCTTTAATGAAAATAATTTCATAGTTTCAATAAATTAACAATTAAAAAATCAATACAGTATCAATTATCTTTTCATTACTATTTTTAAATACAGTCTCTGAATAAAAGCGTTTGAAGAATCAGAATAAAGGTTTTGTTTTTTAGCCTCTGTAATGCATAATCGTCTCATATAACAAGCACAACCACTATTTTGGCGTAGAACTTGGCCTCATTTGAAATTCACACTCGATTGTATAGGAGATTGAGGTCATGTCATGTCTTACATAGGGTGTATGGATTTAGCTCTGGAACAGCCTAATAATAACATTGCCCATGTCAATGAGACGAAACATGCAGGTAAGTTAATGCTGTGCCTACTAGCCATAGGCTTCAACATAAGAAGTCCCGAGTTTTGAGATATTATTTCAAAATATTATCAAGAGCCATCTCAAGAACCACTGAACCAATACTAGGCTTGTTTGTACTCATTTTAAAGCATTTTCCATGCTGATTCCAAATATGGTCATTAAAATGTACAGTTCTAAAATAATAGTTTCATAATCTATGTGATGTACTAGAAAAAGTCCACCAAATGCATAAAGTAATAAAAATGAAATATGCAAAATTGGAAATATATAGTAAAAAGTGCAGTACCAAAAAAATTGTCGTGAAAGAAATGGGCAACCAAAAACATAATATTTTGAACTTAATTGAACACCTTGATTTGAACATTGCTTAAGGGGGTACTACACCCCTAGCCAATATTTTGCTAATTTTTGTGTTTTTCTCAAAAATTATAGCGCATTAGTGACAAGTAAGATATGTATATTATAGGGGCAAGGACTACAACTACTGCACTGGAAATTCAGCAACTCAAGGCAAGTAGTTATTGATTTATTGATCAAATATTGGTTTTCCCTCATTTTTGACTGTAAATCCACAACTGTTGTTTGTGCTGAAATAAAATTTCCAGAGTAGCAGTTGTAGTCCTTGCCCCTATAATATACATATCTTACTTGTCACCAATGCTCTATAATTTTTTAGAAAAATACAAAAATAGGCACAAAATTGGGCAGGGGTGTAGTACCCCCTTAACAATACCTATGTTAAAACTATCCATGTCCACATTATTAGTACATACTTGTAAAACTCCACAATATTTTGGAATTTGCATAAAAACATTTCCACAATTTTATAAAATTTCTTTCATAGTCGACTGCAAAAAAACATAAAAAATATTTGCATACATTCACACAATTTTTATGAATGCAAACATAAATGTTTCACATACCTATATGTGTACACACAGCAAGTTTTTTAATATAATTATAATGCACTTTGACATGATTTGCATAAAAATATTAAATTTCAACAATTTTGTGACAAATTGACCCCTTGAGTTGTACCATTTTATTTCATTTTATTCCAATTCTCTTAAATCGCACACATATTTGGATTTGTGACACATTTTCCATACAAAATATCACTGCATCGTACGAGTAGTTCAATATTAGACGTATTATCAGCTCCTCAATTATTGCATTTAAAATCTTGGGTATCACTTGATTCAATTCTGGATGTGGGTATCTCTCACACAAAAGTGTTACTCATCAGTGCCCAACAACCTCTGAAATACATCCAGATGGCATGTCACATGTAATGTATCCCTAAAAGGTTTAATACATGCAAAAGATACCCTTAAAATGGTGTATAGCTAATTAGCTATAACAGTCTTTTCTTCTTAACTTTCAATATCTCCTGCAGAAAATGAAGAGAAACTATGGGAAGACCAAAAAAAAACACACTAAAAAACTAATTTTCTTACACAGAACATTAAATTAGGCTGATTCAACAACTCTTCCTATACCTTTGTACAGGAGTCAAGCGTTGTTAATCCGTGATGAATCCACAGTCCAGTAGCTTATACGTGAACGCAAGGTTACGCGTGCAGCGCTTCTACGCATGAACGCGTAAAATTCGTCATGCCTGGAGAACGTATGCGTAAACATGAACTCTGTTATAGCAGCTAAATATTACCGCTTTATTCTTTAGTTTTTGCCGATATCAACAGAGAAACACCGCGATCATCTTGTAAGGTTGAGTGGCAATGACAAATGGACATTCCGAATGAAAGAATCATGTGAATTAGACATCTTTACCTTGTTTCGTTAGTTGAAAGGATTCAATCATGTTTCATCGTTTTTCATCACCGATTAACAACTCACGTCCGGCGCGTCTGCATGGTTTACTTCGCTCGGGCAGCTAAAGCTGCCCTCGCGAAGTAAACCACTCAGACGACGCGGACGCATCGTTGTTAATTGGTGATGAACAACGGTGAAACATGATTGAATCCCTAATTTCACCATTCACTTAATACTTTCCAGTTAACTAGCAAAATAACCAACTCTACACATCAAGGCTTTTGGCTCTTCTGAAGGTACCTCCTCTCAATTGCGATGCCTTCTCAAAACACCCCTTTTTGCAAAAAGATGGCAACGCAACCCTATGATGAAAACAACACCTTTTTTAGGTATGTTTTTGGATGCGGGTGCATAGATCAAACAATGAGCGACACCCCCCTGGATTTAATTATTGCAACTTCTACTCTTCATGCAGGTTTCAACAGGTCTAGCATCAGACAAAAAAATAATTTATAAACCTCTCAGAAGTCTTTCTTTACTAGATGTACAATTGGCTCAACTCTTCTTGAGATGCCCCATGGGTCCATTTCACTAAACTTTACAAAACTTCGTAAGTCTAAAAATTGTTTGTAACGTACTTACGACAAGTAGAAAGTTCCATTTCACTAAACTTACTTACGAACCGTACCCTTCAGAAGTAATAGGGATTTACTACCGGCACCCTTTGTCCAAAGTTACGTCTAGTATTGGGTATTCGTAACTTTATGAACGGTTACTCAAGTTACAAAGAGTTAAAAGTTTAGTGAAATGGACCCCAGGAGTAATAAATGGACACCAATGCCTTTCTTACAGTACCTGTGAATGGTTAGTTACATGATACAATAATTTGAGTAACCAATCAAAATACAGCTATCAACAATTTAAACTTAAATTCTTTCAATCTTACTGGTCATTCTTACTATCGTCGTTGAACAGGCAAAACCTGCCTATGTGCTTGTGGCCCCTGAACATGTTTAAAACAAAACTGCCAACCGGTTACATAGGAGGTTTTGGGTGAAACATGTTCAGGGGCAAATGACACATAGGAGGTTTTTCCTGCCCAACGACGATAGTAAGAATGACCAGTAAGGTTGAAGGAATTTAAGTTTAAATTGTCGCTATAATACACGAGGAATTTGTAACCAATCAAATTAATTCTTGGAGACTATCACAGATGCAAACTGCAGATTCAAAATCAAAATCCTGATATATCTCAAAAGCATGTACTCTTTAAAATAACTTGCATCACGCTCATAGATGTCAATAAGCTTGACATTCATCCTCAATATATGTGACTCGTTTTGACAAAACCAGGAACAAGTCGCTTTTTTTTATGGAAATGTCATCTTTACAGGCCTATAACTCAAAAACATGCCTGGCAACTTGTTCCGGGTTTTGTTGGAGCTGGTCACATATATATATATGCAGTAAAATTTACATGCATCCGTGTATGGACAATTCAGGACCGTTCTTCACAACTTGGTCTAACAGCGATTCAGGACAAACATTTTTAATTTCTTTATACCAGTTATCAATCTTTATTGATAATTGCTAAAATTAATTTTTTACAATCAATCAAATCAATTAATATTGAAAGACAAAAAAAACCTATATACTCATTTTTTCCCTTTTTGTGTATCAATACAAGTAAATGATATGGCTGTGGCCACATGCAATTTTGCTTGCCAAAATAAGGCATATTGAATATGGATATTGCTGATAGTTGTGTATTAAATCCTACGTTTTCTGACTATTACTGGCCTTGGATCACATTTGATTCATAATTTTCCCTTCACCCCCTGGATACTGTTTTCACTGCCCTATCTATCTACTTGGATTTCTTCATCTTCTTGCGCAGGTTGGCTAGATCCCCCATCACGTTGCGATTAAGAAGTTTACAGGCACAGATGAGACCGCCAAACATGGCACCTGTCATTCCACAAGTCATTATGTCTTGACCTGAAAAAGAAAGAGTAGAAAGTGTAACATAAGGAAGTGTTGCTAACTATTATGATTTGAAAATTGATAGACCTTGGGAAAAGGGTGTGAGGCACTAGGCCGCATTCACAGCTTAAAATAGGAAAGAATGAACAGTTTTTCAACCCAAAGTGTTACAATTAAACATGACAACAAATGAACACAATTCCCGACCGGCACACAACCCTACTTGAAAAAAAAGCAAGGGATCGAATGTGCCGGCATGGGAATCGAACCCACAACCTTCCGATCTCTAGACGGACGCCTTTGTTCTTGTGCAGGATGCGTATCTACTTAGCTTAAAATAGGCCATTCCAGTTGAAATCCATACATGACCTTTATATTACACACAGGGCAAATACCATACATACAGGTAACCCCATTTGAAATGTACACCCCTGTGTGGGAGATTAAGGTCATGTCTTCCATAGAGGGTGTATGGATTTCAATTGGAATCGCCCAATGGCAGACAGAATTTGGGGATGGGGCAGATGGAAGAACATGTATCAAAACAACGTTCACTTAACAAATGCTGCAATAAGTTGTATAATTTTTTTTTTGGGTGGGGGAAATCTTGAAAAATGGGGAGGGAATAAGCTGTGGTGCCAAAATGGGGAAAGAATGATAAGTGGGGGTAGGAGTTGGGAAGCAATTTTGCAGCATGGGAGACCCCTCCCCATCACCTTGTCTATGCATCATAATACTATAATACGTTCCAGCTACAGCGATACCTCGTGACACCACGCTAGACAAATTCCATTCACTGTCACAGATGATTTGTATGTGTAAATGGAGCAAATAAACATGCAATACAGCATTGATTTGCTAAGAATTGAACAGGGCAGCTGTCTCATTTAAAAAAACTACTCTAAAACCTCCTTAAAAGTGAAAGAAGTGTCATCAAAGTTAGAACAGATAATAGGAGAACGATATAGAGCGAAGCATTACAAGCCCCCTCCAATTTATATTGATACTGCTAATCAACATGGGATTATGTCATGTTAAATCCATCTGAATAGTTGCACTTTTGATATCAAAAACATTAAATATTTTACAAAATAATGTGTTTTATACCACACTTACCAGTAAGATACAGGTTTGGTATATTGGTTTCCGGCCTCATACGACTCCATAGTTTAGCTTGGAATCTCTCTTTGTTATGATCAAGACCATACATCTCTCCTTTCATTGCCCCTATGTAGAACTTGTTGGTCACTGGAGTTGCCGCTTCAAAATACTCCACCTAGGAAGCAATCAAAGGAATACATTTTAAAGGGATATTCAGTACTTCTGAGTCTGAAAATCTTTGCTCCTCCTACTAGGAAGCAGTCAAATATATCCACCTTTAATTGTGTAATTTAATTCAGGGGGTGCAACATTTACAGGCTCTGCTTATCGCTGTACATTCTCCATTGTGTTGTATTTTTTACAATATTGTATTTTGTTGTTCATTTTTGATGGAAAATAAATCAATTTGATTGATTGATTGATTGATTCACAGATATGTGCTCTTATCACTGAGGTAGAACCAAAGAGTACCAACTCCGCCATCATATTTGTGTGTCGCTCATGGCGAGTACTCTGAATAATTTTGCTATGCGCCAGGCAAACTTCAACTCAAAGTGCATTGTTATTGACGGCACCGTTGAGCAAATCAAAGTCAACTTACCCTATCCTTAACTTGAGGAAAGTAGCCGCACACCTGCTCCCACGCTTTCTTAGCCATAATGTCCTTGAATGATTCATAGTCGTCACCACGTTTCATCACTCGTTCATCCTCCCATTCAGCAAACCAATCCCAGTTGCCCAAAGTGACCACAGTACATGCTGATTTGCCTATTATAATGGAATGCAAACAATAAACATCATTCAATCTTGTAAACTTGTAATGAAAGGATTGCGAGTTTGACCCCCGGTGGTGGCGCTATCATGTTGTGCCCTTAGACAAGTCAAGTAGCCTCATATTATTGTCTCTCTCTTGACCCCTGAGCATAAATGGATAACCAGCTTAAGGAGGAGTGGTGAACCCACACCCCACCCCCCAACTATTGCCTATTTACTTGAAATACCCACCAGTTCCACTTAAGTGAGAAGGGTGTTGAGGCATCAACACACACAATGTCTATGGGGTAAAACCTATAAGCATTCTTTTTTATGGAAGTAGAACTCAGTTTGGTGGGTGTATCATGAGAGTCATCCTATGGGTGAAGGGGGCATCGAACATGATTGGTGGCACCAGGCCTGATTGGGTGGCACAATCCATTTTTCTGTAATTTTCCTATGGGATTTTCTAAATTGGGGCCAATTGGGGTGCATGCCCCTATGACTCTAAGCCACTGAATATATAACAGCCTTTGCTTCATAGTCGACCCCTACCACCCTGACTATAACATAATCAGAAATGGGTCAAATTAACATTGATGCTTTATAAGAGCATTGGACTTTGAGAGACATAATGGACCCTCCTTCCCTGATGAAGCTTTCGTTTATAGGACATCATCAATCTTTTGTGCTCTTCCTTAAATTGAATATTGGTATAATGAAAGACAAATTAAAGATAAAGAGAATTTATCGCGTCTGACGTCATCTGTCAATCAAACTCGAGCACGGTTTGTTTACAAGTGTCGCGATGATGACTTGTTGAACGCGGATTTATAACGGGGTGCCTTATTGTTAATTTTGCACCTTTCGACATGCAAACCATCTCAAAAGTTAGGTCTTTACAGTAGGAAACTTTCATAACCGAAGACACCATGTCCACAATGCCTAGAAAAGCTGCTTTTTGCCTTGTAAAAGTATGTAATTTTTCGCCATTTGCTGCTATTCCTTTTCTCCGATCAGCACCAGATAGATCGGTCTTCCTTTTACGTGCTGATTAACCTGTGTAAACCAATCAAGGACAGTAATTGACAGTGACATCAGACGCGATAAATTCTTTTTATCTCTGTCTTTAATTATAGCCTTATATTTAAGAAATAAAGGGTAATGCATTATCCTTTACACCCAAATAATGTGTCGAGGCAGTAAAAGCGTAAATAATGGGTGAGGCGCAGCCGAACCCATTATTTAAACGCTTTTACTGCCGAGGACACATTATTTGCGTAAAGGATAATGCTGCACCCTTTATTTCTATTCTATTACCAGAAAATAGGGCGATTTTAAGAGAAAATATCATTTTTTGGCACAAATATTTTAAGTTGTTTACTTCAAGGTGGAGCGTGCAGTGACGCGAAGTGACCGTGCGTGATCGCGGAAATATTGCACGCAGTAACTAAGCGTGATGCTGTGCGTAGAATGTGTTACTGGCGCTTTCGACCCATTATTGCAGAATAATGGGCTCTCACGTGACGTGTTTTAACAAATCAGAGTGCGCGATTTTGAATAATGGGTCGTAAGAGTAATAGAATTGTTTTTTATTGGGCTATTTTTGCACTTGAAATCTGCCATACCTCTGTGGAAGATTTAAGAACAGTCTTCCACAGAGGGAGTATATTTTTCAAATGTAATTAACTGGGGTTTATTATTTTCAAACCTATACTCCCTTCTGTATATGGCTTTTCCTATATCTTCCACAACTGCAATGAGTATTTTAAATGGAAGTTACCCAATTGTCTATTATTAGGGATGCCCACAGTCAATATAGTTGCCACTAGAACGATTTCCTATTTACTGTGTGCGTGCACTCACACATGTATTGTCTATGGAGAAACTGATCGATACAGAAAATCCCAGGCCTGTTAAATGGGCGGTGGCGTACATACTTGTTGTGATCCAAATGTAGGCCTATATCAGGGTGTTTCAAGAAATTCCTGATTCCACCAGAAAACATTAAACAAACTTTCCTGATTTGTCAGTGAATAGAGAGGACCTTCCTTTATGAAGAGATCAACTTTTTTTAAAGAAAAATTTAATGAGATGAGAACTACTACAGGTTGAAGTGACACCATTCTGTGCATCAGGTGTTGAAACGTAATTATCTCCGAATTTGGATTGATTCAGACAAGCAAACTTACATACTCGTAAAATTTAACTATTTTTGAAGACAAAATGTACAGGATGTTATGAAATTAAAGAATGTTTAAGCCTGCCGAAACCCATCTCAAATTATGCATTCCTGACCACCATGTCCATTTTAGATACGCTACATCATGGCTTCCATGCACACACAGTATATTGCTCAATGTGGTACAGATAACCTTTGAGTTGGAGCAAATTTCTCAAAATTGGTAGTAATTAATGTTACCAAACTTATATCATGATGAAATATAATCATTTTTGAAGATAAAATGTGCTGACCTTAAAAGATTGAACAATGTTTAAGACTGCCCCTATTCATTTGAAAAAGGCACTTATTGTTCAGCTCCTCTATGGAGATATTTTCCATGGCAGCCAGCTATGATCATACTTGAGGTTCCACCAAACAAACCATGGGTTTTGAGGTGTTATCTTTTTGTTGTATGTCAACAAAATCGTTTAAATTTTCAGGATGATCTTATTTTCATATGGTTAAAAGCAAATATAATGTTCAAGATAACGCTAGTTAATAAATACATTAAGAAAAAGCACCTTAAAATTGTATTTTCTGTTATTAGTATTCCATTTTGGACTTTTAACTTTTTAACATGTTCTAGCAGCCCTATATAAAACCGTGACACTGGAAAGGCCGTATCTCTGGAATGAAACGTCCGATTAAAATTATTTAAATGCCAACATGTTTCTTTCATCAATTCCCAGCCAATAAGTTAGGTCTGAATCAATTTAAAAGTACTTCAATTTTTAGTGGACATGCCTACTATTATATTTGAAACCTATACTCCCTCTGTGGAAGGCTTTAGCTAAATCATCCACAGGGGGTGTGTGGATTTCAAATGGAATGAATTTTACCTGGAAATCTCTCATTATAAGTAGGATCCTTCGCTGATGGAAAACTGATGAACAGCAGCGGGATATCCTCATTAAAGCAGTCCTCCCTGCTCTTGGCCATGTATTCACGTACTGCCTTATTATAGTCGGGACCGGTATAGGCCCATAGTTGGTTAGCAGGGAGATTCAGTTCTTCTTTGGTACCTCGAAGACCTACAAAGAGATTCATGGAGCCTACGCCATGACGAGCACCCTTGTATTTGCTTTGCCATTCGCCTGTAATAGAAATGGTTATACATGTAATAGGTTAAGAGGTTATAGGTCATTGGGCCTATACCATTGCCTGAAACGGGGAACAGAATTTCTTCCTTGGGATAAAGTGTGTAAAAAAAATTGGATAAGTAATGCAGAAAATGGGTTGAAATTAAAATAAAGTGCAGAAATCTGGATAAAACTCAACGGAATTTGGTTTATAAACCCGACATTTTTATGCCCTCCAAATAGTGGCATAGCCAGGGGGCAACTACCTCTATTAGAAATCTTGCCCCTTCTTTGGGGGAATTTAGGCCTTTATTGTACTTTTTAGCCCATTTTGCCTATTTTTGTCCATTTTCATCATCAAATTCTCCCCTCCTGCCCCCATCAAAAAAAAAAATCATGGCTATGCTACAATGGAGGTATTATGTTTGGTGGAGTTAATAGAATTCGTCAATGGGCTATTCTAGTTGATATCCCTACACCCCCAATGTAAGACATGACCTTAAATTCCATCACTGAGGGTGTAGTTTTCAAATGGAGTCAACATTTCACAGGTAACCCCATTGCAAGTCACACTCCCTGTGTGGAGATTATTTATAGGTAAACGCACACCACTTGTTGGGAGTGAAATTGTACAAAATAATGCACGCGTACTGAGATGTTGATGCGTTTAATGCAAGAGCCCCGAAGGGGGGAGTGCATTAGACGCATCAACATCTCAGTACAGGTGCATTATTTTGTACAATATCTCAAGCAACAAGTGATACGCATTTATTAACCTATTTCATACACGACTAAATATTGCAGTGATTTTTGCAATTTTCATAAAAAAATTGTCGCTAAAAATGTTGGAAAATGCAAACAAATATAAATGCATCCACCCGCAAGAAAAATTAACATGTCCAAAAGCACTGCGCGTACTACGCGGAGTGCAATTATACACAATATTTATGCATGGCTAGTGATTTACTAGTTACTCTGATTGGTTCTCACTATCTAGGAGTGTATGAATAAAGGTTATGCCTTCCATTTCAACTGGAATAACCCGATTAATCATAACACCTCTAAAGCAATTCGCTGATCGCAGTCATCTCAAAACAAGTTCTACCTGTAAAGTGCGTAATGCATGTATGTATGCCTGTCAAACGTGTACTTTAATTGCCACATACGCTTTGTAAAAAACTTCTGATGCATTGCTAGAAAAGCGAGGGAAACAAAAATGCACTTTTGCGCATGCATTGCAGGGAGAGCCTTGTTTTGGTATCAAGATGGCGGATCCGTGAAAAGGGCGAATAGACCTTACTCCAATATATCGTCAATGATATGATTCTCCCAGGTAGAATGCAGGATTATTTATCCTCCGCATCAGTTTTAAGATATACAACAACAAAATGTCACTAATAAAATAATTTTAAAATAGGAGCTTGTAAGCTGTTAAGGGTAAAACAACCCATAGGATCAACTAGTTGGTTTGCCAAGCCAGAAAAATAAATTAATTGTAGGATAAATAAAAACGTATCACTTGACGGGAGTGAAATTGTATAAAATAATGCAAGCGTACTGAGATGATGTGTCTAATGCACAAGCCCCATACATAACCATGCCAAGTGACAAACATGTAAGAAACAAAGAATTTTTACGAAGCAAAGGCAAAATTTGATGTAACATGATGTTGGATTAACATATGTGACCTACTCCCACAAAATGAGCGTAAAGTCACAAGTTGGGGGAGTTTTGAGACATTCCAACTGTTCATATGTTCTTTGCTTGAAGACACCTGTATTGGAGTGGTACTGATATGAACACTGAGTACAGCATATTACATTCCCATTCACAACAATGACCTACCACTGACTATATACAGGTGTCTTCAAACAAAAGAACAGCAACTCACAACAATTGGAAGGCTTCAAAACCACCAACTTGCAAATTTACACTCATTCTTGGAAATAGGTCATATATGTTTCGAACCATGTACAGCATAGGAAGATAAGCAGTCTAGATTGAAAATAACTTTTCACATTCCAGAAGGATATAGTTTTAAGGTTTACATTAAAAAGCATAAGCTTGTTACATACAAAATAACCATTGTTTGTTTATTCATAAAGTTTTTATCAATTTTAAGGGGTTGTTCACATTTTTTAGTGTTTTCTCTTGAATGTATAAAGCTTAAGTATGGGGTCAAAACAATTCTAATAATAAAAACAACATGCAAGAATACATTTGAAGTTTTTGTCAAAGAAGAACGGACTTGTTTACATTTTGAGAGCGTGCAGAGCATAAACACAGAAGTGGGGTTCTGATTGGCTGAATCAATCGTCTGACAATCATAGCAACAGACTGATAATCTGATTGGCCGATTATGCGTTCAAATCGTTGGTCGGCGTAGATATAGGTGCTTCAATCGCGTCAATCTGAGCAAGGGACTGCCGTTCTTCTCTGAAACCCAGTGTAAACATTTCCCACTGGTTAAAATTATGATCAAAATGGCAACATTCTTTTGTACCTATCTGAAAGGGGGATTCAACATAGACTATGAAAATGGCAAAATTGTGAATGCCCTCTTCTGCTAAAAGCTTTTTGCACTGAGCATGAACTAAACTACAATGTAAAACTGACTGCATTTAGCAAGCAATAAAACCAATGATTGCCTTGATTTTAATACCACTTGGATCATCAGTGGGATTGGTTTTTTTTCCCACTACAGAATAGTATTGCTAATCGTGGCATAGGATGTGCTTGTGTGCGCCAGGACATGATATTGACACCAGTCCCTTGGTAGACTTGCCGAGATGTTAAATTGTTAATTGGAAAAATTTAAGAAAAATCTCTCTTCAAATTATTAAAGCTTTACAATAATATATTACATGTCCCTGCTGCTTGTTTGCAAAATTCTTTATTTTCTATTGCTTTTGAGAAGTTTATGGACAATTATCTAAAAAACAAGCTCTGCCATCACATCATTACAGCCCATGTGGATGGTCACACATGTGGGGGCACTCAACTTAAATTTTGCTTGGTAGGGGTGTGTGGCGTGGAACACCAAACTTCGGGAACATGTGAGTGCTATTAAACATACCCTGCAAGTAATAAGACCCAAAGTGACCTAATAATAGCTGTACCTATAAAAAGTTTGTACTAAGGCTGGCATTTTCGGTCGGGTAAACGGGTACCGCCTAAGATTACATTACCGGTAGGAAATACCCTCCCGGTACCGAGAATTAAAAAAAAGTTTTTTTTTTTAGGTTTGTAGTGTCCCTGGACCTATAGACCTAAATGCTAGGATCATTCATGGTTGACCTAAAAAAAAAAAAAAAAAAATTCAAGATATTTTGTTATTTTTAATATGAAAATTGATAATTTGTATTCATGTCATAGTCTATTAATGATTTCAAAATGCATTCAAATTCAATACATTTTGAAATCATTAATAGACTATGACATGAATACAAATTATCAATTTTCATATAAAAAATAACAAAATATCTTGAAATTTTTTTATTTTTTTTTTTGTTTACCATGAATGATCTTGGCATTTAGGTCTAGGTCCAGAGACACTACTAAAACCGAAAAAATAAAAACTTTAAAAAATTTAAAAAAAAAAAAATATATTTTTTTTTTTGTTGGCAGTTCAGGTGCCGGGTACCCGCCGAAAAATTGCAGTGGCGGGTACCCGGGTACAAAATTACCCGAAAATGCCAGGCCTAGTTTGTACGGCTTACATGTATAGTTGGCATAAAAAAGGAGACTTGCACTCATGCTAGCTGTCTTACATAATGCATGGCTGGAGCGCACTTCATTTTTGCCAATTATAAGCCGAACACACTATAGAATGCTGTATGTTCCTGTTCATATTTGTGATGCGATCAAGCAAAATCAGTTGGAACTCTGAAATATAAAATTTTCAGTATCTTATAGGATAGTAAACAGCATGGATTTTGCAGAAAACCCCATTGTAATTGAACAACCAGTTCCAGAGATATGAGCAATCAAAGAGTTTCCAAAAGAAAAGGAAATATTTCCTTTGTTTGGCTATATCTCAAAATCAATATTTCTGTGTTCCGAATGATTTTGCTTGATCGCATCACATTTGTGTCTGCATGCTGAGTAATTGCTGCTTTTGAATTATTTTGCTGTGATATGTACATTTAAATATGAATAGCAAATTAGAAAATGACAACAATTTTATCAACTTACTTTTCTTCTTTTCTGTAAATTAGTCATAAGAAAAAAACCCAAAGCAAATCATTGAAAAAATCTGTGTACAAACTGTCAACTTTTAGTAAATGTTTTAAAAAAAGAAACAAATCAAAACAGATACAGAAATCACAGAGCTCTCCTATTTGCTTCAAAATGGTTGACTATTGAGTCAAACTACTTTGATGAACCACCAACTTAATTTAATTTTAAAAATCAATCCGAGATATTGTTCAATTTTATATTATAAATATTAGACACATGCACACATCATCCTTAACATGTAATATCTTTGTTGACTGCTGCTACATCTACTGACAGACTCTTACCAAATTTGCTTGTGATCTGTTTTGGTAGTAAATTCCCAAAGGTGTTGGCTATGCCTGCGTTAGAGATTATGAGTGGAGCATGGATGTCCACATCACCACTGGTTTTCTTTACTCGTACTCCTGAAATAGATATCAAAATGTATGGTCTAAAAATTAGTGCAAATTATCATGGAAGAATTATACAAATACACAATATTTGGAGAATAAGAGTAATGTTTAGAGACCAAACCATGTAAGGGCTCATATTGGAATTCCCTTACACAGGAAGGTGTGCGCCATCCTGCAGCTTTCCTGTGCTAGCCTTCTTTTATTAAAATCCTGTGTGATTATAACACTGCAATTAGCCACTTAAATTAGGAGCGCTTTCCTGGGTTGTGCGATAAACTTTTATTATAATCCTTGTCACCAGACCACTTCAAAAGGCAGGGTGTATCACTGACGCATATAATCCATCCGTTTTATGACCGAGCTTTCCTGAGGTGCACACTTAGCGAGGGGAATCCTGTCTTCTTTCTGTGTGAAAGCGTGGTAGGGTATTTCAATATGAGCCCTAACAACTGAACTCAGCATCCAGCCTTGTTGTCCCACTTATATACCTTCAGGCCTTGAATTTAATTTTTTTTTTTTGGGGGGGGCACCCATTTTCAAAGCCAAATAAGGGCACCAATTAAAGGCCAACAACTGATGAACAATGCATTGAAGCTGACAAACATCTGGGTCACCAAGGCCAAAACTGAAAAAGGGCAGGCCTGTCTACTGTATGTGTTATATTCAGGCAACAGATTAATGGTTGGGTCTTAAATCAACACTTTCATTCTTATTCTTAAACAGACTAACCCTAACAATATGTTATGATGCAATATTTTTATACCAACTCAACCGTTTTTGAGAAGTCAATATGTTTTTGAAACTGTAAAAGAGAAATCTTTTAAAATGATGGGTATGATATGAAAGGCAATTTCACTGTATGGGCAGAGTGTAAGTCCATCCTAAGTACAGCAGAATGTAATAGCTGCCATAAGGAATATTTCAATAAATGTACTTACTTTTGATCAATAACAAATGAAGTACAACAACAACATGTAAAGATGATATCTTGGGTTAGCTTAGTGGCCATCAGGAAAGTAATACAGAACATCAACAATTTACACTGAGCGGGTTGTGCTGCAAACAATAGGTGTTTTACATAAGGCAGCTATTACATTATACTGCATTTACAATGGTCATGCACTCTACCATGACTAAAGTTTTTTTTTTTTATTCCATGGTCTGGGCTGTGTGTATCGCATACACGAGCATGAACACACAGGCGATACACAATCACGCTGATTGGCTGATCAATGGTCATGACAACAAGATGGCTGACCACTTTTATGTGATCGTAGATCACCAGCGTGTACATGGCCTAACGTGTCTTACACTACATTGCACGGTTTGTATTGGAAGAAGATCACTGGCTTGCACGACGCTTGTGTTGTGCAGTTTGTATTGGAATGATGCGATGGGTGTCTTGGGTGTTAGACTAACACAGACTATTTTCCAGTGTTCAGTCAAAGTCCCCGTGCACTGTATGCTGTGAATCCTTGCATATTCATGAGGGCCGATCCATAGCGTAAGACAATCAACTTGAGCACCACCTTTACTACATCAAACTTACCGCATGCTTTTCCTTCACTGTCCAACAGGATCTCCTTGACAGGTGCTCTCACCAGTACACGTCCGCCGGACCGTTCAATGGTTGGTATGATATGGAAGGCAATTTCACTAGCACCACCGCGAGGGTAATAGGCACCATGCACATAGTGGTTTATAAGTAATGCATGCATACAGAAACTGGTCTCATCTGGCATTGTACCTGTGTTAAAACAAAAATTGGATTTGATTATTATTAAATATGGAGCAATTTTAGGTAGTTAGTGCATCAGCCCCAACTCTAATCCTACATGTACGTACCTATATAGATAATGATGCTCAAGTTTGGTTTGGACCCCCCCACACACACACAAAAAGTTGGTTACCGTGATCGTTCCCAAATATCACGGATAGGGGATTTTTTTGCCCGGAAGCATGGACTGCAAAATTGTCAAAATATAGGATAAGTCGCACTGTCTGTGTATTGTGAAGCCTTTTTTATGCAACTTTCATTTATCACTTATTTTGAAATAACAAAGCAATTTAAAGCCACTTCAATGTAGAGCTAAAAATCTAATGTTCAAGGCTTCTGTGGGACTATTTTGGCCCTCACAAAATGATCCCATTAAAAAAAAAAAAGGTCATGTGTTCACCCAATGTCCCCCAAATTTAAATTCAAACAGTCCATCTCTCACTCAAAGACCCCATAATTTTTACATTTTGCTATACGGTCGTGTGTCTTGAGCTCGCCACCAAAAAAAGGTGGTGACGTTACATTTTGCCAAAGTCGACTCAAAACAAATGATGATATCTCTGTCAAGCAAGAAGTTATTGTCATGCTTGTGGTATCAATTTATTGCTAAATAAAATGCACATTCAACCCTGTAAAAAGAAATACTTGTACTTTTTTAATACTAACACTGTGCTTCATAGAATTCAGAATGGGCAGGGTGGCGGTGGTGGGGGATGTGGTGGTGGGGATGTGGTACACACAAACTCTATGGGATTGGTATTTTTAGCGCGTAATCTGCTTCTGTAAAGGCTGTAAATTGGATTTGGACTCTATTTAGCATCTAAAAGACTCATGGCCTTACAGCTAATCAATTCTACTAATTGTTTTTAATCATTTACGAGGGGGTATCAAAAAGTTTTAGAAATCGCCCAGAAGTGAAAGAGCTACATCAATGAAATTTTGTCAGTGCAATCACTGGTCCTTATGTACATTATGGTCCAAAATGGTCTCATAGGTATGTTTACTTTTTTACAGGTGGCACTAGATGCCAATAACCCGCTGCCCCAGTTACTGCGCATAAACTGCAAGATTGAGAAAATTGAGGCAAGCAGCATTATTAAGATCCTGCTTTTGAAGGGTTGCAGTGCCTAGAAAATTGATGATGAAATGAAAGTTATTTTCGGTAGTGATTGTGATATGTCACTGTCACTTTTTGGAAAAGGAATTTTTATTTCATCACAGATTTTCTGGGCACTGTAACCCTTCAAATGGAACTTAATCATGCTGCATGCCTCAATTTTCTCCATTTTGCTGGTTATGCGGTTACATAGGCAGGTAGTGACATCTAGCTCCTGTAAAAAAAGTAAACATACTTATGAGACCATTTTTTCACCATAGTGTACATAAGGACCAGTGATTGCACTGGCAAAATTTCATTGATATAGCTCTTTCACTTCTGGGCGATTTCTAAAACTTTTTGATACCCCCTCGTATGATTGGTTTAGTCTAGAAAATACAAACTTTTCCATACAAAACTACCCGTTGTCATATTAAACACTGTAGTAAGTAATGCAGATGTCTTCAAAATCTAAAAGTTACTGTAAAATTTTAATTACTTATCCTATCATAGTCTAAGTATAGATTTTCTGAAGGGAAATTTGACGAGGAATCTAAATATGGACATATTTTTTCTGTATGGGTTAGGGGGAAAATGTTTAGGTTCAAAATATGTTGAATTGTAAAAAAATCTAACATACTTTGGGACACCCTATATTCCGAGATTACCAAACAGCTGTGATTTCAGTTTCTTCCAAAGTCAGTTGGCTCTCCATATCCTCTAACCAAATGAATGTTGTTTACTTCCAGTTTATTACTTTAAGTTGGTAATAAGCAATGCATTGAGTGACCCATTTTTTATCAAAATCTTTTTTATTTCACCCTGTATTACTTGCAGGTCACCCTGTATAATGAGTTGAAATGTATATATTTGAATTGCTTATTCCTTCAGCTTTCCAAAAATGTATACTTTTGCTAGTTTAGGGTTGATGATTGTCGAGATAATCTAATTAGAAACCCGGTTGGTGTAAAAATTCATAATATTTGTCATGTAACGCTAAGGGTGGCGAGTTCAGGACACACGACCATACATGTATGATCACCAACATCATACATTACACATTTCGAACAAAACAAAGAGTGCGCCACTTAGGCTTATCAAAGTCTACAGCTAACAACGTTTACATGATCTGCACTGTATAATTGTGGACTTTGATCAACTATTCCCAGGTTTGCTGTAGACCTGTCACTGTGGATTCTCTGATTTAAAACAAAGAGATTAGACAAGCAGAGTACCAACTCCACCATATTTGTGTGTTGCTCATGGATTTCAAGTAAAATAGTGTACGTACTGCCAGATTATTTTGCCATGCACTCTGTAAACTTCAATTTAAAATGTGAGCTTGTTTGCTTTTGTGCGTGTAATACATGCATATTATTGTTCTACATGTACATTGATAAGGAGTTTGCCTATAAATGACGTTGTTAGGCAATAAAAACAAATTGGTTCGATCTTTCGATCGACCATCGATGCTTAGTCGATCCTTATTATTTATGAAATCAATTAATTTACTATTATTAATTGTGATAAAATAGTAATATGTGCCTGTTGTGATATTGTCCAATATAAAATTAGCGTTAATTCTTATTAATTAGCTGATAAAAAATAAAAAAATAAAAAAAAAAATAAAAAAATAAATAAATAAAATTAAAAAAAAATAATCTGAATCTGATAGTTCATTAATATCAAGCATCGAAGCAGCTTCGACGGTCGATCCAAAGATTGAACAAATTTGTTTCTGGCACCTTACACTATTATGGTGTCCATGCACGGCAGACCAACATGTTGGATTTACCATATCATTACCATTGCAAGTCCGAGTTGGTACTCTTTGGTTCTAATCTCTTTGGATCAAAATGATAAGACAATATCACACCACAGATATTTTTGTTTGATACACGATCTACTGTCAACAAGTGAATCAATACTGAACAGCTACAAAAATTGGACCAGATTGCGTCACAATTTGGTATTACTTAATCATTAAATAAATGTTGAACCATGGTATTTGACATTGAGAACAGATATAGTAGTCTACATATATAATTATGTTTGATGGCAATTAATTTATCTAAATCTTATCTAACATATGAAGTTAGGTGAAATTGATGAATGAAATTATTCATGACGATGCGTGAGATTTTACTCATTTTGCGTGAGATTTACTACCTAGGCGTGAGATTATACTACCTTGGCGTGAGCCCGTGAGAAAGTGCCCCAATGCGTGAGACTCACGGCCAATGCATGAGAGTTGACAGCCCTGTTTCATGTTCATATACTCACAGGAAATCTGCAAGTCAAAATTTTTGTCACCCCAAAATGGTCATTTTCGGCCAAAATCGGACCAAAAAATGATTTTTTTCTCAAAATCTATAAAAGATAGGGAGTTTTAAGTGCCAAAATCTGAAACTAGATGACATTTTACCCTTGGAAACATATAAACATTCAAGAATTTTGGTTCTTTTCACCCCTAAATACTTTTTTCACACGCGTGTCCGCCAAACGTAAGTCAAATCTTGAACGCTGTCTTATGAACATTTTTCAACAAAAATAATCATACTGGCATAGTGACATCTCTACACATGCATTTAAACACATACATGAATATTTTACACAATTAATGCTCATTTGCTCTACCTCCAAAATTTTAATGTACAAAAGACTATTGACCCTAATTTTGGAAATTCCAGAATTATATTTTTCTTTCGGAATTTTGACATCCTGAAAAGTTTTTGAAACAGTTTCTTCACACTTCTAAACTGTATTTATAATATAAATGAACTGATACAGTAGTGAAATATCCCAAATTATATCTATTTAGGCTTTATATAAAAGGCTCTATAAAGTGTGCTGTAAGCTTCTCGGAGCAAAGTGTCGACCACAATGCCTCCTTGACACACATCATTTTACTTGTAGCTGGGAAAAAGGGTTAAAGAAAAAATTCTAATTCCACTCAAAAAAATAATAAAATAAAAACATTTTGCATATGAACTACCAAATTAGCATATTTTGCAACAAAAATATTTGAAGACCACCAATTGCCACCCACCCATATCACTATAAGCCTTACCAGTTCCGAGAAATTGCACTTGCAACCCCAGATGGACAAAGGGAGCGATAAAAACACTTACCATAATCACCAAAGCTGTAGCACAATACCGCTTTGAGATGTGCGTTGTCAGTGAGTCCATCCACCACCTCCTGAAGGGTACGACTGGAGTAATTGAACCACTTTGTCACAAGATTGATTAGGCCCGTAGAGATTAGGAACTTGACAACAGAAACCGGGAGCAATTTGATCACAACTGCATTATTCAGTGTTTTAGCAGCATCCTGAAGTGAAAATTTAACATAAAAATTGATATAATGTATCGGCCTACTATCAAAAAGGGAAGGTTCATTTATACCGACATGAAATTGGTGATAAATATGTTTTTAAACAGCTATACTGATGTCATATCATATGTTATCAATCATAGTATCTTTCTGTAATTATAATTATCATTACCCGACTTCCGAAATCTGACAGGAACCAATCAACAGGCATGAGAATGGCTTTTTTTTTAAACTGCCTGAAAAAGTGTGTGAATTCGGCCTTTAAAGGCCCAAAACAGGCTGAATTCAGGCAAAAGCCTGAACATTCTCATGCCTGATTCAATCTAGGAATTCAAGACTGAAATTTTTTACCAAGTCAGCTGGGATAGAACATAAATCACTGCCTGCAGACATTCAATTTGGCACCTGCAACATCTCCCTATCAACTTACAGAAGTATTTCATTTTTAAAAACCACAAATTTCATTGAATATCATACTTGATTCACTGTTCTTTTCTCATTGTCATCAAGACCACCACCATCTGACCATCATTCATTATCACCACTATCATCATCATCACCATCATCACCCCATTGCTAATAGTTTGGCTTACTATATATGTGAGTGGACACTACGAATGAGCCGTAAACTCGGCAAATTGTATTCTTAGTTACAGTGTAAAATGTGCGTGAAGGTCGTATTCATAGGTATCTCAATTCGTCGGCTGTATTCCATAGTGGCGTATAGTGATTTTTGGTCATTTTTTTGAAAATTGGCACATATGTTTTTAATGATGTTTTCTTTCATTTTTCTTAGTCTCATCAGTCATTGTTTTGGGTGAAAACGCCTTCCAATTTTATCATTATCAATCATGTGTTCAGAATCTTGTTTTGGTCAAAAATGTGATTTGTTGGTCAAAAATGTGGTTTTTGGTCAAAAATATGGTTTTTGGTCAAAAACATGATTTTTTTAAAGTCAAAACATGGTTTTTGGTCAAACATAATTTCTGGTTAAAAATGAGTTTTGGTCAAAAATTTTGTTGAAAAAAAAAAATGTTGGGAAAAAAGGTGAGCCTATCCAACACAGTTCAAGTGTTGAGTCCATAACAAGTGTTCATACATACTCACGATATAACGACGTTTCTGATTGGATTTGCGCCCTTTTTTGCTGGTCATAAATACCGTTTATGACCAGTACGCAGGGCATAAACAAGCTGCGTCACGCAGCGTTGGAACCCAATTAACACGATCCACGATTTGCTAGTGTTGCGTACATGCGCATGTCACCGCGCCCATCTCGCGCGGAGCGCAAAAGATGACGCGTATCACGCGTTGACTCCCGGCCGTTGACCTCATGAGCCGAGCTGCTTCCTGCAAATAGGCCTACTCATTTTCTTCCCATTTATGAAGGAAAACGGTATGGAAATGTTATTTAAACTTGTAAACCCTTATTATTTTCATCTGTATTGAATTGCTAAGAATGTTGGGTATGTATGAACGGGGTTCATTCATAGGATTGAGGGCATGATCGTTGTTTATGCCTCGCTCGCATACCGGGCATAAACAGCGATCATGCCCTCAATCCTATGAATGAACCCCTAATTGATTATTTTGGACTCTTTAACTCTAGTTGTACAAAGTATTGGAAGGAAGATTCTAAGAACATTAACAATGAGTCAACTTGCCTTGATTAATTTCATATACTGATCAATAGCCTTCTCTTCATCAGGGAATTGCTTCACAAGAGCATCCCTAAAGATCTGTCTGCTACCGGCCATCAATGGATAATGTTTATGTTCACCGGCTTTACCAATAGCCACATTGTCAAAGTTATCGTCCAGTGGAACCCAGGTCAGTTGACCATCGGTCAGTTGGTCCATATACAGCTTGGTTAGTGTATTTCCAGCCATTTCCCCGATAAGATGGATTCCTGTGGGAAAATTTGTTACAAACCTGTACAAACAAAATCACTTCAACTTCTCCCAACAAACCATAATTGATACACAGCCTAACCATGGTGAAACCTGCCAAGACCTTTGGTTTATGAGTTGCAAGCTCAATATGACCTGTGAATATGATCTATAGATTACATACATATCACTTTTCTTGCATAAGTGTCTATTTTGACTCATATACTTGTTTATTGGTACTTTCCTATAAAATAATATGTTTCATCCAATATTTGTGAAGAGCCAATAATTGTTAACACTGATACCCAAGGATCCGTAGGTGTTCTAGGTTAACTTTGACCCAAATCTCCAAAACATCTCTAAGGAACCCTCATAACAATTAGTAAGGGAGTTCATAACAATTAGTAAGATTTTAGCAGGTTTGCCCTTGGACAAGTTTGGAAGTGTCAAGTTTTCACTTTTGTCAGGAGTAGCTGCCGCCTTCAGGACAAAGTACATAAGAACGAGACATGAGACGTTAACTGAAGAGTGTCGCCTGTCTAGTGTATACTACGATGAAAAAGTTTTGATGGCCCTGAAAAGAGCTGTTCACTAAAAACTTACTAATTGCTAGAATTGTATCACAATCTAGCATTATATACAATGTGAAAGATTTACAATGGATTACAATTTACCCAAAAAGCCTGCTTTTTCTTTGTCTGCATATTATAATTTGTTTGCTCAAATATTGAACCAGGCCAGTATAAACTTACCCACATCAAATTCAAATCCCTTATCGATATATGTATGACAGCATCCTCCTGCTTGGTCATGCTGTTCTAGCACTAGTACTTTTTTGCCGACACGGGATAGAATGGATGCTACGGAGAGGCCGCCTATACCACTACCGATGACGATAGCATCTAAGCCATCTGGAACGCTGTTAGCTTTGAAACCTGCAAAAAAATAAACAGTACAAATATGATGAAAATTGATAGATAATATGTGACATGATCAAGGGGAATGAGTCGGATGTCGCTAATATTTTTTTTGAGATATTGGCAAAAACAGTGTTCAAATTCTTTTGTTTTACATTGTTTCAGCCATTGATAAATTGCTCATAACTTGGTAACCAGATGTCCAATTTTGATGGGGTTTGCATCAAAATGTAGCATTTGTAAACTGCCAAAAAATTATGCAAAAAGCTTCTATTTGAAAATTGCCGACATGCAACTCATTCCTCTTGATCCTGTCACATATGTTGCATCATATATCCATATCCACATGACCTCAGTATACTTTACAGATCATTACTGACCACGGTAAATCCTTTTGTTAACATACCGGTACCGGTACAGTCACTGGACAAAGAAGATAACATCCACTACATAAACCAGACCTTCACATTCAGGAATAGCTACAGCTTGTATGAGTAAGAGTTACTACTGTAGGCCATATACCATACTTTAGTTACTATGACTACAATGGCCTCATCCCAATGGCATAGCTCAATAACCTCAATTAAACAATCATAGTGCAAAATTTGACCTCAAGTTGCAGAGTATGAGTTTTTGTACCCAAATTTTCAAAGGTCAATGTACAAATGTATTGGGGTCAAGTGTGGCCTGATAGATAGCTTGTTGTGGATCTCGGTGAGTGCAGAAGGTCCTTGATACAAGGGGAATATATGCACAAAATAAAATCGAGGTCAGCCGAGGTCAAAGGTCATTACGGAGGGGTCAAATTTCAAACTTTGCCCGATCGGGCTCAAACTTGGTGGGTGCAATCCTTCGTATGAGGGGAGGATGAAAAACATTATATGGAGGTCATCCCAGGTCAAAGGTCAAAGGTCATGGATTTCAAACTTTGTCCTATCGGGCACAAACTTGATGAGGTCAACAAAATTGAGGTCAACCGGGGTCACAGGTCATCTAGGGGCTAAATTTAAACTTTGCCCTATTGTGCTTAAACTTGATGAGGGAGCATGACAAAATTACATCGAGGTCATCCGAGTTCAAAGGACATCTGGGGTCAAAAAGTATCTCTATCATGCAAATGGTGCCCTTATAGCTACAGGGCTATTACAGCTGCAGGTGCACTAGTACTACTAAAATAATAGCCGTTGTCTGTGTGTCCGGCTATGCGTTCCGCCACGCTCCGACGCATCGTTCCGATATTTTACACATAGATGGGTATCGGGCGTGCGCTGTTTACCGGGTAGTTTTGAAGGTCATCGGAGGTCAAGGTCAAAGGTCAAAATTTCAAACTTTGTCCGATCGGGCCCAAACTTGGTGGGTGGAATCCTTGATAGGAAGGGAATATAATGCGCGAAATAAAATCGAGGTCGACCGAGGTCAAAGGTCATTACGGAGGGGGTCAAATTTCAAACTTCGCCCATTCTGGCTAAAAGTATTCTTTATATTACGGGAGCATGAACAAAATCAAACCGAGGTCAAAGGTTTAGGTCATATGAGGTCAAATGTTAGTCAGGAACATGTCATAAAGTCAAAAAGGGTCATCAGGGATCAAGCAGTATAATGTATCTCTATCATGCAGCTGGTGCCCTAATAGCTACATGGCCATTACAGCTGCAGGTGCACTAGTTTTAGAAAAAATTATTGATTTAAATTGAGCAACCCTGTCCAATATGTGTGTCCAAAGTCACCCCACTGTCCAAAGTCACCCCACTTTACGGTACTTATAGTTCTGTGTTTGAAGCAATACCTTTTACCCTAGGAACAATGAAATTGGATTCACTTGATCTGGTTCCATAAGAGTGAGCATTTTATGTTCTAGTGAAATACGGTAGGCCCCTACTGATTAAGATAATATGCATCTTGACAATGGTAGATGTTAAAGACATGGTTAAGCCTTGCATCTGTATAACTTTGTCACAAAATTTCAAGAGATTCACAAGTTTTAGCTCATGTTGCCCAATTGATGTGATCTCTGGGAGAAAGTTTCAAGATGTCGAGCAACCTTATTTTGAGTAATTTGCAGTTTATTTTTGTGGTTCTGAGTGAGGCCACTATACCAAGATGTGCAACAGCCAGGGTTCGATTTAGAGGGGTTTTACATGCACAAATGCATGTAACTTTGGCTCTGTGCATGTAGAATTTTGCCTGTGCATGCAAAATTTTGTGTTATTCAGCCCATTTTGAGGAAAAAACCAGAGTTGTGCAAGTAAATTTTATTTTCTAAATCGAACCCTGGCAACAGTAATCCATGTGGCACTGAATCAATGCAGAGCTAAGATTTTTGCGCAAAGTTTGATTGTGAGAATGGAGGTAGAGAAACCTTTTTGATGACAGAGTTAACCATGCTTTCACCAGACAGTGTAGGGTCCTATTGTCTACTGAAACATGTCTAACAAGAAAAACGTACAAATTATGTCAATGCACATGATTGTGTCTGTAAATACTTACATACACTAGCTACATGTACGAACACATGTTATGTAAAATACACACACATTGATTGAAATAAGTTGATGCGAGGGCTATGCCAAACTTGCCAAAATAAAACCCTGGAGGCACCCTACGGAAGTATCTACAACTTGATGAGATCCTCAAACGTTCGAAATTTTTATTTTTTGTTACTACATCTATAATGAACGTCAACATTTGACCGTGTGTGCATGTGTTGAACGACAGCGACAACACTTTTCGATCGATGATGCTGTAATGTCACACTTCAAACATGAAATGAGGTTATACAGCTCATATAGTGTGAGCGGAAAATAAGAGTAAAATCAGTAAATATTGATCGGTTCTACCAGAATAGTCTGCTGTATGATTGATTATGTAGGTATGAGATGCAAACCTTAGTTAACACATTTGCTAGTCAGCCAGTTTGGCCTAAACCGGGGCCCAAACACAATGCATATTTACATAGAAATTTAAAAGAACAGATTGGTCAAGGAAACCTACATAAATATGTTGTCTATACATATATTGTATACCGTACTTCACTTGACCCAAATATATGATTTATTTTTGTGATGAGATAATTAATAAGCTGCTATCATCATGAGACTATCACTGTTTTCAGATCTAGAAACACCACCGAAATGCTGTTTTGTTACAAAGGCCAAAGGCAGCTGAATCTTTTTGATGAAAATCAATCTTTGACAAGATGCAAATTAACTTTGCTACGGAAAGTGCTATGAGTATGACAAAACGGTTTTCAGTTTTGGCTTTCTTTACTCAAGGGCTGTAATTTGATATAAAATGATGTGGTTTGATGGTATGCCCAGCGAGGTCACGTCACACTCGGTGTGACGTGCCCTGAACTCCCATTTAACTTTCGTAAGCGACAGACAAATTGCAGGAAAGCGTGCCAATTTAAGCTTCCTGTAATATCTATTGCACATAACGTACAAAGTCACAAACTTACAAACTTCAATATGCACTTCAAATACTGCAGACCAGCTGTTAATTATTACCGATCCTGTAGAATAACTTACATAATCTTCAATTTCATGGAATCCCGTTGCTCAGAATTGCAAATGTCATTTTTATCTGTCAAATCCGCTGTGTATGTGCTCAGAGATTTTATGATATGCTCCATAAATCACAGCTGTGAAACCGACTTTATACCACTCACTCGCTTTTAAAGCTAGCAGAAAAGCGAAGCCTCCGGCTACCTCGTGGCATGAGTCCCCGCATGACGTCACACAAAATTTCCGATGGGCGCCTTATTTATTTGAAACCCGTTTTGTGATTGGTTGCAAACACCATTCATCGCAATGGTTAGCCAATCACGGCCTTTTACGGTATGAATTAATGTGACCCGCCAGTAAAGTACGTCTAACCTGATTGGTTTACAAAAATAATTGGATATTTGCTAAGCCAGTCAGCGTGCTCGATGCTTAACAACCTGGTCGTAGAGGTTTTTTTTTTTTAATAAGCGAATTCACATGGTGATCCAGCGATCGAGTATAAATTCAGCATGACTTCTGCTGTAACAGGTGCAATAACAATACAGTACGTCGACACAATCAGTGACATTTACACAATACAATAATGAATTATTTATGACATGCATGGGCTGGATTTTACGATCGAGGTAAGGTTTTCGGCCTGTCCCTGCGTGAATATCGTGACTTTTCAGCATCAAAGATACTTGCGATGACCAGTTTTTTGTGGACACTTTGATAACAGGTAACTTTTATAGGTCATAGGGTAGAAACGATAGTTGTACAATTGTACGAAAATGTACAATTGTACGAAAATACATTTTGTTATAGGCCTAAAATGTTTACAAAAATATATTGGTCCGTACGTTGTGCATGTATTCAGTTGTTCGACGTATAGTTTGATGGCAAATTTGAATTCACCTTTCATACCTAGATTATGGATGGTTAAGGCATACATGTTTTAGACAGCTCTGCTGTATGAATTACAGCCGATCATCATACAATACATGTACCGGTACCACATTGTAAACATAATCTAAAGTCATGAAATTCCTGCAGACAACCCCTGCGGACAGCCCCAAGGTAGGGACAGGCACATCTGAGCGAGGGCGCTATTTATTTTACTTGATAATAAAGCCCTTGTAAATCTGTGCCATTTTGTGCCACTGAAAACACCATTTTGGAGAAAATGATGAATAAAACCAAAATTAATCTGTTTCAGATGCTCTAGTTTGCATTGACAACAGATTCAATGCTTTAGGAAGCAGAATGCAACATTGACTTCACTTTTGAATATTTTTTCTGTGAGATATGCCTTGGTGAAAATCACCGTTTTGGTCAAAAAAGGGGTCAAAAAGGGGCATTTTTGGGAAAAAATTCTATTTTGACCCAAAATTCATCTTCTGACAAAAGGGAAACATGGTTTGACAAAAACTTTCATCCTTTCCACATAACAATTCCAGTTTACTTATTTGCTGAGAGAATGCACTTTTTTGTTATCGCTTGGGAAAAATCATTGTTTTTGCCTAAAATGGGCCCAAAATGGCCGGAAAATGGCAAAACTTGACCAAAATTAGCACAAAAATCACTTTTTTACCACCTTAAAATTTGAATTTTCATACAAAATTTCACAGATATGTGTTGAAAATGATAACATACATAATATTCAACAAAAATTAGATTAAATTACAGTGAAAACAAAAAATTGACAGGGGGGCACAAAAATTATCAAGTCCTCCCATGCACTCCTATGCTATGGTATAAGTCTTATCAGAGAAAATGGCCCAATGTTCCGACAGTAATTTCGTCATAACTTCACTTCGCAATACAGTAGAAGATTGGTTTTGGTGTCAAATTGTTTCTGAGAAGTTCTCTCTTCCAATAAGCAACAATTCATGTTAATAGAATTAATTTGAAATTTTTATGCCTGTCCCTACCCAAGGGACCTATAAGTAATAATGTAACAATTTCAAGACATTTCTTGTACCGTACTCAACGAACGGTCAACCATCTCCAAAAGTTCGACTAAACAACAACAAGAGCGCACAACAACCCTGAATCATTGTGATCGTTTGGCTCCACTTGGGAGTGTTGACCAGTAATTTTCCAGATCCAGATCTACTGTGCATGTATGTACTCTGCAAAATCGTGAAATGAATTTAAGCTTACCTTGTTTGAGAACTTTGTCTCGCTTTGCAAGCTCCGTAACCAGCGGCTCAGGAGTTCTGATTGAATTGTGTGCAAACGGATTGGGACCACTTTTGGTGCCTCCCAATAACTTGACAAATATGATGACAAGCAAAACTATCAGAGCTATTACAGCAATTGTTGGGAAATTCGCCCCAACGAACGTTACAAGCTTGCTAGCGAAAGCCATGGTAAAACTGCAGCCACCTCCATTAACATCAACCGCAGGAAAAGGTCAATTACAGGTTTTCTGTCAATCAAGAAATCCCCGTGCAGTTGATGCAAGGACAAGTTTTGTAGACTTGAATTCAGTCTTTCCCAGGCTGTTTGTTGAAAAAAAATTAGGACTATTAATAAGGGGAGTGTTCAGAAATACTTTGGGGTGGGGTTGGAAAAGTTGGAGCCTCAGACGTCAAAAAATTGTAATCCCCCCTAAAAAAGGGTGGATTTTGTTTGATCCCCCCTCTTTATGGTCTAAAATTTGTTTGATCCCCCCCCCTAATCTTCATGTCCTAAAAAAGAAACCAAAAATATACATCAATAACAGTGGCATAGATTTCTTTTTGACATTGGTGTTGGAGAAAAATTCTTGGAAGTCCCAAAAGTTGCCATATTTGCTAAACTGGTGAAATATAGTACAAACCGGAATTAATTTGCGCGATTAAAAAAGTGCAAAAAAATGGCACTTTTTAGTTTAAAATGACCATAGAGGTTAATTTTGGTTGGAAACCCATACAGGCGTCAACATTGGGGGGGGGATTGTGTGGACCATCACCCCCATGCCCCAGGATCTTATACCCCTATGGTTATTAACTCATTAGCTGATGCAGATGGAATAAACAGATTTATAAAGAATGATATGCTTGAATTGAGAGAGACTTATGGATTCATAATTACATTTAATATCAGCAGAAAGACTGTTCCAAATTTTGGCAGCACGTGAATTAAAAGTCTTTCCATGACACTTCATGGAGATTAAAGTTGGTTTATGATAATGATGTAGATCATGATATGATACCAATCAAATATAAACATGATAAAGAAAATACGATCTGATATAAATTTACAGAAAATATTGAAATCGAATAGGGCCTATAGGCCTAATGTACAAAAATATATTGTAGGCCTAACTAAGATATAAAGTACAAGACTTTAGTATATAACTACGGTATATATCAGTTAAACTTTTCTCTTTCACTCTTTGTCAGGAGGGCACCTTTCTCTCATTTTATGCCACGGGACCCCTCCCCCAGGGGCGTAGTAAGAGCATCAGGGGTCCATAGACAAGGAGCAGTACGGGCCCTTTTAACCAGGGCGGGGTTAAGCCTAGGCCTACCTTATGGGGGCCTGGGCGCGGCAAGGCCAAAATTTGGAGGCCCCGAACTCACGTGCTGGGGAAGGCATGTGCACTCATGTCAGTGGCCAATTTTTGGTTTAACTAAAGGGGGACAAAGGGAGACTAACATATTTTGTTCAATTCAATTTCAGACTATTTTGGCCCCAGATCAACATGAATTTTGGTAGGCTATTTGAATTTGCGCGAAGCGTGGAAAATTTAATAAATTTTACAACTTTGCATGCCCTTGACCAAAAACATGTTGTTATTGGGGTTAAAAGAAAGATGCATAGGGCAATTTTGAGGGGCCCTGGACCGGGCCCATCTGGCCCAATGGTATAAAAATCCGGCCCTGCTCTCCATTATCAACCCTTATTTAATTCTCGCTTTTGTGCTCGGGGCCCCGGACTTCGACTTTTTTATGCGGATAAAAATGTTCAATATTTGGAATTAGAAGAAAGCTGGGTCATCAATTAACACTTTTCGCTTCTCCACCCCCATCATTCAATGTTGCGACACTTTGGAGACACGCTGAACACATTTGCGCGTTTCAACATTGCACGGGGGAGTGGGGGACTTATTTTCCCCTAAAGACGCTTAAATGTTTCAAGACATATTTCGGGGATTGTAGGAGCAAATGTCATGATCTCTGGTGTTATCAGGGGTAGATAGCACATTATTACTAGGAAAAAGTGCCATGATCTCCGATGCTATCAGGGGTAGATAGCACACTGTTACTACGAGCAAATGTCATGATCTCCGATGCTATCAGGGGTAGATAGCATATTATTAGTAGAAGCAAATGTCATGATCTTCGATGCTATCAGGGGTAGATAGCACATTATTAGTAGGAGCAAATGTCATGATCTCCGATGCTATCAGGGGTAGATAGCACCCTGTTACTACGAGCCAATGTCATGATCTCCGATGCTATATCAGGGGTAGATAGCACATTAATAGTAGGAGCAAATGTCATGATCTCCGATGCTATCAGGGGTAGATAGCACCCTGTTACTACGAGCAAATGTCATGATCTCCGATGCTATCAGGAGTAGATAGCACCCTGTAACTACGAGCAAATGTCATGATCTCCGATGCTATCAGGGGTAGATAGCACCCTGTAACTACGAGCAAATGTCATGATCTCCGATGCTATCAGGGGTAGATAGCACACTGTTACTACGAGCAAATGTCATGATCTCCGATGCTATAAGGGGTAGATAGCATATTATTACTAGGAGCAAATATCATGATCTCCGATGCTATCAGGGGTAGATAGCACATTAATAGTAGGAGCAAATGTCATGATCTCCGATGCTATCAGGAGTAGATAGCACCCTGTAACTACGCGAGCAAATGTCATCTCCGATGCTATCAGGGGTAGATAGCACACTGTTACTACGAGCAAATGTCATGATCTCCGATGCTATCAGGGGTAGATAGCATATTATTACTAGGAGCAAATATCATGATCTCCGATGCTATAAGGGGTAGATAGCATATTATTAGTAGGAGCAAATGTCATGATCTCCGATGCTATCAGGGGTAGATAGCACATTAATAGTAGGAGCAAATGTCATGATCTCCGATGCTATCAGGGGTAGATAGCACCCTGTTACTACGAGCAACTGTCATGGTATCAGGGGTAGATAGCACCCTGTAGGCCTAACTATGAGCAAATGTCATGATCTCCGATGCTATCAGGGGTAGATAGCACATTATTAGTATATAGAGCAAATGTCATGATCTCCGATGCTATCAGGGGTAGATAGCATATTATTAGTAGGAGCAAATGTCATGCTATCAGGGGTAGATAGCACACTGTTACTACGAGCAAATGTCATGATCTCCGATGCTATCAGGGATAGATAGCACATTATTAGTAGGAGCAAATGTCATGATCTCCGATGCTATCAGGGGTAGATAGCACATTAATAGTAGGAGCAAATGTCATGATCTCCGATGCTATCAGGGGTAGATAGCACCCTGTAACTACGAGCAAATGTCATGATCTCCGATGCTATCAGGGGTAGATAGCACACTGTTACTACGAGCAAATGTCATGATCTCCGATGCTATCAGGGGTAGATAGCACATTAATATAATAGTAGGAGCAAATGTCATGATCTCCGATGCTATCAGGGGTAGATAGCACCCTGTTACTACGAGCAAATGTCATGATCTCCGATGCTATCAGGGGTAAATAGCACCCTGTAACTACGAGCAAATGTCATGATCACCGATGCTATCAGGGGTAGATAGCACACTGTTACTACGAGCAAATGTCATGATCTCCGATGCTATCAGGGTAGATAGCACATTAATAGTAGGAGCAAATGTCATGATCTCCGATGCTATCAGGGGTAGATAGCACGCTGTTACTACGAGCAACTGTCATGATCTCCGATGGTATAGATAGCGCCGTAACTATGAGCAAATGTCATGATCTCCGATGCTATCAGGGGTAGATAGCACCGTAACTATGAGCAAATGTCATGATCTCCGATGCTATCAGGGGTAGATAGCACATTATTAGTAGGAGCAAATGTCATGATCTCCGATGCTATCAGGGGTAGATAGCATATTATTAGTGGGAGCAAATGTCATGATCTCCGATGCTATCAGGGGTAGATAGCATATTATTAGTAGGAGCAAATGTCATGATCTCCGATGTTATCAGGGGTAGATAGCATATTATTAGTGGGAGCAAATGTCATGATCTCCGATGCTATCAGGGGTAGATAGCACATTATTAGTAGGAGCAAATGTCATGATCTCCGATGAGGGTAGATAGCATATTATTAGTGGGAGCAAATGTCATGATCTCCGATGCTATCAGGGGTAGATAGCACCCTGTTACTACGAGCAAATGTCATCTCCGATGCTATCAGGGGTAGATAGCACATTATTACTATGAGCAAATGTCATGATCTCCGATATAATGCTGTCAAGGGTAGATAGCACATTATTAATAGGAGCAAATGTCATGATCTCCGATGATATCAGGGGTAGATAGCACATTAATAGTAGGAGCAAATGTCATCTCCGATGCTATCAGGGATAGATAGCACATTATTAGTAGGAGCAAATGTCATGCTATAGATAGCACACTGTTACTACGAGCAAATGTCATCTCCGATGCTATCAGGGGTAGATAGCACCCTGTTACTACGAGCAAATGTCATCTCCGATGCTATCAGGGGTAGATAGCACACTGTTACTACGAGCAAATATCATGATCTCTGGTGCTATCAGGGGTAGATAGCACATTATTTGTTTATTTATTTATATATTTATTTATTTATTTATTTATTTATTTATTTATTTATTTATTTATTTATTTATTTATTTATTTATTTATTTATTTATTTATTTATTTATTTATTTATTTATTTATTTATTTATTTATTTATCCCGTCATGCTATCAGTGGTAGACAGCATTATTTTAGTTGTGTTATGCATGATCCCCGATGAAATAAAAAAAAAATAAAAAATCGTTACCATGGTTACAAAGAAGTCAATCTTATATTAGGCCTACTAGTGACCATATCAGGGGTAGCGATATACCGGGGCGATATAGCATGTTATAAACAATTGCCTTAGCAAAAGGTTAGGAACTATTTTAAACTGTTGCGATTTGGTAGTTCACAGCATCTTGCGAATGGCAGTGAGCTTTGGCAAAATTTGCATTGATCATTTCATAGCGAGTGTGTAGAAGAATTCAAATATCATATACTTTTGTAGGACCTGTGGTTCTTGAGGCAGTGTAAAGAGGACAACAAAACTTTTGTATACGAACATACCGTAGCCCACATTGCAAAAACAAGTGTTTATATTTAAACACCATATTGTGTTTATCAGAGCAACACTTAATAAACACATAATTCATGTTAATGGTCTAACACGAATGTTAATGGTTCTAACACTAATGCATGTTCATAAATTAACACTTGGTGTTATATTACAAACATTAGTGTTTGTAATATAACACCAAGTGTTAATTTATGAACATTAGTGTTGGACCATTAACATGAATTATGTGTTTATTAAGTGTTGCTCTGATAAACACAATATGGTGTTTAAATATAAACACTTGTTTTTGCAGTGCATTAACAACAAATAAATCAAGCAAGTTTTCAATGTGATTTGTTGAATGAACTTTCGCATTTTTTCAATAATTTATATTGATTAAGATAATTAAAATCGATTTTTTTTAATGCTTTGACCAACAATACCTCGCGTACCCTTAATATTATGTGTAGATGAAATGCATATTGGGATCATGAATAGGCCTACTGCTAAATATATCAAGTAGGCCCCCTAATTGGGAATTTATCATGTTTATTCGATTTGGTTAATCATTTCTAGTGACCGGTAAAACTAACAGATCGTTGAACTTGATTTCAATCAAGTTCACATGTGTGTGAAAACGCCGAACAAAGTAAATAATCACTAATTGTATATTTAATTTCATTTATCATTTACCATGGTGACCAGAGGAACTCGACGACGGACTTCGACCTCCTTGAACAATCACCAGAACCACCACGTCAGTCAAATACGATAACACGCCCAGGTTAATTCAATTCATATCAATTTATAAGGAGTATGCTTGAATGAACTTGAATGCTATATATATTTGCTCAATATTTAGAGTTCGTGGATTTACGTGATACACATGTTCAACTGATTTTCTATACCGGTCGTTTAACTTGGCATTCATGTATATGTAAGGAGGCCATAAACATTATTTTGGTTCAATGGACACGGTGTTGAAAGACTCAGTATGAGACTCATGGAGTTATTCCGTTGAACTAAAGATCATTGTGAATCACGAACTTGTTAAGGTAAGTTAGCCTAACTTCTTCCATTATAGCCTAACTTCTTCCATTAATCAGAAACATACACAATCGTCTTGTTGTAGTCTGCGTGATAGAACGTAATGTTAATAAGTCAGTTAATAAGGACATACTTTATAGTGGATGTTGAATATTAGGCTATGTGACATGTCTTCGTGATTTAATCTATATGCCACATGCCATTCTATTTCCAACTTCTAACGAATGACGCAAAATCGATAATATATTTCCACCACACATTCCACATAATATATTATCGATTTTACGTCATCACACATTCATTAGAAGTTTAACATTCATGCACTGGGGAATAGATCGGGACTAGACATTAATCGAATATGCTATGTCGAATGATCTACTTGGACTTGGAGTCTGCACGGAGAAAATAGCATGCAGTATTTGACCAAGTTGTAGTCCCATTCAAATACACGTATATAGTTAATTTCTCTACTTAAAGAAGAAGCCCGCCACTGCAGTTCTTCTGGGATGAACCAAACCTGCCTGGTTATCAAATTAATCAGTGACAAGGTAATCTCAAAATTTGACAGGTGCTAATTGATATAATAACGTTAAAACATAAATTAGCATCTGTCAAATTCAGAGATAACCTCGTCACTGTTTAATTTCATAACCAAGAAGGTTTCACCCCAGAAGAACTGCTCTGGCGGGGCTTCTCTTTCAGTAGAGAAAGTACAGATTCGTAACAAAGCTACCAAAACTGAATTTTGATGATTTTTACGATCCTCCCGACGAACAAATCACTGAATGGGCCTTTAATGAAAAAAGTAAAAAAAAGTATGAGATTGGGTAAAATTGATTAAAAAAGAGTGAAGTCACTCTAAAAAAGAGTGATAGTCATTCTAAAATGGTGTGAACATGGATTATGGAGTGTAATTTACTCTCAAAGTGGTAAATAACACTCCATTGGCTTGAGTGAAATTTCACTCTTTTATGTTTTGAGAGCATGAGGCCTACAAAAACGTATACGTATACCGGGTACACCACACTCACACACACTCCATGAAAATAAGTTTACGCACCAAATCACACCAGAAGAGTATTAATTAATTAATTAATTAATTAATTAATTAATTAATTAAATAATTAATTAAATAATTAATTAAATAATTAATTAAATAATTAATTAATTAATTAATTAATTAATTAATTAATACGAGTAGAACTTGTGGAACGAAAGTTGTAACTCTGAGTTTCATGCTAATGCGATGAGCTTTTTACACAGCCGTGACGTTAGTCACGGCTGTGTCTTTTTTCTTACAGGTTCTTTCTTCTTCTTCTTCTTCTTCTGTCAATTTTTACATTGCTCTAGCACTCACATGCTTACATCGATTTTGACCTTACTTAGTCACAATGATCATTCACCGTGCACCTACAAGTTACATGAAACTCATGGGGTCAAAGGTCACGCAGAGGTCATAGGGGTCAAAACGTGATTTCAACTAAAAATGCATCTTCTCCCACAACTTACGTAGGACAGCGACGCCACTAGCACACATGCATTGATATTACCCAGTGTCTATGTGGTGTACAGAGATTTGGGGTCAAAGGTCATTAAGGGGTCACTTCCGGTATAAAACGAAATACCTTCAAAAATTGTTATTAGCTAAACAAACAATAGGGCAGTAACGGTATGTTCACATCTGAGTTGTGGTTACCTAGTGTATATGTGATATTTTTTTATATGGGTCAAAGGTCATTAAGGGGTCACTTCCGGTATAAAACGAAATAACCTTTAAAATGCATCTTCTCCCACAAACTACCTAATACAGTGACGCCACTTGCACACATGTATTGTAATTACCTAGTGTCTATAGGGTGTACACAGATTTGGGGTCAAAGATCATTAAGGGGTCACTTCCGGTATAAAACGAAATATCTTCAAAAATTTTTATTAGCTGAGAAAAACGTAGGACAGTAACGGTATATGCACACATAAATTGTGGTTGCCCAGTGTATATGTGGTATTTTTTCATTTGTGGTCAAAGGTCATTAAGGGGTCACTTCCGGTATAAAACGAAATACTTATAAAATGCATCTTCTTCCACAAATTACGTAGGACAGTGATACCACATGCACACATGCTTTGGTGTTACCCATTGTATATGGGGTGTACATAGATTTGGGGTCAAAGGTCATTAAGGGGTCACTTCCGGTATAAAACGAAATACCTTCAAAAATTTTATTAGCTAAGAAAAACAAAGGTCAGTAACGGTATGTTCATATATGAATTGTGGTTACCCAGTGTATATGTGGTATTTTTTTATTTTGGGTCAAAGGTCATCAAGGGGTCACTTCCGGTCTGAGACGAAAAACCTTCAAAATGCCCCTACTGCCACAAGTAACATGGCATAGTGATGCCACATGCAAATGTACATTGACACTAGCCAATGTCTATGGGACTTTCATATATTTTGGGGTCAAAGGTCAATAAGGGGTCACAGCACGGCTGTGTTCGTGGTCCTAGACCACAGCTAAGTCTAGTTCTTTCTTTATTTATTTATTCATTCATTCGTGTATTTATTTATTTATTTATTTATTTATTTATTTATTTATTTATTTATTTATTTATTTATCCCGTCATGCTATCAGTGGTAGACAGCATTATTTTAGTTGTGTTATGCATGATCCCCGATGCTATCAGGGGGATATAGAAAATCGTTACCATGGTTACAAAGAAGTCAATCTTATATTAGGCCTACTAGTGACCATATCAGGGGTAGCGATATACCGGGGCGATATAGCATGTTATAAACAATTGCCTTAGCAAAAGGTTAGGAACTATTTTAAACTGTTGCGATTTGGTAGTTCACAGCATCTTGCGAATGGCAGTGAGCTTTGGCAAAATTTGCATTGATCATTTCATAGCGAGTGTGTAGAAGAATTCAAATATCATATACTTTTGTAGGACCTGTGGTTCTTGAGGCAGTGTAAAGAGGACAACAAAACTTTTGTATACGAACATACCGTAGCCCACATTGCAAAAACAAGTGTTTATATTTAAACACCATATTGTGTTTATCAGAGCAACACTTAATAAACACATAATTCATGTTAATGGTCTAACACGAATGTTAATGGTTCTAACACTAATGCATGTTCATAAATTAACACTTGGTGTTATATTACAAACATTAGTGTTTGTAATATAACACCAAGTGTTAATTTATGAACATTAGTGTTGGACCATTAACATGAATTATGTGTTTATTAAGTGTTGCTCTGATAAACACAATATGGTGTTTAAATATAAACACTTGTTTTTGCAGTGCATTAACAACAAATAAATCAAGCAAGTTTTCAATGTGATTTGTTGAATGAACTTTCGCATTTTTCAATAATTTATATTGATTAAGATAATTAAAATCGATTTTTTTTAATGCTTTGACCAACAATACCTCGCGTACCCTTAATATTATGTGTAGATGAAATGCATATTGGGATCATGAATAGGCCTACTGCTAAATATATCAAGTAGGCCCCCTAATTGGGAATTTATCATGTTTATTCGATTTGGTTAATCATTTCTAGTGACCGGTAAAACTAACAGATCGTTGAACTTGATTTCAATCAAGTTCACATGTGTGTGAAAACGCCGAACAAAGTAAATAATCACTAATTGTATATTTAATTTCATTTATCATTTACCATGGTGACCAGAGGAACTCGACGACGGACTTCGACCTCCTTGAACAATCACCAGAACCACCACGTCAGTCAAATACGATAACACGCCCAGGTTAATTCAATTCATATCAATTTATAAGGAGTATGCTTGAATGAACTTGAATGCTATATATATTTGCTCAATATTTAGAGTTCGTGGATTTACGTGATACACATGTTCAACTGATTTTCTATACCGGTCGTTTAACTTGGCATTCATGTATATGTAAGGAGGCCATAAACATTATTTTGGTTCAATGGACACGGTGTTGAAAGACTCAGTATGAGACTCATGGAGTTATTCCGTTGAACTAAAGATCATTGTGAATCACGAACTTGTTAAGGTAAGTTAGCCTAACTTCTTCCATTATAGCCTAACTTCTTCCATTAATCAGAAACATACACAATCGTCTTGTTGTAGTCTGCGTGATAGAACGTAATGTTAATAAGTCAGTTAATAAGGACATACTTTATAGTGGATGTTGAATATTAGGCTATGTGACATGTCTTCGTGATTTAATCTATATGCCACATGCCATTCTATTTCCAACTTCTAACGAATGACGCAAAATCGATAATATATTTCCACCACACATTCCACATAATATATTATCGATTTTACGTCATCACACATTCATTAGAAGTTTAACATTCATGCACTGGGGAATAGATCGGGACTAGACATTAATCGAATATGCTATGTCGAATGATCTACTTGGACTTGGAGTCTGCACGGAGAAAATAGCATGCAGTATTTGACCAAGTTGTAGTCCCATTCAAATACACGTATATAGCTAATTTCTCTACTTAAAGAAGAAGCCCGCCACTGCAGTTCTTCTGGGATGAACCAAACCTGCCTGGTTATCAAATTAATCAGTGACAAGGTAATCTCAAAATTTGACAGGTGCTAATTGATATAATAACGTTAAAACATAAATTAGCATCTGTCAAATTCAGAGATAACCTCGTCACTGTTTAATTTCATAACCAAGAAGGTTTCACCCCAGAAGAACTGCTCTGGCGGGGCTTCCTCTTTCAGTAGAGAAAGTACAGATTCGTAACAAAGCTACCAAAACTGAATTTTGATGATTTTTACGATCCTCCCGACGAACAAATCACTGAATGGGCCTTTAATGTAAAAGTATGAAAAAAGTATGAGATTGGGTAAAATTGATTAAAAAAAAGAGTGAAGTCACTCTAAAAAAGAGTGATAGTCATTCTAAAATGGTGTGAACATGGATTATGGAGTGTAATTTACTCTCAAAGTGGTAAATAACACTCCATTGGCTTGAGTGAAATTTCACTCTTTTATGTTTTGAGAGCATGAGGCCTACAAAAACGTATACGTATACCGGGTACACAACACTCACACACACTCCATGAAAATAAGTTTACGCACCAAATCACACCAGAAGAGTATTAATTAATTAATTAATTAATTAATCAATTAATTAATTAAATAATTAATTAAATAATTAATTAAATAATTAATTAAATAATTAATTAATTAATTAATTAATTAATTAATTAATACGAGTAGAACTTGTGGAACGAAAGTTGTAACTCTGAGTTTCATGCTAATGCGATGGCTTTTTACACAGCCGTGACGTTAGTCACGGCTGTGTCTTTTTTCTTACAGGTTCTTTCTTCTTCTTCTTCTTCTTCTTCTGTCAATTTTTACATTGCTCTAGCACTCACATGCTTACATCGATTTTGACCTTACTTAGTCACAATGATCATTCACCGTGCACCTACAAGTTACATGAAACTCATGGGGTCAAAGGTCACGCAGAGGTCATAGGGGTCAAAAACGTGATTTCAACTAAAAATGCATCTTCTCCCACAACTTACGTAGGACAGCGACGCCACTAGCACACATGCATTGATATTACCCAGTGTCTATGTGGTGTACAGAGATTTGGGGTCAAAGGTCATTAAGGGGTCACTTCCGGTATAAAACGAAATACCTTCAAAAATTGTTATTAGCTAAACAAACAATAGGGCAGTAACGGTATGTTCACATCTGAGTTGTGGTTACCTAGTGTATATGTGATATTTTTTTTATATGGGTCAAAGGTCATTAAGGGGTCACTTCCGGTATAAAACGAAATAACCTTTAAAATGCATCTTCTCCCACAAACTACCTAATACAGTGACGCCACTTGCACACATGTATTGTAATTACCTAGTGTCTATAGGGTGTACACAGATTTGGGGTCAAAGGTCATTAAGGGGTCACTTCCGGTATAAAACGAAATATCTTCAAAAATTTTTATTAGCTGAGAAAAACGTAGGACAGTAACGGTATATGCACACATAAATTGTGGTTGCCCAGTGTATATGTGGTATTTTTTCATTTGTGGTCAAAGGTCATTAAGGGGTCACTTCCGGTATAAAACGAAATACTTATAAAATGCATCTTCTTCCACAAATTACGTAGGACAGTGATACCACATGCACACATGCTTTGGTGTTACCCATTGTATATGGGGTGTACATAGATTTGGGGTCAAAGGTCATTAAGGGGTCACTTCCGGTATAAAACGAAATACCTTCAAAAAATTTTATTAGCTAAGAAAAACAAAGGTCAGTAACGGTATGTTCATATATGAATTGTGGTTACCCAGTGTATATGTGGTATTTTTTTATTTTGGGTCAAAGGTCATCAAGGGGTCACTTCCGGTCTGAGACGAAAAACCTTCAAAATGCCCCTACTGCCACAAGTAACATGGCATAGTGATGCCACATGCAAATGTACATTGACACTAGCCAATGTCTATGGGACTTTCATATATTTTGGGGTCAAAGGTCAATAAGGGGTCACAGCACGGCTGTGTTCGTGGTCCTAGACCACAGCTAAGTCTAGTTCTTTCTTTATTTATTTATTCATTCATTCGTGTATTTATTTATTTATTTATTTATTTATTTATTTATTTATTTATTTATTTATTTATTTATTTATTTATAAACATTTAGGTGTTATTTCAAACGAGCTTTCGAATTCAGCAATACTAGGATGAGCTAATAAAAATGATATGTTAATTAATACGAGTAGAACTTGTGGAACGAAAGTTGTAACTGTGAGTTTCATGCTAATGCGATGGCTTTTTCTTTATTTATTTATTCATTCATTCGTGTATTTATTTATTTATTATTTATTTTTTTTTTATTTTTATTTATTTATTTATTTATTTTTTTATTTTTTTATTTTTTTATTTATTTATTTATTTATTTATTTATTTATAAACATTTAGGTGTTATTTCAAACGAGCTTTCGAATTCAGCAATACTAGGATGAGCTAATAAAAATGATATGTTAATTAATACGAGTAGAACTTGTGGAACGAAAGTTGTAACTCTGAGTTTCATGCTAATGCGATGGCTTTTTACACAGCCGTGACTAACGGCTGTGTCTTTTTTCTTACAGGTTCTTTCTTTCTTTTTTACACAGCCGTGACGTTAGTCACGGCTGTGTCTTTTTCTTACAGGTTCTTTTTTACACAGCCGTGACGTTAGTCACGGCTGTGTCTTTTTCTTACAGGATCTTCTTCTTCTTTCTTTCTTCTTTCTGTCAACCATTACATTTGCTCTAGCACTCACATGCTTATATCGATTTTGACTTAACTTGGTCACAATGATCATTGACCGTGCCCCTACATATCACATGAAACTTGTGGGGTCAAAGGTCACGCAGGGGTCATAGGGGTCAAAAACGTGATTTCAACTAAAAATGCATCTTCTCCTACAGATTACGTACGACAGTGACGCCACTTGCACACATGCGTTGTTATTAACCAGTGTCTATATGGTGTACACAGATTTGGGGTCAAAGGTCATTAAGGGGTCACTTCCGGTATAAAACGAAATACTTTCAAATTTTTTTATTAGCTAAGGAAAACATAGGACAGTAACGGTATATTCACATATGAGTTGCAGTTACCCAATGTATATGTGGTATTTTTTTATTTGGGGTCAAAGGTCATTAAGGGGTCACTTCCGGAATAAAACGAAATACCTTTAAAAATGCATCTTCTCCCACAAATTACGTAGGACAGTGACACCACTTGCACACATGCATTGCTATTACCCAGTGTCAATGTGGTGTACACAGATTTGGGGCCAAAAGGTCATTAAGGGCCACTTCCGGTATAAATTGAAATATCTTCAAAAAAATGTATTAGCTAAGAAGAACATAGGAGAGTAATGGTATGTTCACACATGAATTGTGTTTAACCAATGTATATATGATATTTTTTTATTTGGGGTCAAAGGTCATTAAGTGGTCATTTCCGGTATAAAACGAAATACCTTTAAAATGCATCTTCTCCCACAAATTACTCAGGACAGTGATGCCACTTACACACATGCATTGTTATTATCCAGTGTTTATGGGGTGTACACAGATTTGGGGTCAAAGGTCATTAAGGGGCCACTTCCGGTCTGAGACGAAAAACGTTCAAAATGCCCTTCTGCCACAAATAACATGGCAAAATAATGCCACGTGCACGCATACATTGACATTAGCCAATGCCTATGGGGTTTTCATACATTCTGGGGTCAAAGGTCATTAAGAGGTCACAACACGGCTGTGTTCGTGGTCTTAGACCACAGCTAAGTCTAGTTCTTTCTTCTTTCTTCTGTCAACCATTACATTTGCTCTAGCACTCACATGCTTACATCGATTTTGACCTAACTTCGTCACAATGATCATTGACCTTGCCCCTACATGTCACATGACACTTGTGGGGTCAAAGGTCATGCTGGGGTCACAGGGGTTAAAAACGTGATTTCAACTCAAAAGGCACCTTCTCCTACAAATTACGTAGGACAGTGACGCAACTTGCACACATGCATTGTAATTACCCAGTGTCTATAAGGTGTACACATATTTGGGGTCAAAGGTCATTAAGGGGTCACTTCCGGCATAAAACGGAATACCTTCAAATTTTTTATTAGCTCAGGAAAACATAGGACAGTAACGGTATGTTCACATTTGAATTGCAGTTACCCAATGTACATGTGGTATTTTTTTATTTGGGGTCAAAAGGTCATTAAGGGGTCACTTCCGGTTTAAAACAAAATACCTTTAAAATGCATCTTCTCCCACAAATTACGTAGGACAATGACAGCACTTGCACACATGCATTGTTATCAATCAATGTCAATGTGGTGTACACAGATTTTGGGTCAAAGGTCATTAAGGGGTCACTTCCGGTATAAATCGAAATATCTTCAAAAAATTGTATAAACTAAGAAAAACATAGGAGAGTGATGATATGTTCACACATGAATTGTGTTTACCCAATGTAGGCCTATATATGGTATTTTTTTATTTGGGGTCAAAGGTCATTAAGGGGTCATTTCCGGTATAAAACGAAATACCTTTAAAATGCATCTTCTCCCACAAATTACGTAGGACAGTGACGCCACTTGCACACATGCATTGTCGTTACCCAGTGTCTACGGGGTGTACACAGATTTGGGGCCAAAGGTCATTAAGGGGTCACTTCCGGTAAAAATTGAAATACCTTCAAACAATTTTATTAGCTAAGGCAAACATACCACAGTAACGGTATGTTCACACATGAATTGTGGTTAGCCAGTGTAAAATGTGGTATTTTTTATTTGGGGTCAAAGGTTATGAAAGGGTCACTTCCGGTCTGAGACGAAAAACCTTCAAAATGCCCTTTCTGCCACAAATAAATGTCAAAATTATGCCACGTGCACACATGCATTGGCATTAGCCAATGTCTATGGGGTCTTCGTATATTTTGGGGTCAAAGGTCATTAAGGGGTCACAACACGGCTGTGTTCGTGGTCTTAGACCACAGCTAAGTCTAGTTCTTTACACAGCCGTGACGTTAGTCACGGCTGTGTCTTTTTTCTTACAGGATCTTCTTCTTCTTCTTCTTCTGTCAACCATTACATTTGCTCTAGCACTCACATGCTTACATCGATTTTGACCTAACTTGGTCACAATGATCATTGACCATGCCCCTACATGTCATATGAAACTCGCGGGGTCAAAGGTCACGCAGGGGTCACAAACGTGATTTCAACTAAAATGCATCTTCTCCTACAACTTACGTAGGACAGCGACCCCACTTGCACACATGCATTGTTATTACCCAGTGTCTATGTGGTGTACACAGATTTGTGGTCAAAGGTCATTAAGGGGTCACTTCCGGTATAAAACGAAAAACCTTCAAATTTTTTTATTAGCTAAATAAAACATAGCACAGTAACGGTATGTTCACATATGATCTGCATTCACCCAATGTATATGTGGTATTTTTTTATTTGGGGTCAAAGCTCATTAAGGGGTCACTTCCGGTATAAAACGAAATACCTTTAAAATGCATCTTCTTCCACAGATTCTGTAGGACAGTGACGCCACTTGCACACATGCATTGTTATTACCCAGTGTCTATGGGGTGTACACAGATTTGGGGTCAAAGGTCATTAAGGGGTCACTTCCGGTATAAAACGAAATAACTTCAAAAATTTTTATTAGCTAAGAAATACATAGGAGAGTGATGGTGTGCTCACACATGAATTGTGTTTACCCAATGTATATATGGTATTTTTTTATTTGGGGTTAAAGGTCATTAATGGGTCATTTCCAGTATAAAACGAAATACCTTTAAAATGCATCTTCTCCCACAAATTACGTAGGACAGTGATGCCACTTGCACACATGCATTGTTATTACCCAGTGTCTATGGGGTGTACACATATTTGGGGTCAAAGGTCATTAAGGGGTCACTTCCGGTATAAAACGAAATAACTTCAAAAAAAATTATCAGCCAAGAAAAATATAGCACAGATACGGTACATTCACACATGAATTGATGTTACTCAGTGTATACGTGGTATTTTTTTTATTTGCGGTGAAAGGTTATTTCCGGTCTGAGACAAAAAACACTTCAAAATGCCCCTTCTGCCACAAATAACATGGCAAAGTGATGCCATGTGCACACATACATTGACATTAGCCAATGTCTATGGGGTTTTCATATATTTTGGGGTCAAAGGTCATTAAGTGGCCACAACACGGCTGTGTTCGTGGTCTTAGACCACAGCTAAGTCTAGTTACACAGCCGGACAGGGTCTAGTTTCCGTTCTTTCTTCTTTCTGTCAACCATTACATTTGCTCTAGCACTCACATGCTTACATCGATTTTGACCTAACTTGGTCACAATGATCATAGACCACGCCCCTACATGTCACATGAAACTCGCAGGGTCAAAGGTCACGCAGTGGTCAAAAACGTGATTTCAACTAAAAATGCATCTTCTCCCACAACTTACGTAGGACAGCGACATCACTTGCACACATGCATTGCTATTACCCAGTGTCTATGTGGTGTACACAGATTTGGGGTCAAAGGTCATTAAGGGGTCACTTCCGGTATAAAACGAAAAACCTTCAAAAATTTGTATTCCCAGCTAACCAAATAACGTTCTCAAAACGTTCTGAGAAAGTACCGTTGACGTTTTCTAGACGTTTCGATAAAACGTTTTAAACACGTAATTTTGTTGAAGGTTTTTTACGTTCTAAAAACGTTATTAAAAGACGTTCTAAAAACGTTTTCACAACGTAAACAACGTTTTAAAAACCTTTCTTTCTGTCACCCAGGACGTATCCAGGACGTACATAAAACGTATCGGACGTCGGAGCACGCAACGAACGTACTACGAACGTTGTAGAAACGTCCAAAACGTCCTGAAAACGTTATAGGAACGTAAAAAACGTATTGTATATTTTGTTTTTTATTGCAGGACGCACTTATGTTCGTTTCTACTACGTATTTAGAACGTTATAATGACGTATTGAAAACTTTTATTAGTACACTTTACAAAAGTACCAAAAATATCATACATAATATACAAAACTATAGGTCCGGCTTCTAGAAGAAAAAACGCGGTCCATGGCAGTTTTACAGTGACCAAGTGACGAAAACTCCGGACGAAAACTGTAGTATAAACACGAGAACCGTTTGTAGTGATACGTCTACCATGATGATGATAGTATTCACACCAAAGGTAATACGTATGACCTCAACAGTTACGTGTTCGACAGCAGCAGCAGGTTCTTCGTTTTACCGGCAGGAATATCAGCATGATCCCGGGGAAAATATACACGATAAGCAGAAACACATCCCTGTATGCTACCTGTTTGGGATAATTATTATGTTTGCACCTTAATAATTCCGCCAATACATGTACCAACAAGATACTTGCATTACAAACACTACAACACACTTTCCGTTTTCACAGGGAAGTGGTTAGTCAATAACACAAATCAAGGAAAAACATCACTATAGGCCTACCTGAAAATGTCACTTCTTGGAAAACGTTGATGCTTTGATAATATATATAGAGAGAGGAATTATTCCGGAGCCATGTGTCACAGTGAGATTCCGGCATACATAATAATACAGTTGATACATACACGTTGCACATAGTACTGTACTTGCTTTGGTGAGTGACCGTTAAGGTCAAGTTCAACCTGATGCATTCTTTCCATATTCTGCGTGGGTGCTATCATAGTCTTGCTCTTGAGGTCAAGACACAAAGTGAAAGTGTATGTGTATACGCACATATACACCGTTTTCATGGGACCATTTGAAATCTTACTTCCCTTTCAGTTTTTGAAATGTTTGCGTTCTACGTGTACATATAGGCCTATAGAACTATTTATGCATGAGTATATAAATACAAAATCGCAATAATTATTTATATTGACTCCATATGCCTATGCAAAATGCAAATAAACGCGTCATCTTCTTGTACACGTTTATGAATAAATTAAAATCAAATTTCTACTTGTAGAATTTAAATTCTTCTTTTAGGCCTACATTCTATTGTACATTTCCAATATTCTATTGATAAAGAAACGTTTAACAGACGTCAGCACAATATGTTTTGAGAAAGTTGCAGGCGAATGTTTTATACACGTCGCGAAATAACGTTCAGTTTATAACGTTCACAATACGTCTTGTGAACGTCCTAATAAGACGAAATTAAAGCTTCAACATTATAACCAAATCGCAACGTTTTAAATACGTTTTAAACACGTTTTGGAAGACGAAGACGTAAAAGACCTAACCAGAACCTAACAAAAACGTTTTGTAAACGTTTTGTGTTTGCTGGGTTAGCTAAGTAAAACATAGCACAGTAACGGTATGTTCACATATGATCTGCAGTCACCCAATGTATATGTGGTATTTTTTTTATTTGGGGTCAAATCTCATTAAGGGGTCACTTCCGGTATAAAACGAAATACCTTTAAAATGCATCTTCTTCCACAGATTGTGTAGGACAGTGAAGCCACTTGCACACATGCATTGTTATTACCCAGTGTCTATGGGGTGTACACAGATTTGGGGTCAAAGGTCATTAAAGGGTCACTTCCGGTATAAAACGAAAAACCTTCAAAAAAATTTATTTGCTAAGAAAAACATAGGACAGTAACGGTATGTTTACACATGACTTGTGGATACCCAGTTTATATGTGGTATTATTTTATTTGGGGTCAAAGGTCAGTAAGGGGTCACTTCCGGTATAACAGGATATACCATCCAAATACCCCTTCTGCCACAAAAAGCATAGCAAAGTGATGCCACGTGGACACGTGCATTGACATTAGCCAATGTCAATGGGGTTTTCAAATATTTTGGGGTCAAAGGTGATTAAGGGGTCACAACACGGCTGTGTTCGTGGTCTTAGACCACAGCTAAGTCTAGTTCTTTACACAGCCGTGACTAACAGTCACGGCTGTGTCTTTTTTCTTACAGGTTCTTTCTTCTTTCTTTCTTTACACAGCCGTGACGTTAGTCACGGCTGTGTCTTTTTTCTTACAGGTTCTTTCTTCTTCTTCTTCTTCTTCTTCTGTCAATTTTTACATTGCTCTAGCACTCACATGCTTACATCGATTTTGACCTAACTTGGTCACAATGATCATTGACCGTGCCCCTACAAGTTACATGAAACTCATGGGGTCAAAGGTCACGCAGAGGTCATAGGGGTCAAAAACGTGATTTCAACTAAAAATGCATCTTCTCCAACAACTTACGTAGGACAGCGACGCCATCACTAGCACACATGCATTGATATTACCCAGTGTCTATGTGGTGTACACAGATTTGGGGTCAAAGGTCATTAAGGGGTCACTCCGGTATAAAACGAAATACCTTCAAAACATTTTATTAGCTAAACAAAACATAGGCCAGTAACGGTATGTTCACATATGAGTTGTAGTAACCAGTGTATATGTGAATTTTTTTTTATATGGAGTCAAAGGTCATTAAGGGTCACTTCCGGTATAAAACGAAATACCTTTAAAATGCATCTTCTCCCACAAATTACGTAGGACAGTGATGCCACTTACACACATGCATTGTTATTTCCCAGTGTCTATGGGGTGTACACAGATTTGGGGTCAAAGGTCATTAAGGGTCACTTCCTGTCTGAGACGAAAAACCTTCAAAATGCCCCTTCTGCCACAAATAACATGGCAAAGTAATGCCACGTGCACGCATACATTGACATTAGCCAATGTCTATGAGGTTTTCATATATTTTGGGGTCAAAGGTCATTAGGGGGCCACAACACGGCTGTGTTCGTGGTCTTAGACCACAGCTAAGTCTAGTTCTTTCTTCTTCTGTCAACCATTTCATTTGCTCTAGCACTCACACGCTTACATCGATTTTGACCTAACTTGGTCACAATGATCATTGACCGTGCCCCTACATGTCACATGAAACTTGTGGGGTCAAATGTCACGCAGGGGTCATAGGGGTCAAAAACGTGATTTCAACTCAAAATGCATCTTCTCCTACAAATTACGTAGGACAGTGACGCCACTTGCACACATGCATCATTATTACCCAGTGTCTATATGGTGTACACAGATTTGGGGTCAAAGGTCATTAAGGGGTCACTTCCGGTATAAAACGAAAAACCTTCACAAATTTTTATTAGCTAAGTAAAACATAGCACAGTAACGGTATGTTTACATATGATCTGCAGTCATCCAATGTATATGTGGTATTTTTTTTTAATTGGGGTCATAGCTCATTAAGGGGTCACTTCCGGTATAAAATGAAATACCTTTAAAATGCATCTTCTTCCACAAATTATGTGGGACAGAGACGCCACTTGCACACATGCATTGTTATTACCCAGTGTCTATGGGGTGTACACAGATTTGGGGTCAAAGGTCATTAAGGGGTCACTTCCGGTATAAAACGAAATATCTTCAAAAATTTTATTAGCTAAGAAAAACGTAGGACAGTAACGGTATATGCACACATAAATTGTGGTTGCCCAGTGTACATGTGGTATTTTTTAATTTGGGGTCAAAGGTCATTAAGGGGTCACTTCCGGTATAAAATGAAATACATTTAAAATGCATCTTCTTCCACAAATTATGTGGGACAGAGACGCCACTTGCACACATGCATTGTTATTACCCAGTGTCTATGGGGTGTATTTTGATTTGGGGTCAAAGGTCATTAAGGGGTCACTTCCGGTATAAAACGAAATATCTTCAAAAAAATTTTATTAGCTAAGAAAAACGTAGGACAGTAACGGTATATGCACACATAAATTGTGGTTGCCCAGTGTACATGTGGTATTTTTTAATTTGGGGTCAAAGGTCATTAAGGGGTCACTTCCGGTATAAAACGAAATACTTATAAAATGCATCTTCTTCCACAAATTACGTAGGACAGTGATACCACTTGCACACATGCATTGGTGTTACCCAGTGTATATGGGGTGTACACAGATTTTGTGTCAAAGGTCATTAAGGGGTCACTTCTGGTATAAAACGAAATACCTTCAAAATGCCCCTTCTGCCACAAGTAACATGGCATAGTGATGCCACATGCAAATGTACATTGACACTAGCCAATGTCTATGGGACTTTCATATATTTTGGGGTCAAAGGTCAATAAGGGGTCACAACACGGCTGTGTTCGTGGTCTTAGACCACAGCTAAGTCTAGTTCTTTCTTCTTCTGTCAACCATTACATTTGCTCTAGCACTCACATGCTTACATCGATTTTGACCTAACTTGGTCACAATGATCATTGACCGAGCCCCTACATGTCACATGTAACTCATGGGGTCAAAGATCATGCAGGGGTCATAGGGGTCAAAAACGTGATTTCAACTAAAAATGCATCTTCTCCCACAACTTACGTAGGATATCGACCCCACTTGCACACATGCATTGTTATTAACCAGTGTCTATGGGGTGTACACAGATTTGGGGTCAAAGGTCATTAAGGGCTCACTTCCGGTATAAAACGAAATACCTTCAGAAATTTTATTAGCTAAGTAAAACATGGGACAGTAACAGTATGTTCACACATAATCTGCAGTCACCCAATGTATATGTGGTATTTTTTTATTTGGGGTCAAATTTCATTAAGGGGTCACTTCCGGTATAAAACGAAATACCTTTAAAATGCATCTTCTTCCACAAATTATGTGGGACAGAGACGCCACTTGGCCACATCCGTTGTTTTTACCCAGTGTCTATGGGGTGTACTTACATTTGGGGGCAAATGTGATTAAGGGGTCACTTCCGGTATAAAACGAAATATCTTCAAAAAAATTTTATTAGCTAAGAAAAACGTAGGACAGTAACGGTATATGCACACATAAATTGTGGTTGCCCAGTGTACATGTGGTATTTTTTAATTTGGGGTCAAAGGTCATTAAGGGGTCACTTCCGGTATAAAACGAAATACTTATAAAATGCATCTTCTTCCACAAATTACGTAGGACAGTGATACCACTTGCACACATGCATTGGTGTTACCCAGTGTATATGGGGTGTACACAGATTTTGTGTCAAAGGTCATTAAGGGGTCACTTCTGGTATAAAACGAAATACCTTCAAAATGCCCTTCTGCCACAAGTAACATGGCATAGTGATGCCACATGCAAATGTACATTGACACTAGCCAATGTCTATGGGACTTTCATATATTTTGGGGTCAAAGGTCAATAAGAGGTCACAACACGGCTGTGTTCGTGGTCTTAGACCACAGCTAAGTCTAGTTCTTTCTTCTTCTGTCAACCATTACATTTGCTCTAGCACTCACATGCTTACATCGATTTTGACCTAACTTGGTCACAATGATCATTGACCGAGCCCCTACATGTCACATGTAACTCATGGGGTCAAAGATCATGCAGGGGTCATAGGGGTCAAAAACGTGATTTCAACTAAAAATGCATCTTCTCCCACAACTTACGTAGGATATCGACCCCACTTGCACACATGCATTGTTATTAACCAGTGTCTATGGGGTGTACACAGATTTGGGGTCAAAGGTCATTAAGGGCTCACTTCCGGTATAAAACGAAATACCTTCAGAAATTTTTATTAGCTAAGTAAAACATGGGACAGTAACAGTATGTTCACACATAATCTGCAGTCACCCAATGTATATGTGGTATTTTTTTATTTGGGGTCAAATTTCATTAAGGGGTCACTTCGGTATAAAACGAAATACCTTTAAAATGTATCTTCTTCCACAGATTATGTAGGACAGTGACGCCACTTGCACACATGCATTGTTATTACCCAGTGTCTATGGGGTGTACACAGATTTGGGGTCAAAGGTCATTAAGGGGTCACTTCCGGTATAAAACGAAAAACCTTCAAAAATTTTTATTTGCTAAGAAAAACATAGGACAGTAACGCTATGTTCACACATGAATTGTGGTTACCCAATTCATAGTTGGTATTTTTTTATTTGGGGTCAAAGGTCATTAAGGGGTCACTTCCGGTCTGAGACGACAACCTTCAAAATGCCCCTTCTGCCACAAGTAGCATGGCAAAGTAATGCCACGTGCACGCATACATTGACATTAGCCAATGTCTATGGGGTTTTCATATATTTTGGGGTCAAAGGTCATTAAGGGGTAACAACACGGCTGTGTTCGTGGTCTTAGACCACAGCTAAGTCTAGTTCTTTCTTTCTTTATTCATTCATTCGTGTATTTATTTATTTATTTATTTATTTATTTATTTATTTATTTATTTATTTATTTATTTATTTATTTATAAACATTTAGGTGTTATTTCAAACGAGCTTTCGAATTCAGCAATACTATATAGGATGAGCTAATAAAAATGATATGTGGTTTAATCATGGACTTGACTAGCTTTACGTCTGGGCTTTATGTTTACATTCGTGCAGCCGTGCCTATTGAATAAAAACTGCAAGAAGGGCAACTGAAGTTCCTTACACAGCCGAGAGCTGTGTTTTGTTTCTTACGAGATCGTCTACCTTTCTTCTGTCAACCTTTACATTTGCTCTAGCACTGACATGCTTGTACCGATTTTGACCTAACTTGGTCACAACCATCATTGACCATGCCCCTACATGTCACATGAAAATTGTGGGGTCAAAGGTCACGCAGGGGTCATAGGGGTCAAAAAAGTGATTTCAGCTAAAAATGCATCTTCTCCCACAAATTATGTAGGACAGTGACGCCACTTGCACACATGCATTGTTATTACCCAGTGTCTATGGGGTGTACACAGATTTGGGGTCAAAGGTCATTAAGGGGTCACTTCCGGTATAAATCGAAATATCTTCAAAAAATTTTATTAGCTAAGAAAAACATAGGAGAGTGATGGTATGTTCACACATGAATTGTGTTTACCCAACGTATATGTGGTATTTTTTTATTTGGGGTCAAAGGTTATTAAGGGTCACTTCCTGTATAAAACAAAATATCTTCAAAAATTTTATCGGCCAAGAAAAACATAGCACACTGACGGTATATTCACACATGAATTGATGTCACCTAGTGTACACGTGGTATTTTTTTTTCGGCGGGGTCAAAGGTCATTAAGGGGTCACTTTCGATGTCTGACCGAATACTTTCAAAATACTTCTTCAAAGGTTCTTTCGATAGTATTGATCAATTTTCTATAATAGATAATTGTCCTTTTCTTTTGATGCTAAAACGCTCGTTTATGTTGCATCAAGTAAATAATTAACTCAGATCCGTATAAATTGTAACAATTTAGCTCAGTGTCTTCTTTTAAAAAGAACTATGTTACGGGTTACACATTTTGGACTCGGAAGGTTACGGTGATTAACTACTTTCCCGGGACTCCTTTATCGCCGCCTCTTCACTGGGCTCTTCATCGTAAATGGTACATACCACAAAATAGCTTTCCATAGACTTTACGTGCAAAATAGGGGTCACGTTGTAGGCTTTAAGTCGAGTTACGTCTTACTTTGAAATATATATTTGATATCATCTTAATCAGAACAAAATTCTGCATAACATATCTACTTTTTGAGAAAAATAGCGCTATATAAAAAGGCCCGATTTTCCCGTGTTTACGTCTGACTGCTAACCGCGTTTTGACCTCGTGTGTTCATGCGCTCATCATCGTAAACATCACTCAAATTTTCGCGTTTTCTGTTCAAATTAGTAGAGATCACATTCACAAGTTCTAGCAAAACACGATTTGCAACACTAAAAGTGTTAATATTGTACCGATTTTGCATAATTTTTATGCAAAGTTGGGACTATAGGCGTGATAAACTTTTGCCGGAAACCGCTAAAACATCTTCATACCATTAATTAAATAGGGCCATCCTCAAGCGTTTACCACTGAAGCAAAATGTAAAAGGTCATTTTGAGGCGATGTCCAATTTACACCGTGCATTACAATTATTTGAAGATTCTAATTACTTTTGTTGTGATGAGTATTGTATAATAATAATATTAAACACGTACTAAAGGCAGAGCGATACGAATTCTATTTTCGGTATGGGAAGCTTGCCCAAGTACAAAGAATACAAAGCATACGATCAGATACATGGTCAAAATAAGCAAAAATACGACTATTAGTAGGCCTATATTCTGGATTCACCAAAATATACCCTGTTTTTTGATATCGAGCACACCATCGTCAAAAACAACCCTATACATCACGAACATAAAATGTTTGCAAACATAGTTTACAAATAACCCCTTTTTAGCGAAATTGGGAACAACCATGCGTTGTGTTTACCCAATGTATATGTTGTATTTTTATTTGGGTCAAAGGTCATTAAGGGGTCACTACCGGTTTAAAACGAAATACCAACAAATTTTATCAGCCAAGAAAAACAGCACAGTGATAGTATGTTCACAAATGAATTGTGTTTATATATAAGTGGTATTTTTATTTGGGGTCAAAGGTCATTAAGGGGTCACTGCCGGTCCAAGACGAGAAACCTTCAAAATACCTCTTCTGCCACAAATAACATAGCAGAGTGATGCTACATGCACACACGCATTGACATTAGCCAATGTCTATGGAGGGTTAATAAATTTTGGGGTGAAAGGTCATTAAGGGGTCACCCCTCGGCTGTGTTTGTGGTCTTAGACCACAGCTATGTCTAGTTTTCCTTGTCATGCTTGTTTTAGAGACATATAGGCCTACCAGATTTGAGTGTTTAAGGGCTGGGGTATGAACGTTTGGACAGTATTTATTGTGGGACATTATAGAGCACATCAGACATATCGAATTGCATTCTGAATACGAAGAATATCATTCTGATATCAAATAATTTAGATTTTTGAAATTCGCAATTTAATACACATTTTATGGCAAATCATTAAAATTGATATTTTGATATTTAACAGTAGGCCTACTTGAAGTAAACTTTATAAATCTGATGATTTATACTTAAAGTGTATATAGGTGGGATGAAAAAGCCGACGATCAATTGAAAATTTTGACCTTTCGTATTGAAGATATGGATTTTTTTTCCCAAAAAAAAAAAAAAAATTAGGTCTTTTGGGAAAAAAAATCCATATCTTCAATATGAAAGGTCAAAATTTTCAATTGACCGTCGGCTTTTCCTCCTGCTACATACACTTTAAGAATATGTCATTAGATTTATATAATTTACTTCGAGGACTGTTATATATCAAAATTTGAAAAATATCAAATTTTTATAATTAAAATTTGTATTATATTGTGATTTTCAAAAAATGAAAAATATTTGATATCAGAAAGACATGCTTCGTATTCAGAATGCAATTCGATAGGTCTGAGGTGCTCTCATGTCCCACAAAAAATACTGTCGAAACGCAATAAACGCTCTTTTTAGATCCCTTAAAGGATTGTGGTTAAAATCATTTACTCAGTAATTTGTCACTGTCAATAAAATAATGTTCAAAACGCAGAACTACCGCATGTAGGATTGCAAGTTTCTACAATTTGACGTATGACATTTGAAACTCGTGGCACCCATGATCATGGCCCGGATCATGGCCTATTTATGTATTGTTCTAAATGTTTGCAATTTGACGTATCATATCATTTGAAAATCGTGGGATGACACCCATCTCCGGGAATGATCTACATTGTATTGTTTGAAAATTACCTCATGGTTCTGCAATTTGACCTACGTCATTTCTCATTTGAAAACCGTGCATGGCATGAATGATCGTCATTATTTATTGTTCTAAAATTGAGCAAAATTGCTGTACGCCCGAAGTGTGGTATACAAGCAGATTCTAAAAGAAGTAAACTCTGGTTTGAGGGACTGTAACTATACATATCTATATGGAATTTATAAAAAGCAAATTTTAAACGTCTAAAGTTATAATATAAATGCCCATTTGAATAAAACCACCCATTTTTGTTGCTGCACACGGTTTCACCCCTACAACTACAAGTACCTCGCGTATATGATTTTATGTGCGTATTAATGTTAAATCAATGCATTGAAATCGAATTGAATTGAAATGAATTTTGGGCGATTTTCATTTCAATGCATTGGAATTGAATTGGAATTGAATTTGAAATGAGTGGGCTTGGGCATGAATTGAATTGGATTGGAATTGAAATTATCGTGAGCAATGAAGAATTGAATTGGATGATTGGAATTGAAATCATGTTGAGTGATGAAGAATGAAGTGGAATTGAAATGAAATTCAGCTTTAATTTCAATTCAGCATTTCAATTCACAAGCAGATGTCTGTGATTCCAGATCATTCCACCTGTAAAAATTGCCCTTCCCCCATTCTGAATTCTGATACACTTCAGGTCTATTCACACAAGAGACACATATTAAACAAGAAATGTCTTTAAAAAAGACAATGCCTCAAGAGATTCCAGCGGGCACCATTTGTTATTAGCTTATAAGAGATACTTGAAATGCTAGAACCAGTATGCCTGATGATTCCATCATGGATGAAACTGCCAGTTGCATAAAAATTTAATTTTGCATTACCGTACTTCTGTTTATATTTATTTATTTATTTATTTATTTATTTATTTATTTATTTATTTATTTATTTATTTATTTATTTATTTATTTATTTATTTATTTATTTATTTATTATTTATTTATTTACCTATTGCGTGTACAAAAAATTAAACAAATTTGAAAATTTCTGCAGAATAGAGGTACGAAGCGTGGAGTACAAAATTATATTTGGAACATGATACTGTGAAAACTGCAAATTGAGAAAGAAACTTGTACAAAACATCTGAACCATTTTGACAAATATAATGACTATAATGCGCCATAAATAAAGAGAGAGTTAAGTGTCAAAATATTTAATTTATGTTATCTGTACCAAAGCCCGGTACAAAGTTCTTCGCTTTGTTTACCAAATAACACCTCTAGCTGAATATTGCATGGGAGTAAATTCGTTGATAAGATTTGTGTGGGAATTACACAAACTGGAACACTCCTTATTTACAAAAGTTCTGGTGTACAAATCTAAAAGTATTTCGGTATAAAGATGTTATAAACATACCTCAATGACGTTTTGTACTACACCGTAGTAGGCCTACTTTCTCAAATTGACTGATCAACTCTCGCACTCCTCGTCTGTTTCCTGCTGGAACTCGACGTTACGATGTAGTACGAAACGTCATTGAGGTATGTTTATAACATCTTTATACCGAAATACTTTTGGATTTGTACACCAGAACTTTTGTAAATACATTATGGACAATCATGATGAATTTATTTATGGAACACTCCTGTTTCAATAATTCAAATATCCCCAGCAAACACAAAAACGTTTTTAAAACATTTTAAATAAGTTATATTTTGGGTTTTGGTTTAGGTAAAAACGTTTTAATAACATTAAAATGTCGGGTTATATAAAGGCCATGAAATCGTTTTAAAACGTTTTGTATGAAAACACACTACAACAATATTTTAAAAATGTTTTCGAAATGTCATTGTAAATTATTTTTGCGTCAACACTTAAATAACATTATGTTAGAATATTTGAACCCAGCAAACACAGAAATGTTCTTAAAATGTTTTTTACAACACGTTTTAATAACATTTAAATGTCGGGTTATATAAAGGTCGTGAAAACATTTTAAAAACGTTATTCTAAATATTTTGGCCAAACATTTTTGCAAAATATTTTTTCAACCCCAAAATAACATTCTGTTTAGAATGATTTGTACCAAGTTTCCAAAAATGTTTTTGGAATGTTATTAAAACGTTTTTATACCCTTTATATAACCCGACATTTAAATGTTTTCTGTAAAATATTTGTGTTTGCTGGGCAGTAAACATGGTAAATTACCAACAAATGTTATTTAATGTTATGAAAACGTTTTATACCATTAATGTACCCTTTATATAACCCGACATTTAAACGTTTTCTAATAACCTTTTATAACCTTTTGCAAATGGTGTCGAAAACGTTTTGTGTTTGCTGGGATCATAATGCTATATAATATTTGGCGAAAATTAGCCTCCCAGCAAACACAAAACAGAAAATAGCAAAAGGTTATAAGAGAATGTCAGAACACGTTTGAATGTCGAGTTATAGAGAGTACAACTTTTTAACCCCACTCAGAAACTTTTTTGAAAATCTGCTGTAAAAACATCCTATCATGATGTTGTTGAAACATTTTACGAAAATGTATGCATGCAATCAAATATTTTACTATAGCATGTCGACAACATTTTTAAAATGTTGTTGCCGTGTTTGTTCCTACAAAACGTTTTAAGACCTTTATGCCAGTAGATTACTGGGTTCTGAGCCAATAACGCTTATTCAGATCTTAAACATAAATATAAAGAACCGCTTATCTAAGTTCAATGATGTACCCGCCTGATATTTCTGGAAATTAGGAAATGCTCTGTGCATATTTTAAATATATTAATTGAGCAGCTAAGGCAAAGTACACTCAATATGTCTTTTGTTAGAAACAAATTGGACATAATTATTCATAATACATTCTAATGCATTATATTGTCTAGCCGCCCTCTAATTTACATTTTTGCATAATTAATTAGTGTCTTCTAATTACTAGAAATATCCTCACATTCCACCTTAAGGGGTGGGGTACAAGCTGTATCAAAATGATTGGTACCCGTCAACTTTGTTTTCTAAAAAACCGCCTGTTTCTTCTAAATTCAAAATTTGATCCTCTTGAAATGACTGTATACCTTTAAAACCGTTTTGTTTTCCCAATTTTCTCCATTTAAAATTTAACAATCCCCCACCTGGTTCAACTAAAAATTTCAGGTTCCCCCCTCAAGACCACAAAAAAATTCGTGTTCCCCCTAAATTTACCCATCCCCCCTGCCATAAATAACGATCGCTCCCTTATTACATGAATCTACAAATTAGGTGGATGTTATGTTGCATTTTGATGTGGCAGTCTTGGCCATGTTCACTGGATATATAGAGTGGGTACCAATCATTTTGATACACCCTATATGAACGTTTGCACAGTATTTTTTGTGGGACATGAGAGCACATCATCAGACCTATCGAACTGCATTCTGATTACGAGAAATGTCCTTCTGATATCAAATAATTTTGATTTTTTGAAATTTGCGATATAATACACATTTTCATGGCACATAATTGAAAATTAATATATTTGATATTTAACAGTCCTTGAAGTAAACTTTATAAGTTGAATGGGAATGATATGTACTGAAAGTGTATATAGCTGGGATAAAAAGCCGACGATCAATTCAAAATGTTGACCTTTCGTATTGAAGATATGTATTTGATATCAAAAGGACATTCCGTATTCAGAATTCAATCTCATGTCCCACAAAAAGTATTGTCGAAACGTTCCTATCAGAGCCCTTAAAGAGCTCCACCAATACCACTAATTTTGGTCTTATTTCTTTACTATAAAGCTGGCAACAGAACGACTATGAGAAATGCCTTATCATCGTCGGATACATCCACGACAACAGATATGAGATATTTGAGGTAAGATTTTTGGTCAAAACGGCAACATTGTTCGTTAGTTGTTTTTAATGGTGGTGTTGGGTTGTACATAATATTGTTTTTTTCTCGACCATGTCAATACATACTGTTATTTGTAAATAAGTCTTATCTTATACTTGTTTATATAGTCGACAACTTAATAAATATGAGTTGATTGACTAGTCCGTCTAGAAGGCCGTCAACGCGTAGTCCTTCTTGACGGACTAGAATGGACCAACTAGTGCGCGACTGACAAGCTAGTAAGGCAGACTACCCTTCGAAAAATTATTGTCGGGTGATATCTGAACGGAAAGGATTAAAATGCAAATTAAATATGCCCTTTTTATAATTTGCTTTATACTTCTCAATGATCAAGAATTCGCCCCCTTGGAACAGACAGGCTGCTGACGCATCCTTTGACTTTCAAACGGTTAAATTAGGGAAACAAACCAAAAGTTAGATAACGTCAAAGTCCTTTCGTTATGGGGAAGGGGTGAAAAAGCCCGATTACGTTTGAAAAATACACGTATCGGTTGATCTTTCGGGTTTGAATTTTCAACAGCTAGGGAGGAAGGGTGTCATCTAACGAAAGGATTTTCGTTCACAGGATGTTAATGGTTTGTCCCCTTATGACCTCAAATAATTAACTTCAAAAATATTTTTACAGAATATTTAAAGCGAAGAATAACCGGAAATAAGTATGACCTCATGTACACTTTTTTGAGATTTTGAATCTAGACCAGTTCCACCGATTTGCACCACTCCATGACTTAACCAATTTAACGTATTAATGGTCGCAAATGTGTTGGTTAATTAAAGTTGCTATTCATATTCATAATGAAATATAATTGTTCAAATAAAATACAAATTGATGAACATGTAGATTAATTATAGATTTGGTGATAAAAAGTTGAAACTTCGACTGCTAAGGTCTATCGGAAATTTTAGTGCGTTTAATAGACTTATATAACTCCAACAGTTACACAATTCTATACGAGCATGTAATTTTACGAACTATAGTTTTCACATCAGACGTGTTATGGACCTGGTCAAAGCATAAGGACCCGGCCAAAGGGTCAATATCTTTAATGAAAATAGAACAAACGTGCTCATTTACTGTTCTACCGACGTTTTCTCAAAGTGAACTATAGCTAGACAAACAAGACTGTTAGATGGTGTTTTAAAAATATTTCTATAGTCTGTCATGTGTATATGATGATATTTTGACCCCGGATTTTTGACCGGCCGATTTCAAGCTTTGAAAGCGACCCGGAGAAAGCGTGACCACTGTACTCATAAATGAGTGGACCACGATTTTTTATTTTTCCAAGAATCTAAGCTAATTGCAACAGACAGTAAAATCCACTAAACATCATTATTGGAGATAATTTCTAGAAGAATGGGTCATTGAACTAATTCATTTGAAATCCACCCCACCCCCTTTGAAGATTTTGGATATATCATCCACAGGGAGTATGAATTTCAAACGGGATAGCACATTTTAACCAGCTCAACTCCCCGGGGGGGCACATCAAAAAATTTTGGTGGGTATGCTCCCCGGAATTTTGAGGTGGTGGGTCTTTGGGAGCTGACGGCGTACCGGTAAAAGGTCTTTCGGAGCTGCGAACCGGGCTGTGAACAAGTAAAATGGGGTCTTTTGGAGCTGCGAAAAGTCAAAATCAAGGGTCTTTCTTGGCTTTTTGGTTGAAAATCGCCTGAAAAAATAAGAAATATGAGGAATGAGCAATTTTGGGGTCTTTTATAGCTGAAATTATCAAAATCAAGGGTCTTTCGGAGCGTTATTTTGGTCAAATATAGGGGTCTTTCGGAGCTGCAGAAACCCAAAAGGGGGGTCTTTCCGGGGAGCATACCTGTATGGTCATTTGTGTTGAGTGCCCCCAGGCTCAACTCCCCTTAAAGTTGAATCTTGCTCAGAGAGGTTCAGAGGGTGTATGAAATTTTAATGGGAGCTGTCTATTCCATTTGAAATTCATACTCCTCCCGGGACTCCTCCTAACTTTCACAGGAGTAGTGTGGATTATAAATTGGATGGGACAGCCAATAAGGTAGACATGTGGCAAATTTCATGTATAAATCATGTTGTTTTTTTAGTCTGTTGCTTTCCTTTTTAACAAATTGCACCCCACCCTTGCGCATAATAGTAAGGTGTACTTAAGGGGGTACTACTGTACACCCCTTGATAAATGTGCGACTACTTTTGCATTTTTCTATTTAAAAAAAATAACACACCGGTAACAAAAGTTATGCATGTCTATATTATAGGGGCATGGAATCTAGTTACTACAATGGAATTTCACTGACTCAAGACAAGCGGTACGTTGACCGCTAGAATGTACCTCATTTCTTAACATATTATAATTAACCACTTCTCTTGAATCACTGAAATTTCAGTGAAGTAATTGTTACAAGTGTGTAGTTATTTTTTGAGAAAAATGCAAACGTAGTCACAGATTTATCAAGGGGCTGTAGTACCACCTTAAAACCGTAAAATACGATCGTTGAAATGATTTTGGTCAATGATTTTCTTTTTTCAAATCTGATTTTGTAAAAAGTTTACACATGTTCCAGCTTACACCTAATTGGATTCAGCCAAATTCGTTATATTTTACACAACTTTCAAAGCAAGTTTAAATTGCGGCTAAGTTTTCTTTCATTCTACCTCAAAGTTAGTTTGGCTTAGAATAATCAGAAAACCTTCCTAACTTCACCCAAATCTTACATTTTAAAGGCGTTAACCATGTCAACTTACGCAGAGCCCTTCAGTCCGTCAAAAACCCGTCACCTATCCGCGCCACTGCAAAAACAAGTGTTTATATTTAAACACCATATTGTGTTTATCAGAGCAACACTTAATAAACACATAATTCATGTTAATGGTCTAACACTAATGTTAATTTTTCTAACACTAATGTTCATAAATTAACACTTGGTGTTATATTACAAACATTAGTGTTTGTAATATAACACCAAGTGTTAATTTATGAACTTTAGTGTTAGGCCATTAACATGAATTATGTGTTTATTAAGTGTTGCTCTGATAAACACAATATGGTGTTTAAATATAAACACTTGTTTTTGCAGTGCGGGGGAGGGGCGCTCCCATATGGAAGTGAAGGGACACTCTTATAGGTGACACGATCTCGTCCATGGGGACCAAAGGCGGCAAATTTGAAATTGAGATAAAGGCAAGCATACGGAGTAAAATACAATAAAATACATAAGAAAATGCACATCACAAAACTTCAAAACTCTAGAACTAAGTATAATGTTAGACTTTTGGTGTTTTCAGTATATGATAGGCTAATGTTTGTATAAGGTAATAATTATAATAACTCAATTTTCAAAAATGCCTCCTTTGGCCCCCATGGAGCAGATAAAAAAAGGTTCCGAGTATAACCATTATTATGTTTTGATGAATCCAAGTGTGTGAAAATATTGGATCCAACACATAATAATGATAAAATTGGATGCTTTACGCCCAATATTTATTGGTCTCGCGGTATAAGTTTTAAAATATTGGACTCGACTCCATCTCGTCCAATATTTTAAAACTCATAGCTCGACCAATATCTATCGATTCAATCCAATTTTATATCAAACACGGTTCATAAGCTCTCCTGTATGTGCAAATTGTCTTATTTTAGCAAATTTGGCAAATTTGAAAAAAAAAAAAAAACCACAATTTTTTTTCGAAATGTTCTACCCCTCCATATCACAAAACGACATTAATCGTAGCTATGATGTGTAAAATCGTCACAAAACCTGAACATTTCAACGGGTATAATTTTATGAAATAAAGATGATTGCATGGATTTGAATTGAATTGAATTGAAATGAATTGAAATTAAATTAAATTAAATTAAATTAAATTAAATTAAATTAAATTAAATTAAATTAAATTAAATTAAATTAAATTATAAATTAATTAATTCTCCATAGTATGATAGCAGATATATTCGAAACTTTTTTCCGATCAAAATGTGATTTCTCAGTTGTGTACTGGACAAGATGTTTTAACATAATTATGATGATTTTCTTTCTTCAGACGATGGGCAGAGAAGATGGTATTTGTAGCCATTTGTATTTTTCTCTTGGGTTACACATTGATTTATATAACATGTAAGTATTGTATTCTTTCTTTTGTTATTCTTTTTTGTCTTTCCTCTTTCTTTCTTTTTCTTCTTTCTTTCTTTCTTTCGTTCTTTCTTTCATTCATTCTTTCCTTTCCTTCGTTCTTTCTTTCTTTCTTTCGGTCTTTCTTTCTTTCTTTCGTTATTTCTTTCTTTCTTTCTTTCTTTCTTTCTTTCGTTTTCTTTCTTTCTTTCCTTTCTTTCTTTCTTTCTTTCTTTCTTTCTTTTTTTCTTTCTTTCTTTCTTCTTTCTTTCTCTTTTTATTTCTTCTTCTTTTATTTCCTTCTTTCTTTCATTTCCTTCGTTCTTCCTTTCTTTTCTTTCTTTCTCTTTCTTTCTTCTTTTTCCTTCTTTCTTTCATTTCCTTCGTTCTTCCTTTCTTTTCTTTCTTTCTCTTTCTTTCTTCTTTTTCCTTCTTTCTTTCCTTTCCTTCGTTATTTCTTTCTTTTCTTTCTTTCTTTCTTTCTTTCTTTCTTTCGTTCTTTCTTTCTTTCTTTCTTTCTTTCTTTCGTTCTTTCTTTCGTTCTTTGTTTCTTTCTTTCTTCTTTTATTTCCTTCTTTCATTCATTCATTCATTCATTCATTTCTTTCAAGATGGTATTTGTAGCCATTTGTGTTTTTCTCTTGAGTTACACATTGATTTATATACTGCGCCAAGAAAGTATCCTTACACTTGAAAAAAGAATCACAATTTCCAAACTGAATAATATTGGGGTAACTTTGTTTTTTTTAATAGATGCACTATCTCATCCTGCACATTATGACACCAGTCACACCACGTTGAATCCAATGTGACCTCATGAAGTAAAGTTACAAGCAATTGAATAGACGAAGGTCCGGTTTTAAAAGTGAAAACTGCATGGCATACAAGACGCAAAAAGATTCCAACAAGCGCAACAAAGAGACAACGCAGTTTCTTCAATGAAGCGTTATTTAAAGCAGTTTTTATTTCAGTTTTTACTTCTCTGCACTTTTCATAACTTTCATTTTATTTGTCAGTTCTTTTGTTTCAGTTTTCTTTTGTTCCTTTTGTTTTAAATTAAAGCCAAACGCATAAATTGGCCATTCACCTCTCTCAAACCAGATGTCTAGTCTGTGAAGTTTTGAATAGGCCAGTTTGTCACTTTTAAAACTGGACCTTCGTCTAATCAAATGCTTGTAACTTTACTTCTTGAAGTCAAATTTGATTTACTGTGGTGTCATAATGTGCAGGAAAAAAACAAATTTACCCAAATATTGTTCAGTTTGGAAATTGTGATTATTTTTCCAAGTGTAAGGATACTTTATTGGCGCACTATATAACATGTAAGTATTGTATTCTTTCTTTTTTTATTCCTTTTTTGTCTTTCCTCTTCCTTTCTTTCTCTTTCTTTTTTCTTTCTTTCGTTCTTTCTTTTCTTCTTTCTTTCTTCTTTTTTTCCTTCTTTTTTTCTTTTCGTTCTTTCTTTCTTTACTTTCCTTTCTTTCTTTCTTTCTTCCGTTCTTTCTTTCTTTTTCTCTTTATTCTTCTTTTCTTCCTTAATTCTTTCCTTTCCTTCGTTATTTCTTTCTTTCTCTTTCTGTCTTTCGTTCTTTCTTCCTTTCTTTCTTTCTTCTTTCTCTCTTTCTCTCTTTCTTTCTTTCTTTCTTTCTTTCTCTCTCTCTTTCTCTTTAAATTTCTTCTTTTCTTTCTTTCTTTTTTTCTTTCCTTTCCTTCTTTCTTTTTTCTTTCTTTCTTTCTTTCTTTCTTTCTTCCTTCCTTTGTCTTCTTTCTTTCTTCCTTCCTCCCTTCTTCTTTCTTGCTAGCTTTCTCTTTTTGGGATTTTCCTCTCTCTTCCTCTTTCGTATTTTCTTCCTTGCTCTGCTTTTTTGCGTGAAAAACTCTTTTCTTTGGTTTTGTTCGTATTTCTTTGCAGTTTTGTTTTCAAGCTTTTCTGTTGGTGCGTCTTAATAAATACGGAAAACGACAACGGAAACCACGGATCCCCGCCCGACAAAACTATTGTGTAATAATTAATTTCAATACAAGTATCTGTATTCGGTTTGGATAAAAGAAAAACTCTTTTCGTCAAAAACCCGTCACCTATCCGGGGGAGGGGCGCTCCCATATGGAAGTGAAGGGACACTCTTATAGGTGACACGATCTCGTCCATGGGGACCACAGGCGGCAAATTTGAAATTGAGATAAAGGGAAGCCCGACAAAACTATTGTGTAATAATTAATTTCAATACAAGTATCTGTATTCGGTTTGGATAAAAGAAAAACTCTTTTCTGTTGTTATGTGTTTATTTGTTTTGGTTCTTGATGCGTAACTCTATGACCTACTTTTTAAAATGTAATAATTGTTACAAGTTTGAGTCAACAGAAATGCTCAAAAGGTAGATCTAAACATAGACAATGGTCCAGATCAGGATAGCGGATATGGTGGGAATGTGTGGGCAAAACTTAGTCAGATTGTTTAGCCACTTTTTGGTGATTGTAGGTCGATATTGCACCCCCGATGTTGAACACCTTTGAAGTTTCTATGTATTGTAAACAGAATCCGCCACAGTGATAATACAAAAGTGTGGTTACAGAAACTGCCCAACCTATATAAACTGTTGTTTTCATCACGTTATGCACTGATATCAATGTTTGATTTGATTTCAAACGTTGTTAAAAGTCATACCTTGGTTTTAACACTCTTTTATATGATATCTGGAAGTAATGTAAACTGTCTATAATAATCGTCTAGTTTCATGAATGACTATTTGTGCGGTTTACATCAGTAGGGCTTGAAGTTGAACCACGCCCCTCACGATTACCAGTCGAGAGTCTTGACTGCGCTACCTGAATTCGCAGTGCACCCAGCAAACAAATAAAAAGTTCTTAAAACGTTATGAACATGTTGTAAACACGCTTTGGTTTGATTCAAACGGGGATTGATTGTAAATGATTGAACAAATTCATCAGGATCGGTGGAGTAAACTCAGTAACAAAGTTCCTTGTATCTGATCCAATTATACACTTACTTGTGAACGTTTCAACAACCATTGTTGCCTTTGCCAACACTAATGAGGAATGACTGCAGTTACTGACAACCGACGCTGGAAATCCCTCTAGCGTCAGTTATCAGTAACTGCAGTCATTCCTCATCAAGTGTTGACAAAGGCAACAGTGGTTGTTGAAACGTTCACAACCCGGTTCACAAGTAAGTGTATAATTGGATCAGATACAAGGAACTTTGTTACTAGGGGGATTCAAAATGTTTTAATAACATTTCATACACTCTTAGATATTGAGAACCGATCAGAGCAAACGTTTGAAAAATACGAACCATGCATTAATTATGGGTTTAATCAATGCGTATCACTTGTTGTGAGTGAAATTGTACAAACATAATTCACTTGTACTAACTGTTGATGCGTCGTATCGTACCAAGTTTCTAAATATGTTTAATTAAGCACCAATGTTAAATTCCAGGACCTCGTGTGTTTACTTTTTAAACAAAAACCATCAAACTCCTAAGCAAGTTTAGCATTTAAATATGTTTAGAAATTAGTTTTTAGAAAAATGTTCAAATCTAAACATTGTTGTATATATAATGATACATTTACATGTCTGTTTTTGCACACAGCAGGGGACCATTTCGATGGACATCAAAATGATGATCAGAATTCCCAACCAAACCAGGTAATAAATCGACAGCAACTTTCAGTATTTCAGAAAACCGCATTCCAACAAAAGGCAATTGAATCAAATGCTGAACCAATCCAGTCTGGTCCAAACGGTGTGGAACTACAGCAACCCAGACTAAGAGTAGCACAGAAGCGATCAAATGATGCCCAAGAAATCAAACCTAATACAGATCAAAAACAATCCGGACCAAATGCTGAACCAAATCAACCCAAACCTGCACAACAGAAACAACCCGGACCAAACGCAGCACCAAATCAACCTAAAGCTGCTCAACAGAAACAACCCGGACCAAATGCCGCACCAAATCAACCTAAAGCTGCACAACAGAAACAACCCGGAGCAAACGCAGCACCAAATCAACCCAAAGCTGCTCAACAGAAACAACCCGGACCAAATGCTGCAAACCCTCCGGTAAACCCTGCCAAACCAAAAGTTGCTCCAGTTGCGAACAAGCAAAATCCTAAAACGCAACAGAAACCCAACGGACCAAAGAAAGCTCAAGCGATAAAACTAGATGATTCCATTCAAATTTCTTTGCGCCCACCTTTGCTGCCAGATTTTCCAGCTGCTGCTCAAAGAAGCGGTAATTACTTGAATGACATGGTCATCTTAGCAACAGCTACTGGATCCTTTAATGACTTCACAGAGAATTGGCTGATTAGCATTTACCGTTTAGGTGGCTCGCATCCGAAAATCTACATCATCGCTGAAGATCAAGAAGCGTATGATTACTTTCATGACAAGAAATTTCACAAAATGAAACAATTCATGGATAAGTACGTTCATGTGATCAAATCACCGCATCTCGAGGTCAATTCAACTCTTATTTTTGATTCGATAGAATACAAAAACTTTGTCAATAAAAGACCACAATATATTTTAGATATACTTAACAAAGGTCATGACGTATTGTTCAGTGACGTGGACATAGTCTGGCTCCATAGACCGTATCGGTTTTTCAATGACCCATTTGATATATTTATTCTTGAAGACCAAGGTCCTCCAAGTCCAACTGTTTTATGCGCTGGATTTGTGGTATACAAAGCCACTAATGCAACTAAACAATTTATGGAGCGATGGATAGCTGAAATAGACATCTTCAAGGAACCAAGACCAGACCAGGTGGTTCTAAACAGACTTTTCCAGAACAAGCTGATGATAAAGAAACCGGTGCCGAATTTCAAGTATAAAGTGTTAGACCCTAACAGATTTGTATCCGGACATTATTATTTCAATGCAACCTGGAGGAAACAAAATCCACAAGTAAAGCCGGTAGTCTTGCATAATAATTGGATCAAAGGTCGTGATCTAAAGGTAGAACGCTTTAAAGAAATCGACAAGTGGTATTTATAACTTTGTGTACTAAACTGCCCTATTCACTCTTTGCACGGATCCGCCATCTTGCTACCAAAACGAGGTCCTCCCTGCAAACGCATGCACAAAAGTGCATTTTTGTTTCTCACGCTTTTCTAGCAATGCGCCAGAAGGTTTTTGCAAAGCATACTCGCCAATTAAAGCACGCATTTGGCAGGCGGATGCACACGCAATATATTTTAGATATACTTAACATAGGCCATGGAAGAAAGAGATAAGATCTTATCTCTTTCTTCCATGCATAGGCCATGACGTATATTTTAGTGACGTGGACATAGTCTGGCTCCATAGACCGTATCGGTTTTTTAATGACCAATTTGATATATTTATTCTTGAAGACCAAGGTCCCCCAAGTCCAACTGCTTTATGCGCAGGATTTGTAGTGTACAAATCCACTAATGCGACTAAACAATTTATGGAGCGATTGATAGCTGAAATAGACATCTTCAAGGAGCCGAGACCAGACCAGGTAGTTCTAAACAGACTTTTCCAGAACAAACTGATGATATTAAAAGAAACCAGTGCCGAATTTCAAGTATAAAGTATTAGACCCTAACAGATTTGTATCCGGACATTATTATTTCAATGCAACATGGAGGAAACAAAATCCACAAGTAAAGCCGGTAGTCTTGCATAATAATTGGATTAAAGGTCGTGATCTAAAGGTAGAACGCTTTAAAGAAATCGACAAGTGGTATTTATAACTTTGTGTACTAAACTGCCCTATTCACTTTTTGCACGGATCTGCCATCTTGCTGCTACCAAAAAGAGATCCTGCCTGCAAACGCATGCGCAAAAGTGCATTTTTGTTTCTCACGCTTTTCTAGCAATGCGCCAGAAGGTTTTTTCAAAGCATGCTCGCCAATTAAAGCACGCATTTGACAGGTGTATGCACACGCAATATATTTGAGATATATTTAACAAAGGAAAGGTCATGACATATTGTTCAGTGACGTGGACATAGTCTGGCTCCATAGACCGTATCGGTTTTTCAATGACCCATTTGATATATTTATTCTTGAAGACCAAGGTCCCCCGAATCCAACTGTTTTATGCGCAGTATACAAATCCACTAATGCGACTAAACAATTTATGGAGCGATGGATAGCTGAAATAGACATCTTCAAGGAGCCGAGACCAGACCAGGTGGTTCTAAACAGACTTTTCCAGAACAAATTGATGCTAAAGAAACCGGTGCCGAATTAATATAAAGTATAAAGTGTTAGACCCCAACAGATTTGTATCCGGACATTATTATTTCAATGCAACCTGGAGGAAACAAAATCCACAAGTAAAGCCGGTAGTTTTGCATAATAATTGGATCAAAGGTCGTGATCTTAAGGGATCTAAAATGAGCGTTTATTGCGTTTCGACAGTATTTTTTGTGGGACATGAGAGCACCTCAGACCTATCGAATTGCATTCTGAATACGAAGCATGTCTTTCTGATATCAAATAATTTTCATTTTTGAAAATCACAATATAATACAAATTTTATGACAAATTATAAAAATTTGATATTTTTCAAATTTTGATATATAACAGTCCTCGAAGTAAATTATATAAATCTAATGATATATTCTTAAAGTGTATTCTTAAAGTGTATATGTAGCAGGGAGAAAAAGCCGACGGTCAATTGAAAATTTTGACCTTTCATATTGAAGATATGGATTTTTTTCCCAAAAAGACCTAGTTTGCTTTGGTGTTTTGGGAAAAAAATCCATATCTTCAATACGAAAGGTCAAAATTTTCAATTGATCGTCGGCTTTTCATCCCACCTACATACACTTTAAGTATAAATCATCAGATTTATAAAGTTTACTTCAAGTACTGTTAAATATCAAAAATATCAATTTTAATGATTTGCCATAAAATGTGTATTAAATTGCGAATTTCAAAAATCAAAATTATTTGATATCAGAATGACTTTCTTCGTATTCAGAATGCAATTCGATATGTCTGATGTGCTCTAATGTCCCAAAATAAATACTGTCCAAACGTTCATACCCCAGCCCTTATAAGGTAGAACGCTTTAAAGAAATCGACAACTGGTATTTATAACTTATGTGCTAATTGCCCTACGCAATAATGGAGAGGTTGAAGAAAGAAGGCACTATCTGCAATAGCTGTTTTATGACACATTTGACAATTTGTGCATTGTATATTGTATATCTGACACCTGGCAGTTACTGCAGATGAGGCCTTCGTGCACTAACCCTATAATAGGTCTGCCTTTGATCGATATATTTAATTTGTAAATGGCAGGTACCAACTCTTATGAAAGGCAGAGATAAAAAGACTAGTTTGCGTCTAAAATTCTGACAACTAGACAGAAAATGACGTACTGCGCAGGTTGGCAACCAATCACGACGCGCCTTTCATACTAGTCCGTTCATACTACCGCCGCATTTGCGATGCGTTGCTTTGCGATGCGGTGCAGTGCCATAACTGCATCGTACTGCAAACTACTGCATTGCGAAATCGCAATGAAGTTAAATACATTTTAACTTGGAGTTGCGTTGAGTTGCGGCAAAAAGTAATCGATATATCGACATCGCAAAGCAACGCATCGCAAATGCGGTGGTAGTATGAACGGACCTTAAGCCCTTTTATCTCTGTCTTTCATTATAAGGTTTTTTCATACTACACCGCAATTGCTTTACGAGCCGCACTGCATCGTACTGCAAAATACTGCATTGCGGTTAAATATATTTTAATTTGGAAATGCGATGAGTTGCGTTGAGTTGTGGCAAAAAGTAATGGATATATATATATAAAACGCATCGCACCACAAAATAATTGTGGCGTAGTATGAACGGACCTTTACTTTTGAGAACAGAATGTTTTACAATGGATGAATCCATGCGAGACGTGGGATCCGAATTAAAACGCATTCATGGGATGCGCTTCAATATGATCCCCTCTTGTACGCGCAGACGGTATCGCGTCATGCATGAGCTCGAGCATAGACATACCACCTAGACCTATGACTTTGCTTCGCGTAGTGAAGTCAACACTGCATAGCAACAATTTTGACAAGGACGCAACCCAGACGCAAATAAGCAGACGTGTTCGCGTCTACGGAACATGCTGCATTTAACGCGGGCGATAACCGCGCAGTAACCACGCAAACGAGCGCGTCAGAATGTACGCAATATTTCTCCTCGCCTAGTAACCCCGTCAATCCGTCAATATCACCTTGGATACGGGGCTTCACCTCCCGCTGTGGTACGGGATGGGCAGTCATAGGTCTAGGTACTTGTTTGTCTGGGAGCTCCACGAGCATAGACATACCACCTAGACCTATTACTGCCCATCCTTTACCACAGCGGGAGGTGAAGCCCCGTATCCAAGGTGATATTGACGGATTGACGGGGTTACTAGGCGCGGAGAAATATCGCATGCATGTTTGACGCGCTCGTTTGCGTGATTATTGCGCCGTTATCGCCGCGTCAAATGCAACATGTTCCATAGACGCGAACATGTCTGCTTGTTTGCGTCCGGGTATGCGTCCTTGTCAAATTCGTTGCTAAGCAGTGTTGACTTCACTACGCGAACCAAAGTCATAGGTCTAGGTTCTCGTTTGTCTGGGAGCTCGAGCCCAACACACGCCACCAAGCGTTTTGATACAGATCCAGCTCTCGCGTGGATTCACCCATATAAATCTACCACCCAAATAAATAGCAGGATACTGCATTTGGCTATTCCAATCGAAATCCATACACTCCCTAAGGAAGACACAACCTCCATTTGAAATCTACACCCCCTGCGTGGTAGATTAAGGACATGACTTCCATAGGGTGAATAGATTTCAATTGGAATAGCTAATTATGGCTACAATGGGAAGAGACTGCTGATTAAAAAAAAACAAGGGAAAATGGAATATCTGTAAGTGGGCGGGATAAACCTCATAATGTACGTTTTGCCCTTTAACATGGATGACGCAAACCATTCAATATAATATAAAGTCTACACTTACAAGGCTTTATTCATTTTCAAGGGCCAAAAGTAAATATGAGGTGTTTCCTGCAGATACCTTTGGCACTTGAACATGGATGAAGCGGCCTCTTCAATTTAAAATCTACACCTACAAGACTTTATCCATGTTCAAGGGCCAAAAGTACATTATGAGGTTTTTCCAGCCCAGTGACGACATACTGCATTTTTGCAAGCAGAGGGCACTGTAGCAGAAAGTGTACTGCTACTAAAAAGTGCACTACTGCTAAATTTCAAGAGAGCACATAGCGCCATTATGCGGACGTTTACGGTATATCGTTTAATGAAATCTCACGATACTGAAAGCGATTTGGTCAGTACCATGAGAACAACAGAAAAGAATGCCAATCAGGATTAACAGAAAAGATCCCTTATTTGGTGTGTAGTGTAAGGTTGTATAATCTGTCCCCAAAGAGAACCATCTAAGAACCGTTTCGTGGAACATGAACATCTTGATAATATTATCGAATGTTTCAAATAAAATAATTTGGGACTCAAATTAAATGCTATTTAATTGGTTTCACTAGTTACAGAAAATTCAACGAAGCACTATTTTAAATTCTCTCTGATTTTTTCACCAACGCTTTCGGAACAAGTCCCCTGTTATGGGAGTCAATTTAGTTAGGCTATAATAAATGTATACAAAACTCCTCAACAAAAGTTTGGAAAGTGTTTTCAAGCATCTGTATCTCAAATTATTTGTGACATGGTCATATCGTGTGTCATATCAATGGATAACTACTTTATTCCCATTACCTTTTCCACGCCTGAGTACAGGTCTTATGAATGTAGTGGTCTAGTGGAGTCTCAGACAGAATGTCCCGAATTGACTATTATTCTGTGCAGCAAACTGCAATCCCATATCTTCACAATCTGGGACCTAATGCAATCCTCCAAAATGACAACGCTCGCCACCACAGAGCCGAGGTAGTTAACGATTACCTATAGCCTACAGAATATGGGAGTAGAGAAAATAGAATGGCCTTGCCATCAGCCCAGACGTCAACCTGATTGAACACTTGTGGGACCAGCTTTGTCGTGCTGTGCGTGCCAGATTAGCAAATGCAACCACTTCATCTGCGACGACTCCTGGTTAGAATTCCATCACAGAGCAACATGTGACGAGGATGGTGAGCAGCATGAGGAGGAGGAGCCTGGCTGCGGTTGTGGCAGCGTATGTTTTTTCCATCCGCTATTGAGGTTAGTGACTTGTGCTGTTTAAGCACAGAATAATGGTCAATTTGGCACATTCTGTTTGAGACCCCTACATTCACAAGACGTCCATGTACTCAGCCGTGAAAAGGGTTATTGTTTCAAATGTGGTGTCATTGAAAAGGGGAATAAAGTAGCTATCCATTGATATGCAACACGATATGAACATGTCACAAATAATCTGAGATATAGGCTAGATGCTTGAAAAAACTTTGCAAACCTTTGTTGAGGAGTTTACGGCACGATGGGGCAGCGGCCTAAAGGTCCGTTCATCACTGCAGTTCATCTGTTCATACTACGCCACAATTGCTTTGCGATGCGGTGCGTTGCCGATATATCGATTACTTTTTACCGCAACTCAACGCACTTCATCACATTTCCAAGTAAAAATGTATAAACTTTATTGCGATACCGCAATGCAGTATTCTGCGGTACGATGCAGTGCGGCGGTGCGATGACGCATCGCATTGTACTGAAAAATACTGCATTGCAATATCGCAATACATTATATGTTTTTAACTTGGAAATGCGACGAGTCGCGTTGACTTACGGCAAAAAGTAATAGAGAGAATGCGATTTCCAAACGTAGACATCGGACGTACGTTGATCTATTCAAAACCACTCTCCTGTATCGAAGCGAGGTCACGTATTTAGCTATTTTTGAAGATATTCCACGTGCGAAATCGACGTAGATACATCGTTGAAAATGCACAAAATTTGTCCATTTCACAATATGTTAAGGGCTGGGGTATGAGCGACCTTCAAGTTCCGGTATCTGGAGAGGGGAAGCAATGAGTTACCCCAAATCACAGCGGCAGGTAGTGACTGGGCCGCCGAGTGCTAATATATATTTATTTTGGAAGGTTCGTGTTTGTTTTAAATTTTGGGGCGTTTTTCCAAAATTTGATATTTTGGTCATATTTCAAAAAAGCGACATGCCAAAGACAACTCTTTGGGCACATAGTTTGTTATTGTTATTGCAGTTCTTTTCCACATACCTACGTTAACATTCGATTGGGTGATTTACTAATATTATATATTTTATGACTGCAATTTGGCGTTTTCAATGCGTTTTACACGTATCATGAAATTAACGCAAATATCTAGTCACGCTGCTTTTAGAATTTTTACCTGATCGTCGGCTTTTGCAGGCAACAGAATGCAGATTGGCTCACTATAGATGTCGTATTCCTCTATGTGGTTCACTCATTGATAAAATGAGTTTGCATTCCTTGTAACAACACACACATTGCCGTCTGGAAACCGGGTCTGGTACTGATTTTGGGACAGCCAATAGACTTCAGCGCCGTATCAAATCTCATAAAAACCACACGACTGACGACTATGTGTTTATGTTTCCCGCACGAAAGCTTGTGTCTACATCTATTACTATACTTCTTTGGAAACGTTGACCTTTGACCATTCTTTGTATAACGCCCTGATATGACCTTGATATGTTCGCTTGATTGGGTACGTTATAGCATCCATTTCATTGAGGTGTTAGGACTTGGTCAGTATAATACTTGCAGGGATACAATAGTTTAACATGGTGTGTGAGCATGGTGAAAGACTCATTATTGATTAGGCGCGGACATATTAAAGGCACAGGTCCTTTGCGTGTATAGCAGAAAATTATAATAGAATGTGTGAATAGAATGTTTGGAATTTTGCAACTAAAATACTAACTGCATTCTGCATTATGTATTTATTTAGGCCTATGCCTATTTATTTATTTACTGACTTATTTATTTATTTTATTTATTTGGTATATTAGTTAGTAGGCCTAGTTAGTAATATTCCATGATAGGCCTACGTCGGTTTATTATTGATTGTTGATAACTTGACAACTTGATTGATTGATCGATTGATAGTCATTTCACATTGTATTCCTAGTTTATAGGCCAATTTGAATAACATCGTACATTAGATAAATAGACCTATCAGTATTGATTTATTCTATTCAGCAATATCAAGGATTACTATCAAACTTCTCATAGCTGATTGTCAGTTGGCTCAGTGGTAACGCAGTAGGTTTTACAACACCGAGGTCCGGGGTTCGATTCCCACCTCTGCCTATTTTTTGCAAAAAAAAAAAAAAAAATGAAATTTCTGGACTGCAAACTTATTTGGCGCGCGATCTGAGCTGGTCCTTTTCTGGTGGCTGTGTCTGTTACAGGCACACTCCCTCTGCATCCAAACCAGGTTCACGCTCATTAGACCTCCCTTAAAAACAGTCAAAGATAATGAACATACGAAGGAAAGTCTAATTATTATTATGATCCTTTTGTTTGTAACAAATCATTATAATAAAGGTACAGCGATGTGTAAAAATGGACTAAATTTAAACGCAATATTCATACGCAGAGATTGTCCATTGAAATGTGTGTGATACTTTGCGTATAAAAAATTAGCTTGCGATTTGACATTTTGGACTCAACGTAGCATTAAAACGTACGTTCCACCATGGTTCCACGTGGAAATAGGCTGATTTTACCTCGAGTCTAGGTAAATGAAACGTAGAGAACGAGTGTTTCTCTACGAATGTTATAGTCAAAATATCATGTGTTTTTTGTACAGCTGAGGGGTGGTGCAATAACTTTGTGTATCCCCGAGGTGGTGAAGTACTATAGGGGGTGGGGGGCAAATATTGGTTGGCGGGTCAAAAGGGGGGCAAGCATTTTTTCGCAGGTCGAAAGCTGGGTGGGGGAGGATACGGAAATTTTGGCTCAGATATTTTAGGAACATTAGGAACACGTTCAAATATGCACAATTCCTGATCGGTTATTTATTTATTTGTTTATTTATTTGTCTGGCGCTCTAGCTGAAATACAGCAAGATAATGTAAGATAGTAAATGTAAACCTGTATTTTAGCTAGAGTATCTCGAGCTAATGAACACGACCTTTTGCCAAAGCCTATGTAAATGAGTCATTGTGAATTAAAGCTGAGTTTATTCACCGCAGAAGTGACTTAATTAATCGGATTAACTACCATAGCAATAGATGAATACAATTTGTATTATATCGCCCTGCACTACAACGTCAGTACCTATGCATTGAACCATGGAGGTATATAAATAAATGGAGAATGATCGCCAGAATTCTAATCTCCTAAGTGGAGATTATCCCGTTACCTCTATTCAATGAGTCACCAAACTTGAATTGACCAGCCACTTCAGCCAAGCTATTGATCTCCACGATGGTTATGAGCCTCTACCATGGTTCATTGATTGTCACTCCCAAAATTTCCTCATAGGAATTGACCCTACATTGACCCGTACCGGAAGCCTTGTAAAAGAGACTGTATAATGACGTCAGCTAGTCAATCAGATGTTCAAAGTCACCAGTTTTGATAGCGTTATAGTTTCAATGTATGATCGTGCGAAAACCCGAAGAAATTTGGATGTTCTGTTCTCAAGTTATGAAACTGTTTTCTACACTAGTTGTGCCGTAACTTGACAAATATACTTAGTTTTCATGTTCATATATTAAGCTTTTAAGGGGGTCTGAGGGAGTTCAAATATAGTGCAAATGAAAGCAAAACGTTTTTACCTTCCGATTGTGAAAAGATTATGTTGGGCCAATTTGGGCCATTTGAGTTACGAGCGAGCAAAATTTACCGGAAGTACTTCGGAATTCAAGCAAAAGTGATGATCAGACAATCTTTTCTAGAGAGAAATTGATAGGCCCTATACGGAATGTATAGGCCCTACATACTTTGTTTGAACAGTTTCTCATAGTTTAGTGTATGATAACCGTGATTTGGGTTGAAGCTTCGGGTCAAATTGATTGAGTGCCATGACGGATGTGTCATATTATTGCTTTTTAAACTTTTAAATCTGTATTGTCATGAAATCGTATAGGCCGCCTAAATCATCATCATTAAACTACTCATTTTATAATAAATAATTATCAGTATTTAGGCCTAAATGATTATATTAATATTATTAGGGGCTATCATTTTCTTTGGAGGAGGGGTTCCAAATATACGGGGGGGGGGGGGTCCTAACTTTTTGGGGAAAAAAAGCCATAATTCAATTTTTCATGCCCAAAATGTAGGAAGTCTGCACAAGATGACAACAGATAAGGTGTTTCTTTTATCAAAAAGACTGATTTCTTGATGTAATTTAACTGAGACTAGTATACCTAAACCTAGGTATAGGCCTACTAGTCTCAGAATTTAAGCACTCAATTTTTGGCGAAAATGAGATTTTGATATCAAAATTTTATGAAACATGAGCACTTTCCAATAAGTATAAACTTCATTTTACCCCATTGAAATCAATGGCCAGTGAAACAGACTTCACAATGTAATCAGCTTAGCATAATCAATATAAACCTGAAAATGCCCATTCAACAATAATTGGTCATAACCAGCGTAGTACAAAAGAGGCTTGGCTGGATCATTCTCCATTTATTTATATACCTCCATGATTGAACCATAGATGTCAAAGAAAGGATGTTCACTCGCATGTGTTGGCATGGTTGGGCGATCTATTCAAACATTGTATTCATCTATTGCGATTATTACGTCATTTCTTAACTTATAGAGGCCCTGCATTCTTTTATCGATTGGCTTCAAACAAAGGATTTGAACCGGTGTCCTTCACCGTAGTTATGGCGGAGTGCAGTTCAACAAAAGCATGATTGCAATCTAGCACGACATTTCGGCTCACACACATAAGAAATGCACTACGATAAAATAGGTTGATGAAAACAGTGCAACAGAGCATTAATGCCCAAAATTGAAAAGCTGTATAATTTATAAACAATATACACTACACATAAAAAATACTACTACAAGGGATTTTCAACATATAAGAATCCAAACAATCAAGTACCAACATGCTTTTTGTCCTTATATCGCTTTTGGGTTTATAACAAAATGTTTTCAAGCCTCTATCGTGATTGGCAGTATAAGACATCTCTTTGATAGCTGATAATGCCCATCTATTCACCAAGTGGCTATTAACTGATGAGCACTGTCATTATGCTAATATGAAATCATTGTTTATCAACAAAGGCGAGGGACTCGTCTGTCGATATGCTCAAACAAACCGCTACACTGTTCAATGGCTTTTTTGTACTATATGAGCGTGTTTATAGTGGTGTACGGTATTTATACGGTATCTTTATACGCATATGGGATTAGGCTGGAATGTGACATATCCGTTATCTCGGCTGTTTATAGTGGCGACCAATAGCGCTATTCTGAATCCGAGGTGGTTGAACTCAGCGTGTTCGAGGTCACCGCAATGCAATGTGGGAGACACAAATATGGTGCCAGTTTCAAATAGTGTGCCGTCGAAACGATACCGGCCTACTTTTTAACATTATTGCTACAGTACCGTACCATATTTGTAGCTGATGTGTTATTACAGTGACAAATTTGAGCTCGGAGAGTTATCCACTTCCTTGAATAACGGTATCGTTAATCCTTGTCTGTTTATAGTGGCCGTATACGGAATGAATATACTGCAATATCCATCGATTTCGAAGGATATCAGTTCCGTATAATATGTGCGGCAAATAGCGCTATTGGTCTGTTTATAGTGGCGACCAATACCGTATAAGATGTACTTATACGCTAAATACCGGATAATCTGGCTCACTATAAACACGCTCTATGAAATATGGTGGGCGATTTGAAATGTACGTGCCCTGAGCAAACTACGATGCGTACGCACACTGCAGGGTAAAGAACAATCACCAGATGACTGACTATAGGACATAGCGCCCCAACACGAGCGTTGGTAAAGTATGTGGCCTCACTGCAATACATAGCTACGTAAAAACGTACGTGTTAACGTACGTTAAAACGTACGTCGTACGTCTACGTTTGGAAAATCGCAAGCTCTCTAATATCGATATATCGGTAACGCGTCGCAAGACATCGATTCACAATCGCGATACACAGCTACCGTATATAGCCCAAGTTCGTGGGTTCGAATCCCCGTGTTGTGCACTTACACAAAGCTCTTCACCCATATTGCCCAGGTGCACAAATGGGTACCGGTTTTATTCAATACCGGGAAGGTGACAGACTCGCTGTGGAGCACAGCAACATTACGTGATGGAGTCTGGCATGATGCAGTCATGTCTACAGTAGAATTCATCTCGACGTTTGCAGGACTTAACCCCATTAAAAGCTATTAAACCAAGATAACACTCATTGAAACAGCTCAACTGATTAAATCGGATCTTCTCTGGCTGTGCACATGTGACTGTTTTCATGTGCGATATCGCAATAAAGTTTGCGTATTATAGCTTCAGTTGGGTAACCGATTATAAAGGAAACGAAAGGAAACAATGGTATGTATACTTTTGTTCACGAAATGAGACAAAGACCTGCTTTTTGTTAACCAGCATTCTTCAAAATGAGCAACATAATGATTGTTGACTTAACACGGTTTGGAAATAATTTCTTCATATTTTTGGTGTTATCTGTCGTTTACATATCCTTCCTAAAACACAAAAGTGTGACCCTCTCCAAACATCTAAATTAGCTAAAAATTTAGGACATGTTACAAAACTTTATTTTCTAGAACCTATTTAGAATAATTTAAATGTAGCTTTTACCGTTTTTTGTGGCATCCTTCAGAAGTGAGCGGTCCGATACCAATATTTTCGGTCAAATCTCCATTCAATTAACACGGGGAGTTGGCTAGCTATGCCTTGCCCAGTTAGGACGCTGGACAACCGATTGTTATTGTTCTGCAAGGCTCACTCAGTCATTTAATAAGGCAATACAAACGATCGAATTTGGTATTCAAATGAACAAAATTTTGAGTTACACCTTTAGTGTTAAACTTAGTCGTGAAATTCAGTCATTTAGTGTAAGATTTTCGATTTTGATAGGCTTCAACTCTGCCCGTGAGCCTTTTTTGGATCAACCTTTTAGCTTTTCAAAGTAATATAGTTCGCTAAAGAAGGATTTTTCCCAACTTTCTAACGCACATCACCGTGAGCGATATATCATAGTTTTGTCAGAATTTCCGTTTTGATTCCATAATTTTTGACTACCAGCTGAAATAATTTCAAATCCACGCGTGAAATACTAGCATTGTGGATCGATATCTTTGGGTGCCCGGCCTGGATACAGTTTTGCCAGAACTTCAATATAGCAAAGAAATTACCTAGTGTTTCGGTATAGTGCCTTTTGTTTGTGTTTGTTTGAAATTGCTTAAACCCACCGAAAGTCATAATGAAGCAGCCAAAACAATACAAGGTTAAACACGGAAGTTTATAACAACCTATTATAATGACCTAAAGGAAAAATCATTTATGGTAACAATGAGCCTTGCATTGTAAGTCATGGTTAAAATGTGTTGAGTACCCACCCCATCCCCACAGCGGGCCCCACAGGCCTACATGATATTACATACCGGTACCTTATAATATTTATATAGCACGGCTATAGCTATACATTTAGAAAGTAGGTCCTATAGCGCTAAATTATGACAAATAGGCCTACACAAACCCGAACGCAAGTCTGAAGGGTGTAATGAAAATGCCAACCCGCGATGGGGGGGTCATTCAAAATTCACCTGGAGATAGGAGGGACAGAAAATTAAAATCCCTCTAATAACACGCGAATTTTTCCAGATTTGGACAGTGGATTTTCCCATGGACCTCATCCTAGGTAAATAAATAAACAAACAAACAAACAAACAGACAAAATGGTTTTCATAATCATGGAATCCATAGCCCCTATAAATTGAAATTGCAGGCTATCACAGGAGCAAATTTCCAAAATCCACCTCATTTACCAGAATTGGGGATTTGGGCTACCAAATCGCTGGTCAGGCAATCCTGGTTTTCAATGGAAAAGGGACCTGGGTTGACAACAATTGAAATATCGATTATTTCTGCTGGTTGCTCTCGAGGTAAAGTACTAAGTTTGACATTTTTGAAGCATGAAGGGGAAAAGGGTAAAATAAAAACGGAAATTCTGACAAAACTATAATATTTAGACCCAGATGTGCTTTACAGAGGTGGGAAATATCTTTCTTTAGCAAACTATATTAGTTTGAGACGCTAAAAATGAATTCTGTAAAAAGCTCACGGGCGAACTAAAGGCCTATAAAAATCAAAATATCACACTAAAAGACACAATTTGATGCTTAATTTTAACACCAGGATTTTAAAAAAATGTTCATCCAAGCACTATGTTTTTTATTTGACATTACTGAAGAAAAAAAAAATTTTGCTTTATATTTGACCGAGAAAATAAATTTCATAGCAAAAAGGTGTATCTCGGAATTGTGTTGATTTTAACATGTATCGATCGACTTTTAGCGCGACTATTAGCAGAACAAAAGATCGGTTGTCCTGCGTTTAGACTGTGCCCTCACTCATATTTTACAAAAGTGCGACCATTTCTGAACATCTAACCTAGCTGTAATTTTAGGTCATGTTAGAGAAATATATTTGCTAGATGTTTTGGAGAATAAATAAAATATTGGCTGGTTATTTTTCACACAGTGATGTTAACTAGGCAAGTGTCCATTCTCCCAACATACATCATTTGTACAGGTCACGCGTCAATGGTGAGAGCACTGTGTATTGTGTATAGGAAAACGGACAGTAACTGCAGTATGGTCAATCGTTTCGATAGAGAGATAGGCACTCCGACTTCTGTGAACAAAGGTTCGTCCTCTTTACCTTTATTTTTTATCTCTGTAAGTTTTCTTTTTGTATGTACAGGAAATAAACATATAGGCCTATAAAAAACGATATGGGGTGTGTCCTCCCATGGTCATACGAGTAAATATTAATTATTGGCATTTATACTTACATCCGGGACTTATACATTGCAGTAGTTATTGAATCTTGCCCGTGCTTTCCATGAAGTGTTTGATTTTTCTGTCAGTTTGGTCTGTGGTCTGGCTTGCCTTGATCATCTGCATATAATTAAAAACAGAATTTGGCGTGTCTGGTCAGCCCCCGGGGGTCAGCCTTCATCATCTGCATAATGATCAGAAATAGCCTCAGGTCAAAAATGATGCAAATAATGTTCGTCTTTCTTTACCCCCCCACCAAAAAAAACAGGAATAAATATTGTTATTTTGCTCAGTCCCCTCCCCGACCAAAAAATCTGGCTAAACAATTGCTTAAAATTTGTATTTTCTTAAAATTCTCACTTTCGGTTTGTTGCAAAAACTAGTTAAGTCATAAAATCTATTATGATACCTGATTTCTTGAGTTTCACAAGAATCTGGCTTGTAACTGAAATATCTTAGTCTTTATTTTCAAAGTGCTGAAGTCGGTTTAACGGTCCAATTCTACCCCAGGGCTCATAATTATTGCACAGCAAAGTGTTCTAACAAGTATGACCGGGATTGTAGGTGATGTATATGGTGTGAAATTGGGTGCACTGGTATGACTAATTGGGTTTAAGGGGTGGGGTATGAACCTTTGGACAGTATTTATTGTGGGACATTGGAGCACATCAGACATAATCGAATTGCATTCTGAATACGAAGAATGTCCTGATGATATCAAATAATTTTGATTTTTTGAAATTGGCAATATTTTTGATATTTAACAGTAAACTTTATAAATCTGATAATATGTACTAAGTGTATGTAGGTGGGATGAAAAGCCGACGATCAATTGAAAATTTTGACCTTTCGTATTGAAGATATGGATTTTTTCCCAAAACACCAAAAAAATTGTCTTTTGGGAAAAAATCCATATCTTCAATATGAAATGTCAAAATGTTCGATTGATCGTCGGCTTTTCCTCCCAGCTACATACACTTTAAGAATATATCATTAGATTTATAAAATTTTCTTCGAGGACTGTTATATATCAAAAATGTGAAAAATATCAAATTTTAATAATTTGTTATAAAATTTGTATTATATCGTAAATTTCAAAAAATGAAAATTATTTGATATTATAGAAAAGACATTCTTCGTATTCAGAATGCAATTCGATATGTCTGATGTGCTCTCATGTCCCAAAAAATACTGTCGAATCGCTCAAAACGCTCATTCCAAATCCCTTAAGCCTGATGCTTAGGAAGCCTAACCATTAGCCATGCTTCAAGAAACCGGCCCTAATATCTTCCATATGACCTATTAAAGCATTATAAAACCATCTACCAACAATATTATTTGTCCAACAGGTAGGTCTATTCGGTCAGAATTGGTTATTGTTAACATAAGGCTGCGTTCACATAGAAGTATACTATTCGGGTATACGGTGCACGTTTTGCAGATGCACGCGTATAGCTTAAATCGAGCAAGGCAATTTCATAGTACCGGGTCACATAAGGCTACGATCGCATAGAAGTATACTATTCGGGTATACGATGCACGTTTTGCCGGTGCACGCGTATAGCTTAAATCGAGCAAGGTAATTTCATAGTACCGGGTCACATATATAAGAGCTATTCGAAAAGGCCGTATGGTATACCTGCGTATAGTTTAGTATAGTGGGAATCGTGCGTGTTCGATTTTAGTGCAGCGTATACCGTCCTAATTTTAAAAACCTAAACCATATGTGGGTAAATTCATTTTTTAATAGATGCACTATCTAATTCTGCACATTATGACACCTCATTGAATGCAATGTGACCTCAAGAAGTAAAGTTACAAGCATTTGATAAGACGAAGAAAATGGGTAAACTGACATACTCGCTATTATATACGTTAAATACGCTCATTCGATCAGGCTGAGTTCACATAGTATACTCCTATATGAACTCAGCCTGATCGAATGAGCGTATTTCGTATAGCGAATACCGTATACCGTATACTTCTATGTGAACTCAGCCTAATGTAAGCAAATATAATCAGGTACCAATAAGAGGGCAGGACAATTGATTCTCAAACTCCTTAAAACTTGAATAGCCAAGCCAAGGTGACGCTATAACATAATAAACTATATAGGCCTACCAAGTCATATTGAAAGATTATTATAATTTGTGCTAAAAAAATCTCGGAACCCGGACACATCAATAATATTATTTGTATAATGAGTATACGCCATGGAATTTAGAGATGGCGGGTCTTTTTAAACTTTGGGAGCTATATAACGGCCCGGGGGGGGGGCACATCAAAAAATTTTGGTGGGTATGCTCCCCCGGAATTTTGAGGTGGTGGGTCTTTGGGAGCTGACGGCGTAACGGTAAAAGGGGTCTTTCGGAGCTGCGAACCGGGCTGTGAACAAGTAAAATGGGGTCTTTTGGAGCTGCGAAAAGTCAAAATCAAGGGTCTTTCTTGGCTTTTTGGTTGAAAATCGCCTGAAAAAACAAGAAATACGAGGAATGAGCAATTTTGGGTCTTTTAGAGCTGAAATTATCAAAATCAAGGGTCTTTCGGAGCTTTATTTTGGTCAAATATAGGGGACTTTCAGAGCTGCGCAACCCAAAAAGAGGGTCTTTCCGGGGAGCATACCCGTATGGTCATTTGTGTTGAGTGCCCCCCGGGATAACGGCGTCAAAATCAAGATTCTTTCTTGGCTTTCTCAGAGATGTGGGGAATGAGCAATTTAGGGGTCAGGTGAACGTACATAATGCCTTGCCATTTGTATCTCATTGAAAATATATATTATTGAAGACCGAATTAAAAAGACTAGTTTGCGTCTGACATTAGGGGAAAGGCGCAATTGATCTGCGCAGTACGGCTTTTTTGGTCTCGTTAGGACGTCATACGCAAATTAGTCTTTTTAAATTCGGTCTTCAATATTATTATAATACAACAGAAAGTGAAATCCGAATATTTGAGTGAGACCATAATTCGACTGCTTTGTGCTAGAAGTGGGTTAGTGCAATATAGCTGCTATGTCTACCTGTCATGTGTGCATAGATGAGTACCGGGCTACCGTGTGTATTTTTTGCCAAATGTTCACAGGGCAGCTATTGCACTTAGCCATTTCTGGCACTGAGCAGTTGCTTTAAAAGTGACGTAGTAAAGTAAGTCCGAACATGCTCAAGGAAAGCACTGGCATGGAGGGCATGTAATAAGCTCACTAAAATCTGGAAATCCCATCTTCCAAGGCAGATTAAAGTCAAGCTATTCCAAGCAACAGTAGAAAGCATCCTGCTCTATGGTTCAGAAACATGGACAGTGACAACAAAGATCCGCAAGTTGTTGGATGGTTGTTACACCAGGCTACTTAGATCCGCTCTTGATATAAGCTGGAGGACACACAGGCCTACCACAAATAAAGAACTGTATGGAGAACTCCCAAAGGTAACTGATAAAATCAGGAAAAGAAGACTACAATTTGCTGGTCACTGTTTAAGAAGTACAGGGCAGGTGGTGTCAGACCTAGTGTTATGGAAACCCAGTCACGGCAAAAGAAGTGTGGGGCGGCCGAGCAATACCTATGTAGATCTTCTGTGTGAGGACACTGGACAGGAACCAAACGAAATCCGGAGCTGCATGCAGGACAGACACATCTGGAGAGCCATCGTAGGAGTCCGACAGAAGTCGTCCGAGTGAGTGAGTGAGTGAACATGCTCATCTGCCAGTACACAGTTCTTTAGTCTCAATGGGCTGCTCCAGATTTTAAAAATAAGATGCCCTCTAGGGAGAATGTTCTCTCTTGAATAAGTCAAGTAAGTTCAAGTAGGCCTGAAAATAATATTTACCAACAGCTTGGGTTGTCACGAACTACAAGGATCAATGACTTTGCAAATTTGCCGCATTTAGACTAGGTCTGTATTTACTATGAGTATGATTATATCACTACTGTATATTGTAAATAGTAGGCCTAGGGCCTACCCTTTTCTGCAATGGGCGGATAAATTCTGACGCTAACTTCATATAGCCTAGCAGCTTAATCGTTCAGCAAAATGGTGAGTAGGGGGCCTACCACGTTATATTTATGTATTGCTGGAATGCTGGCCTAGTATATATATTTTGTAATTTTTTGACATGTTTGTAATGTGGGTGTGTTTGGGAGAAGATGATTGCAACGGGGACAGTAGCTGACAGTGAAGGGCGCACACCACTAAATAATCGTCCCATTGAAATATGTGTAAAAACACCAGTTTTATTTATTCGTTTTGAGGCCTTTTCGGCGCTTTCTGAGAATTTTAATGATAACCAGTCGATTGCAAATCGATGAAAGTTTAACATATGTTTCAATGTATGGGTAGTCTTCCACCTCGTTTTCCCTCACTGTTTTTGACATGCTCTCATGACTGTAAACCCGTTTCTGCCCATTTTTAAATACGCGGACCTATTTTCTCGATAATTATAAAAATGCGACTTTTTTAGTGATTCAAAAGCGCATTGATTTAGTGGTGTGCTCCCTGAACTAACGTACTACGACGACAGTACGACGCACGCGCGCGCACATCCAAACTAGGGAAATTAACTCTGGAACACGATAACCTGGGGGGAGCACTCACTAAAAATGGTTGACGGGGATGTGCGGTCACATTGACCCCATTTTCAACTCCCTTTCACGCAATGACCCCATTTTTTGTTTTACTGAACTCTCACCCAATAACCCCCTTTTGTTTTCCTGTCACCAAAAGACCCCTTATTAAAAATGTGGCGACATTTCTGACTGAATGACCCCGGTTTTTCCAGTGTTATTTTTCGGCTTTAAATTTTTCATTTTTTTTTTAAATTTTGATTAATTTTTGAAAATTTTGTATCAGCATTTATATTTTGCCTCAACAATTTTCCCAGTCTCACTGAATGACCCACTTTTTAGGTAAACGTTTCCCCCGTCTCACGGAAAGACCCCCTTTTTTGGAGCATTCTCACTGAAAGACCCCCTTTTTCGGTGTCCAGACTCTCACCGAAAGACCCTAGTTTCGAACTTCCCGCACATCCCTGTCACTTCTAAAGTCGAGTGCCCTCCCCCACCCCCTAGGCCTATATATCCTGGCTACGGGCTTGCTGAAACATACTCCAATTCTAACGAAACGATCTCAAATTATTTGTCTTGGAACAATTTGGTGGTGAAATTAAATAGCCCCCTTTTGAAGAAAATTTCACAACAGGTCCACTTTTTAGCACCCCCCCATATCTTTGCTACGGGCTTGCTGAAACCTGCTCCTATTCTAACGAAACGATCTCAAATTATTATTAGTTATGTAAAAATAGAACTACATCAAATGAGGAGTGGTTTTACAGACTCTAAAATGCTGAATATTGGAACACCCTACCCTCTGATCTTTTCATTTTCCCGAACAGTTATTTCTGAAAAGTGACGTGATACTAACAATTATGGATTGAAAATGCAGTATTAATATTAAACTATAATCTAGTCAACTGGACTTACTATTTTTGAGTGGGAAATTTTCACGTCCAATCCTGAACGCATCATCAGCCCTACTGATGTTGTGGCGGCAAAAGTTCATTGACCTGTGAAACGGATGTTGTAGTATCACAGGTCACCACCTTTGAGTTCAACCTGAGAGGTATCTTCCTGATCGCTGAACTGTAGGCCATAATTGTGATAATCTTCACAAACGTATTGAAAATGCAGTTGTACGGCTTTTGTTTTTGTTTCTACCAAAAATGTTTAAGTTTTAACTCAAATATTGTAAAATTTTATAGCTAATTTTATAATATAACATTTTTTGGTACAAAAATTATTTAATAAATCACAAAACTGCATTTTCAACCCAAATATGTCAACTCTAGTCATAACTTTTCAGAAATGACAAACGGGTAAAATGAAAAGATCAAAGAGTGTAGATTAATGTTAACATGTACATGATGTAGGCTAGGCTATATATGGACAAAAACTGTAGAAGCTTTGTCCAAAATTGTTTGCACCACTTTTGCAAGTCTGGGTGAAGTATCCCGGTGAAGTCAACTTCTAAGAAGTTGTGTATTTGCTTTCTTTTTGGCTCTACCAACATCTTATTCATTGATTTAGTTTGTATTTGCAAGCCTTGAATAAATAAGGTGTTTGCATTTGCGGCAATTCTCTCACTTTCCTTATTTGGTGGATTTAGTAAAATCGTTTTAATAAATTTAAATGTCGGGTTACATAAAAAGAAACAAAAAAACGTTTTGTATGAAAAAACGCTACAAAAATATTTTCAAAATATTTTAAAATGTTAATGTTAATATCTTTTGCAAACATTTGTTTGCCAAATATTTTGTCAACACTTACATTTCGATTTGGATTTGGAAGATACCCGGGGAAGATACCTTCTCACATAGAATATTTGCAGTAAGTTATCAAAAAGAAAAAAAAACGTTTTAAATGTTATGAAAACGTTTTATACCCTTCATACACCCTTTAAACGTTTAAACGTTTTCTGAATATTTTGCGTTTGCTGGTAGAAAAGCATGGCTTCTGTCAGTCAACAATGCTACACTCACCTCTAAAATGTGAAAGATCACTCATATCACTCTACAAAACATGTGGGGAAAAAATTACAACATGCAACAGCGTCAAAATACTGTTTTCTGTTAAAGATGAAGTAACACAATCGGGTTATATTGCTTTCTTGAAATTCGCTAATACACATGATGGCAAATTACTAAAAATTGACATTTTTGACATGTAACAGTCCTCGGAGTAAACTTTATAAATTAATCGAATAGCCGGGGTGAAAAGCCGACCATCATTCATCTAAAGGTACGTGTATTTATCTATTCATGATCTATTATTTATTTGATTCGATTTCTTTCATTGGATAAACAGATATCAACTTACAGCTTCATTTGCATGGTGGCAATATATGTTATATTTTGTACAATACCTGAATTCATGCCGGATACAAACCGACTTCTGGAAATGCGAGTAAAAAAAGCACAGTGGTTGGATGATTCTTCCAGGCTGTTTACCAAAAACAGTGCAGATTACGAAAGTGACATTTCTGAGCCGTTTGCCAAAGACAGTGCAGGTTACGGAAGTGACACTTCTGAGCCGTTTGCCATAGACAGTGCAGGTTACGGAAGTGACATTTCTGAGCCGTTTGCCAAAGACAGTGCAGGTTACGGAAGTGACACTTCTGAGCCGTTTGCCAAAGACGATTCACCATTGGATAACATTTTCAATTGGAATTATGATGTGTCCAAAGAAACGTCATACAGAGATGAGTCACTATTACTAGATAAGCTACTCAATTGGAGCTATGAGTCAGTATTCGATAATCTACTCAATTATTGGAGTTACGAGCCATTCATTGAACGAAATGAAGCGTCATCCACGTATGAGCCACTATTTGAAACCTTGCTCAATGAGAGTTACCGGGCACCCAGCTCTGCAGAGTCATCTCGTCGTGTACAGGAGTCGGGTGCAACTCTTCTTCGCTGTCCTGAACGAACACCCGTGGTATACACAAAAGATGGCCAAAGACAAATACCCCCAGAACTGTATTACATGGATCCAAAGGTATGTATTTTTATGCTCGTAAAACATATGTAAAGAGTGTCTTTAAAAAGAGAGTAGCCTACCGCCACAAACCACTGAATGCCTTTCCATAGACATGGAATGGATGTACCACGGTTTTCAGCAATTTCGGTATCGGTGGGTGGGTTGACATTCAAAAGTGCCAACAAAAGCGCCCAATTAGGACATATTTTGATGCTTTTTGGGTGTTTTTGCGAAAAATTGGTAAATAACAAAAAGTAGGTATAGAGAAAGTCAGAATCCGAAATAAAAATCTAATAAAAAAACCCACACCATTATTGCAAAAAAATAAAAAATACTTCGCAATGTCGATCCTTGAACCATTCCTTTACATATATCGTGGTTCATTAACATTGGGCCCGGTACGAATACAACTACGGTGAACGGTTTAGTCTGTAATACTGTAAGTAATTAATTAAAGGTACTCTACCTATAGAACACTCCGTACCCAGTTGTTTTAACTGCACTTTTAACTGTTTAGCCAAATATATGCATGACATCTTCTTAGCGAGCGAGCGCGGCACTGATTTGATTTGATGTAGAACAAAAAGTGTTCATTCAATATTCAAGTAATTATGGTAAACGCTAATGAAAATTATTTCTGTTGTCTATATACAAATTAGCAATCAGAAGCGCAGTGACTGGACTCGTGTTCCCACTTTTCATTATTTAATAAATCTTCCATTATTTTACCCGCCCGATGTCGATGCTTTTATTAATAGGCCTTGTCGTTCATCTTATGTAAGACGTTTGCTCAATGTTGTTGTTTATGTAACGTACTCCCCGTTAGACAATAAAACTTCACATGCCAAGTAAATATTGTAACGACCTAAACAACAACGTAGATTTCCACAATTCACTAATTCACAATTACAAACAATTTCTATATTGCGCCAAAAAAAAGTAGGCCCTATCTGAATTTTTAAACGAAACCATCTTTTGAGTAAATTTATTTATTTTTAGTAGATGTACTATCTAATCCTGCAAATTGTGACGCCCATTGAATCCAATGTGACCTCAAGAAGTAAAGTTACAAGCGTTTGATTAGACAAAGGTCCAGTTTTAAAAGTGACAAATTGGTAGGGGAGACCGGGGATGGAAGTTACACGGGGAAGTTGTTACACCTCTCAGTGTGCCAAGCTGTAATAAGAGAGGGCAGGCTAACTGACATCCATATGTTGCCTACACATCACTTGGGTATACTGCCAATCGCGAGCTTTCTCCATTGTTCTACTAAAATGTTAAGTCAAAAAACTTTTTTGTCCTTCCTAGTAACTTTCTGACAAAACTGTAATATTGTAATAGCTTCAACAACTGGAGGTGCGTTATGCTAGCTTGTTATGGTAAATATAATATGTGTAGGTCACTAATATATCCCAGAGTCATGACCTGTAATTCTGCCTCAGGGTTGTGTTATAATGGCTTATGTGTGCAAAACTCCCTATAGGGATAGTTGTTACACTATAACAACCTACCCCATGTAACAACCTACCCCAATTACATTTTACATGTGTTGCACTAAATTTTGGTTCAATTTTCAGGTTTAAATGTTTCGATATGTTTACTATGTATTTTGCTTTACCTAGAGTTGTAATTGTTCTCCTGTAATGATGCCAAGAACCTGAAAAAGGTAGATGGAGAGGGGAAAACACCTCTTAATGTAACTTGGAAGCTGCTGCCCAACGTGTGTTGGAATATGGTGATTCTTTGCGAGTTGCAGCGGCTGACCATAATATAAGAGCATCATAGTTTAATATAAATGAACTTATTATAGAATAAAAATGATCTAAATGCTTCTAAAGGCCTATAAAAGGTCCATAAAATTTTGTAACATTGTAACAACTTACTCCGCATGGTGTAACAACTTACCCGGTATGCGGGGTAAGTTGTTACAAAAAAATCCTTCATTAATGAATTAGTAGTTAATTAGTTGTTTGATGTTTTCATGTTTTGTATGCCCCAAGTTTTAGTAAACATAATGGGCTAACCACAGACCCAAGATGGAGTGTTTGAGTTCTTTCATTGGAATTATATGGGGCAAAATGTGAATTTTGTAACGTCCATCCCCGGTCTCCCCTACTATTCAAAAATCCACGGACTAGACTTCTGATTTCAGGATGGCTTAGCGCCTTTTTTATTTAAATTTAAAACAAACAAATAAATATAAAATTTGCGAAAAGTACAGAGAAGAAAAAACTGAAATAAAAACTTGTTTTAAAGCTTGACTGAAGAAACTGTGTTGTATCTGGAAAGGATTTGTCCTCAATTAATTCGGGACGGCAAAAGAACGAAAATCAATCCTTGCTCCTAAAAATACAATCGAAAAAGACTTGCCCCTTACTTTAATCGCTAAAAGATTGAGAATCACTCCTTTTGATTGAAAAAAGTTTCAAAATTCAAATCACCCGACTGTATATAGTCGGAAACGATTTTTCCCTAATTCAGGACGACAAAAGATCATACTTAGTCGTTTTGATTGAATATTCAATTGGGCAATTTAAAAGAGTGCTTCCACCAGGGGCGTAGCCAGCTTTCTTGGTCAGGGGGGGGGGCAAAATAAAATTTTGGGGCACAGACGAAAAAATTGCAGTTGCATCATACAATACATAGAGACTGTATGTCTTCGAGCTTCCCAAAAGGGCCTTATTGGGATGATGTGCGCGCGTAGCGCGAAAAAAATGGTATTTTACACTATTTTCGCCCATTATCCGGCTAAAAAGGGCTTTATTGTTACAATGTGCGCGCGTAGCGCGGAAAAATTGTGTATTTTACACTACTTTGGCCCTGAATTTTGCTAGAAAAGGGGCTCCTTGCCCTTTTCTTTTCCTTTGCCCTCCTGATTTTCTCTTTCATTTTTTTGTCAGAGGGCATTTTTCTTTCATTTTTTTTTTGTCAGGGGGCACTCTGCCCCCCGCTGGCTACGCTACTGGCTTCCACATTATGCCCCTGGAATACCTTCAGATCACAATCATTTTAATCGAAATAATATGCTGAGAGTGAGCAATGAAATAATAACAATTCTACAAAATGTCAATATTTCAGATATTCAATAGTGCCCCAACGCAATTTATGGAAGACATATACGGAATCCTTGTTGGAAAGAGAAAGATGACGTCATTTGTTTACCTGGCTTCTTTTTGGCGGGATTTCCCAAATGTGGAACTACGGATTTGTGGGAGAAGATTATACGCCATCCTGATATTCCGAACCTGGTGAAGGAACCTCACTGGTGGACTAGAAGTGAGAGCTGTTCTTTTTCTTATTCATATCACTTTAAATTTAAAAAAAAGGTGTAAAATTACTCAATGTTGAGTAAAAAATGAGTCAAATGGAACTCAATCATTGAAATTCAACACTGAGTTCAATTCCCTGATTTTGTTGCTCTCTTCCCTTTTTACTAAGGGGCTGTGAAATAATTAATAATTTGCCAAAAAAATGTATTATAGGGGCCTATCGCGAATTTCAAAAAATCTAAATTATTTGATATCGGATGGACATTCTTCGTATTCAGAATGCAATTTGGAGTGTCTCATGTGCTTAGCTCTCAGGTTCCACAAAAAATACTGTGCAAAGGTGTGTGACCGACCCCTTAATGTATATATAACCCTTATAAGTTTGTTTAACTTCTTACAATTTTTATTTTTTTTGCAGAACAAAACAAAAACAAAGCGTCGATTAAGTATTATTCCCGGCACTATTTCCCAGGGATTTCTAATGCGTTCAGAAGAAATTACACAAGGGCTAAGAGGATCATGACCGGTACGTGTGAATATTCGCATGTTCCCTATTTCGTCTGTAACTTGTGGCATACTATCATAACCAATGGACTGTAGAAGTGATGATGTAATATGGTTACCTACGATATAATTAAAGACAGAGATTTAAAAAGAATTTATCGTGTCTGATGTCACTGTCAATTACGATCCTTGATTGGTTAACACAGGTTAATAGCGCGTAAAAGGAAGACCGATCTATCTGGTGCTGATCGGAGAAGAGGAACAGCAGCAAATGGCGAATAATTACGTACTTTTACAAGGCAAAAAGCAGCTTTTCTAGGCATTGTTGACATGGTGCCTTCGCCAAAGAAAGTTTCCTACTATAAAGACCTAACTTTTGAGATGGTTTGCATGTTTGACAGTGTAAAATTAACAATAAGGCGACTGGCTATACAGCCGTGTTCAGCAAGTCATCATCACGACATTTGTAAACAAACCGTGCTCGAGTTTGATTGACAGATGACATCAGAAGCGATAAATTCTTTTTATCTCTGTCTTTAATTATAGCAATAGGTTTAAACAATATTTGAACATATCGCCCGCACTGCAAGCAGGTTGCAATCATCACCTATAATAATCACTCTGACTACATGTTGCCATTAACTGTAGGCCTATGTAATACTGTGTGCTACATGAATTTCCTTCTGTCTCTGTCAAGTGATGACCCACAGTCTACAAGCGAAACCTGCGAGGTAATAAAAGTCTATTTTTGCTACATTTAAGTGAAAATATAAGTATTCCCTAGCTGTAATTAATTACTGGAGATATAGAGTTTATAGCTACAATTAAGAAAAACCTTTGATACCATATATGTGTTAACTTGATAATGAAGAGATCTGGTATAGATAAAAATAAGAAAAATATTTGCCTTACATTTGTTTTACAAAACTTGATAATAACCGCTCGACTAGCCATTAACTAATAGGCAAAATATTATATTTAGTCTAAAAGGTGATTTGACTGAAAACATAGAGCCGGTTTGTCATTTTGAAGAATGATTATTACATGCAGTTAATAAATAATATCTGCGCCCGTTTTCAATGATGATCTGACAGAGAATCAGCCCTAGCAAACAAAATTGCTTTAAAAATATAATAGTCCTCGACTTTATAAGTCTAATGATTTGTACTTACGTGTATGTAGCTGGAAGGAAAAGCTTATGACCTTTCGTATTGCACGCACACGCACCTGACCACTGCAAGAACAGTAAACTTTTTAACGTACATGTCACATACTTTATTATGTAATCTCAGTCCAACATAAAGACTGGTCTTTGAAATGATCAATGAGCGTGTTTATAGTGAGCCAGATTATCCGGTATTTAGCGTATAAGTACATCTTATACGGTATTGGTCGCCACTGAGCGTGTTTATAGTGAGCCAGATTATGCGGTATTTAGCTGGACTGCCACGCAGTCTATATTTGTTTATGTTTTACTAACCATTGCAAATCTAGACTACGCTGTAGTTTAGCTAAATAACGGAAAGATTGTCTCACTATAAACACGCTCTATGAGCGTGTTTATAGTGAGACAATCTTTCCGTTATTTAGCTAAACTACCGCGTAGTCTAGATTTGCAATGGTTAGTAAAACATAAACAAATATAGACTGCGTGGCAGTCCAGCTAAATACCGCATAATCTGGCTCACTATAAACACGCTCTATAAACAGTCCAATAGCGCTATTTGCCGCACATATTATACGGAAATGATATCCTTCGATATCGATGGATATTGCAGTACATTCATTCCGTATACGGCCACTATAAACAGACAGGGATTAACGATACCGTTATTCAAGGAAGTGGAGCAGGGTCACGGTTATATAACTCTCCGAGCTCAAATTTGTCACTGTAATCACACATCACCTACAAAATGGTACGGTACTGTAGCAATTATGTTTAAAAAATAGGCCGGTATCGTTTCCACGGCAAACTATTTGAAACTGGCATCATATTTGTGTCTCCCACATTGCATTGCGGTGACCTCGAACACGCTGAGTTCAACCACCTCGGATTCAGAATAGCGCTATTGAGCTCTATTCAGTATCGAAGTTACGTAATGTTACTATGTCAACGGGATCACGCGCTAGAGTAATGAACCACGATCGAAATGATCACCACATAAAGTATATGGCACTCGAAGGCATACCAAAGTAGCGTGATCCGGTAACCAAGAGAATTACGTAACCACTTCGATGCTGAATTGATTGCCACTATAAACAGTCGAGATAACGGATAAGTCACATTCCATTCTAATCCCGTATGCGTATAAGAATAGCGTATAAATACCGTACACCACTATAAACACGCTCAATGGCTCTACTTACAAACCCTCACAAATATCATCGCTACATGTATCATTTACGAATCACGAAAAGTGACTTCAAAAAAATGTACAAAAAACCAGAGAAGATGTAAAGAAAAGGAGATAGATCCAGCTATCCTCAAACAAAATATGTGTGTTGCAATGCCGCTCATTCAAAAGCAATCACGCTATTTAGGTTTAACAATAAAATACAACAAAAGGGTTCGAACCCATGACGTGTGTGATACACAAGTTGCTGCTTACTAGTTTTAGGGAAAGGTCAGTGTCTGTATACCATCAATACTATGCATACCATGCATGCAGATCCTAACATCCAGTTTATTTCAAATAAAATATGACCGAAGTTCCATGGCAAATAATAATTTTGCACGCTTGGTTACGCTTTCAACCTCTACGATTTATGATACAGACTATTTTCAATTATCAAAATATCTTTATTAGGTTTGCAGGAAATGACAGGAAAATACATAAAACAATAAAATATAGATGATAAAAAATCATCCCTTTTCTAACAAAATCCTAAAACACTCTCCTAAATAATTAATATATGTTCCAAAATGGGCGGATTTTTTGGGAATCTTTACAAAACCACATTTCTTTCTTATAGTAGGCATGTCCACTAAAAATTGAAGTCCTTTTAAATTGATTCAGACCTAACTTATTGGCTGGGAATTGATGAAAGAAACATTTTGGCGTTTAAATAATCTTAATCGGACGTTTCATTCCAGAGATATGGCCTTTTGAGTGTTACGGTTTTATATAGGGCTGCTAGAACGTGTTAAAAAGTTAAAGTTCCAAAAAGGATTACTAACAGAAAGTGCAATTTTAAGGTACTTTTTCTTAATGTATTTATTAACTAGCGTTATCTGGAACATTATATTATTTTGCTTATAACAACATGAAAATAAGATCATCCTGAAAATTTAATTGATTTTGTTGACATACAACAAACAAGTATTCCTGAAAAAAATTGGTGTCAGTTCCAATTTACAATGTAATTATTATTTGAATGTAATGTTAAAGAGAAGTTTTGCACTGTAGCGCTCATTTGCTTCTGGTAAGTGTCTACATGAAGGAATCTGAGAAAAAAATCCCAATATTATATTTCAGAGGTGAAGTTTTGGCGCAAATTTGAACAACGTCCGGTTTCAAAAATGAGTGATTTTTAGGTTTAAATTTGAAATGGAGCCTTGATCTTTGGTTCGAGTTGTATTTTTTCCTGAATGTATTTTATGCTTTCTCTCCCCCACCAGCTCCAAGTACAGATAAAATACAAAAAGCTGAAAAAAAAGAAGATGTGGACACCGTCGGCTTCCCCCGTGTATTATCGGCCGGTGCCATTATCACGTGACTGTAGAAAAATGTTGTTGCCACCAGATATAGGCTAATTAAAACAGCGTATTACTATCAAGATTAATGTTTGAAAGCTGTCCTCAGATCGATGCGGGAAGTTTCCAGTCCATCACACTACGTGCTCTATAATTAGGGATGCCCACTCTCAATACAGTTTCCACTAGAACGATTTTTCATTTACTGTGTGCGTGCACTCACACACGTATTGTCTATGGAGAAACTGATCGATACAAGAAATCCCAGGCATGTTAAATGGCGTACATACTTGTTTTGATCCAAATGTAGGCCTATATCAGGGTGTTTCAAGAAATTCCTGATTCCACCAGAAAACATTCACCAAACTTTTTCCTGTTTGGTCAGTCAATAGAGAGGACCTTCCTGCATGAAGAGATCAACTTTTTTAATGAAAAATTTAATGAGATGAGAACTACAACAGGTTGAAGTGACACCATTCCGTGCATCAGGTGTTCAAACGCAATTATCTCCAAATTTGGAGTGAATCAGACAAGCAAACTTACATACTCATAAAATTTAACTATTTATGAAGACAAAATGTGTAGGATGTTAAGAAATTTAAGAATGTTTAAGCCTACCGCGGCCCATCTCAAATCATGCACTTCCCCGTGCACTTCTTACTACCATGTCCATTTCATAGGGAGTATAAAAACAGGGGACCATCATGGCTTCCATGCACACAGTGTATTGCTCAATGTAGTAAAGATAAACTTTGAGTTGGAGCAAATTTCTCAAAATTGGCAGTGATTAATGTTACCAAACTTATGCCATGATGAAATATAATAATTTTTGAAGATAAAATGTGCTGACCGTAAAAGATTGAACAATGTTTAAGACTACCGCCATTCATTTGAAATAATGCACTTATTGTTCATCTCCTCTATGGAGATATTTTCCATGGCGGCCATCTATGATCATGCTTGCGGTTTCACCAAACAAAACATGGGTTTTGAGGTCTTATATTTTTTTGTTGTATGTCAACAAAATCGATAAAATTTTCAGGATGATCTTATTTTCATGTTGTTATAAGCAAATATAATGTTCCAGATAACGCTAGTTAATAAATACATTAAGAAAAAGTACCTTAAAATTGCACTTTCTGTTAGTAATCCTTTTGGACTTTAACTTTTAAAATGTTCTAGCAGCCCTATATAAAACCGTAACACTCAAAAGGCCATATCTCTGGAATGAAACGTCCGATTAAGATTATTTAAACGCCAAAATGTTTCTTTCATCAATTCCCAGCCAATAAGTTAGGTCTGAATCAATTTAAAAGTACTTCAATTTTTAGTGGACATGCCTACTATAATTAGTCCATGTCGATATTATCAAGACAGAGATTGCGTCTGATGACGTCATCTGTCAAAGTCGTTGATGATGAACCGGCGGTAACGGCGTCTTATTTTAAGCTTATTGTTAATTTTGCACCTTCAAACCGTACAAACCATCTCAAAAGTTAGGTCTTTATAGTAGGAAACTTTCTTTAGCGGGGCACCATGTCAACAATGCCTAGAAAAGTTGCTTTTTGCCTTGTAAAAGTACGTAATTTTTCGGCATTTCCTGGTATCAGGTCGATTCGGCCCAAACCAATTCGTCCACAGTTGACTTGGCCATATGCCAATTCATGCATTGGCCCCAAGCTAAGTCAGCCACAAACCAATTCGATATCGACCAAAAGGGATAAACGATTTAATATATGTTAATGAATAATATGTGACCGTCCATCACGAAACAGCTGTAAAGTCGGCTAGCGGTCAATTTTGTTTTATTTCGTGTTTAGAAAATATATCATAAGCTTTAAAATGAAAAATCATTTGACTCCAAACGATATACAGAAGTAAAAAACAAAGGGGTTAAGTGCACAACGTACAAAAAAGTGACTATATCTCATTAACCGATGATCCTACAGATATGCGACCACTGACTTTTCTGTTCCTTTTTGACATATGGCATGACTCTCTAAGATATTTGGTTAAAAATTTTAAAAAGTGACTATATCTTATTAACCAATGATCCTACAGATATGCGACCACTGACTTTTTTTGTTCCTTATGACTAAGGGAAAAGTTTGACATATCTCACGACTCTGTAGGAAATGATGTACATCATCATCATCATCATACATCATCATTTTATTTTCATACAAATCGACATACAAAATATATATAAAAGACACAACATTTGAATGAGGAGATGCTCAAAAGGCCTGAAGCGAGCGCCCCCTTACACTACCTTAAGTTACAACATACAATTACACAAAGCTAACAAATAAAAGAAAGACGAGAAGAACATGCAAAGAAAGAAGCAATATAAATATTTATAACATTTCATATAGACATTCCACAGTTCACAGAAGAAATTGATAGTTGGGGTGGAGATGGGTGGGGATGGGTGAGGTCATTAAATAATGCCTAAATATTAGATGTAATTTTTTATTAGACTTTTCTTTATTTACCTAGCCGGGACACCGGCTAGGTCTTGTGATGCTATCGGATCTTTCTTCTTCTGGCAACACGTGCGTGACTTGCCACGTTTCGCCCTAATTCTGTTATGCTTTGACCGATTTTGACCATACTTAGTCACAAACACCACTGACCATGTCCCCACATGTGATATGACATTGAACTCCATTTGACCTTTGACCTGCTCACAATGGCAAAAATGTGATTTTTACTCTAAAATGCTTCTTCTTCCACAAATAACATGTGATGGTGACATGCTTAGGTCATGTGACTTGACTTTGGTCGGTGTCTATAGGGTGTTCACAGATAAGGGGTCAAAGGTCATTAAGGGGTCATTTCCGGTCTGAAAGCTAAAATCTTCAAAAAATCACTGTTTTTACAAATTACATAGCAGAGTGTTGTCATTAGCACACATGCATTACTACTAACCAGGGTCTTTGGGGTGTCTACAGTTTCGGGATCAAAGGTCATTAAGGGGTCGCTTCTGGTCAAAAACCAAAAATCATCAAATATGTTCATTTTTTTTTATCTCAAAACATAACCAGACCAGAGTAACATAAACTTCACATATGCATTAGTGTTACCCGATGTATGCACGGTATTTTTATTTTTGTGGTCAAAGGTCATTTAGACGTCATTTCCGGTTTTAAGCTAAATAACTTCAAGAATTTTTATCTCCATAACTAAGCTTAGTAGATTTTTTTAATTTAAACTGTAACAATGCATTTTCTCGGTGTATATGAGGGTTATTTTATATTGGGGTCAAAGGTCATTAAGGAGGTCAAAACGTCAAATTTGCAAAAAAAAATGTTTAAAATTACGGAAAAGTAGCTGTATCTCAGCCTATGGAAGACGGATAAACAGTGATGCACCATTAACAGTGTGAGATGTCCATAATAACCAATCAAAGGTCAAACTTTAAGTTAAGACTGGCATTTCCGGCCCGGCTAGGTCCAGATCTGTAACCAGATTAAGGGGTCGCTTCCGGTCAAAAACCAAAAATCATCAAATATGTTCATTTTTTTAAATCTCAAAACGTGACCAGACCAGAGTGATATAAACTTCATATATGCATTAGTGTTACCCGATGTATGCACGGTATTTTTATTTTTTGGTCAAAGGTCATTTAGACGTCATTTCCGGTTTTAAGCTAAATAACTTCAAGAATTTTTTTCTCAATAACTAAGCATAGTAGATTTTTTAAATTTAAACTGTAACAATGCATTTTCTCGGTGTATATAAGGTTTTTTTATATTGGGGTCAAAGGTCATTAAGGAGGTCAAAACGTCAAATTTGCCAATTTTTTTTAATTACGGAAAAGTAGCTGTATCTCAGCCTATGGAAGACGGATAAAGCCCCTACATGCTACAGTGATGCACCATTATGTGAGATGTCCATAATAGCCGGTCAAAGGTCAAACTTTAAGTTAAGACTGGCATTTCCAGCCCCGGCTAGGTCCAGATCTGTAACCAGATCTAGTTGTAACTTAAACTGGTTTACTGATTTTGCCATCTTTATATATTTATCAGTAATATTCCATTTCCTAGGACCGGCAGCTCACCGGAAGCCCGTGTTGTGAGGGCCACAATAACTGCGGCTACGTACCCGGGCTACGTACAGATACGCGAACGCTAACTTTTTTTGTTCTTTTAATATGACCTGAGGAAAAGCCCGGAGGAAAAGTTCGACATATCACACGACTCTTTAGGATATTTGGTTTAAAAGATAGAGGGTTAAGTGCACAAAGTACAACGAATTGGTTTGTGACCGAATGCAAGACATCAAGGCATCTAAATATACAGATTTGGTGTAAAAACAACGGTTATGGAGAAAATCACGAAATAGTTTTGGCCAACTTTTTTTGTACATCAATATACAGGGTTCGAATTAGCATGTGGGCGAATTGGTTTGGGGGGATGAATTGACGAATAGTATTGATATCGATATTGAAATTTTTACCCACGCGATATTTCGATATGATGATTCGAATTGTCACGTGATCGTCAAACCTGTACTAAAGGTGTCAGTTCTGCAGGAACTGACACAAAAATATAAGACCTCAAAACCCATGGTTTGTTTGGTGAAACCGCAAGCATGATCATAGATGGCCGCCATGGAAAATATCTCCATAGAGGAGATGAACAATTATAAGTGCATTATTTCAAATGAATGGCGGTAGTCTTAAACATTGTTCAATCTTTTACGGTCAGCACATTTTATCTTCAAAAATTATTATATTTCATCATGGCATAAGTTTGGTAATATTAATCACTACCAATTTTGAGAAATTTGCTCCAACTCAAAGGTTATCTTTAATACATTGAGCAATACACTGTGTGTGCATGGAAGCCATGATGGATAGCATATGAAATGGACATGGTAGTGAGAAGTGCATGATTTGAGATGGGCCGCGGTAGGCTTAAACATTCTTAAATTTCTTAACATCCTGTACATTTTGTCTTCCAAAATAGTTACATTTTATGACTATGTAAGTTTGCTTGTCTGATTCACTCCAAATTCGGAAATAATTGCGTTTGAACACCTGATGCACGGAATGGTGTCACTTCAACCTGTTGTAGTTCTCATCTCATTAAATTTTTCATTAAAAAAGTTGATCTCTGCATGGAGGAAGGTCCTCTCTATTTACTGACCAATCAGGAAAAAGTTTGGTTAATGTTTTCCGGTGGAATCAGGAATTTCTTGAAACACCCTGATATAGGCCTACGTTTGGATCAAAAACAAGTATGTACGCCATTTAACAGGCCTGGGATACCTGGTATCGAGCAGTTTCTCCATAGACAATACGTGTGTGAGTGCACGCACACAGTAAATGAAAAATCGTTCTAGTGGAAACTGTATGGACAGTGGGCATCCCTACTTATAGTATCCACTTGTGGTATCCCTTCAGAGCAACATCAGGTACTTAACACACACGTGTCATACTTTCAAGGGATTCTCTATAGAAACATTGGATATGGTTTCAATTCTAGAGTGAAAATTAACCAACCGTAGTCGGCAACACACATCACATCAAAGGCTACTTTCAAGTAGATGTGTAACTACTTGAGAATAAAGGACTATGAATAGGTGCGACAGGATTACAGGATTACCTACGGGATTATCTCAAGGATATAATTCCGTTCTCCCTCCTTCTCTGAAAAAACCTATGTCTTTATCGTGGTGAACCAAGGATATGATAAGAACTTGTAATATCCCTGGATCAACTTTATTATATTAAACGTCATGGTTTGAATTTATAACATTATAGGTGATGGATCGCCCTCAACATTTTGGGATAATAGCTTATGGAGAAGGTATTTCGATATTGAGGCATGCGGAGACAGTGGACCACCATACACCATCGCTGACATAATTCACACTGTATTACCCAATTCGAAAATATTGGTGATTCTTCGAAATCCAGCAGATCGGTAAGTCGACTTGCGAATTGGTATGACGCTACATAAGATCTCACACTACCAAATGCCATTGTCATGTTGAGATGCCAGATGGGTACTATTATGTGTTCCCTTGCCTGATCTTTGTGACTAGGAAAAACATTATGTTGACCGTCATTATTTTATTACGACTGGCCCTCGAAGTCCACGATGTTTGGGAATTAATATACTCTTCATGTACAATTATGCTAGAGTTTAAAAAAAACGGGAAAAAAATCAAAAAGGTTTTCTAGAAACGAGGGTTTAGAATTAGTTAGGATTAGAACAAGGTTATGTTTAGTGTTAGGGTACCGAAGCGAGCTTTCTGACTAGTAGTGTGTTAGCCCGGGGGTTGGGAGGTACCACTTGTGGGGGGAGGGGCGCAAAGCTGCACTTTTGTCGTAGGTAACTGACATCATGCTCAGGTTACACAAAAATACCTGATAGCAATCGAGTAGTCATTATACATGCGAAATCAAAAATGTGTACAACTCTATGGAGAATGCAAACCTTACTGATGTGTTGAAGCCATCGAGTCCCAAAGCCAATATCTCTCAGAAATGTTGTCCAAGGACATATCTTCAACATACCTGAAGTTGATGGTGGGGCAAAATGTCTGACATTGGTTTTCAGGGGGGGTCAAAATGTACAAAAATGTACAATTGGGGTTTGCATGGGTAATATCTCAGCTAAAAGTATTCTAATAGGCTCAATATTGGATAAGAGTAATGTCCTACCAAAGGGCTCTGAATAGCAAAAAAATGGACAGTAAAATTATTTTTACTTTTGGAGTTTTGACCCCCCAAAGTTGGTCCTGGATGGACGAAGTTGCATTTTGAGGGCCCTATATCTTTTAAAGTATAAAGGAGTTATAAGTTTTCTGATGCCAGATTTGAATTCTACACAAATAAGTACCCCAGAATACATACTTTTCAAAGTTGTAAATGGTTCCCTTTATACATTTATGGACCTCCAAACGTTGTCTTTCGCGTTGCGACACATTTTTACGCTGACCCCCTAAATTTCAAATTGATGCCACGGGAAAACGAAATGGAGTATGAAGCTCAAATTTTCGGAATGTTACTTTCTCATCAATATCTACCACCACACAGAAAAAGAAAAAAAATTGAAGAGGTGCTGCGGTGCACATCCCTGGAGTTGACATGGAATGGGTCATCAGGCATTTTTGTGTTGCTCACGATGTCAACATATATGGTAACATAGTTAGTGCAGCTTTACCCCTCCCCCAACTGGTACCAAACACCCCATCTGAGGTGGTCAGGCTCATACACTATAGCGAACCTAGGACTCCTGATACCAGAAAAATACAGCACTACTAGTAATTGTTTTGGATTAAAACAAATATAATATACTCAAATTCTTAAATGCCTAGACTTGTGCCAAGTCTGCGAATTTGATAGCTGCAATTGTAAGGAGACATGCAAAATACATGTTTTTGTCATTTTTTAGGTAGTTGTCTTAATATTTGAGGTAAGCCTACATTGACAGTATTCGCATTTTTTAGTTACACTTTATTAAACGGCCATACTTTTTTCTTACATACCAGACTTTATTCCTCATACATCTATTTTGGACTTAACTTGGAAAATACAACCAGAACAGCAGAACTGTTCCACAAAGATGTAATACATATGGTGGATGTCTTCAACAAATGTCTGAAACAGGCGTCTTATCGAACGTGTACGTACATCGTCTTTGAAAAAAAGCGTGTGGTAAGTGTGATTTTTTAAATTGGTTCAATTCTTACACCGGCCGTGTCTTTAATGGGCGATCATCATTATCATCTTCATCATTGTTTGTTTAATCTATTTTTTTTTTTCAAACTCGACCGGTAGTCGACCGCCAGTTCCGGGTGGTTCCGTCCGATTGGAGCCGGTTTCTATTGTTCTTAATAACGGTAACCGGCGGTTGCGTTTTGATTTCAAAACCTTTCATTAAAAAAAAAAAAGCTCATTGATTTATAGTGCGCTACGCACAGGCACAACGCCTAGACGTTGATACACAAGCCTCAGCACACTTTACAGGTTGTCGCTGACCACAACGGCCACACATCATTCCATTAACCATTAAACAACAATAGAGGTTATCCACTTTACTAATGCGTGACTTCTAACAAAAGGCGCTGGTTCCCGTAGTATTCCTCATTCAAACTAATTCAATGAACGACCTCGGAGTTACCTGCATGACTTTGGCGGGCTATTTTGAAATAGTCATGGTTGTACATACAGGTACTTCTTTTGAAAGTCCTAAACAAGGTATAGGAGTCGCTGGTAGGATATGCAGCTTATAGAACACGGATAACCTCTATTCAGGGACTTTGCTGCTTCAAGAGCGCACACCCTAGACATTCCACAAATAACCTTCGCAACCAGGATCAGGATCAGCTCCCAGAGTTTCGTACGGGTTACAACGAGACAAATTAGCAGTGAGTTCCTTGTCCAGGGGAATTTCAAGCTAACTCAATTTTTCCACGAGAGCGTTCTATATTCACCGCCAGGGTTCGAACCAGCAACCTCTCGCACCATAGCCGAACGCCTTATCGATTGAGCTAACTTGACGATTGAGCTAACTTGTCGAACGTCTTATCGATTGAGCTAACTTGACTATTATACTACTTCTACTAACGTGATCTTGCCTTTACAGAGATTGACCGTCGGGTTATATTCCGTCTACGTATACGCGATTGGATCAAGGTTTTTCCACTCGATCAACTAATGTTTGTTCGTACAGAAGATTGGCATGACAGGTGTCTCGAAATTCATCCAAAAGTGTTTACATTTTTGGAATTAGGTAAGACAATGCCACACAAATATGGCTCATTATTACACATCTGCTTCTCGCTCTGTTTTAGTTTCACTTTTGACATCTCCATGACCTCTAGTGTAATCACATTGATCATTAGCAACATCAGCAACACCATTGCTAATTCCTTCAATGAATTTTTTGTTTCAAATTTTACTGCCTCTGATGAGCCAGATACAATAAACTCAATGTGTGAGGGCCATCAGGGAATTCCATTTTTGTCTCAGGTGTTGACCAATTCCTCTGAGGTTTTTAAAATCATTAGGTCCTTGAAGAATGGTAAAGCCCCTGGGCCTGATGGCATCACATCAACCATGCTCAAGCTTACTGCTGCTCAAGTTTCTTTTCCAATAGCAATTATTTTTAATATTTCTCTTACACAAGGTACAATCCCAGATGATTGGAAAAGAGCTACTGTTGTACCTATTCATAAATCTGGGGATATCACTAATTTGAAAAATTATAGACCAATTTCCTTGTGTTCTGTGGTAGGCAAAATGCTGGAGAGAGTGGTTACACGTAATGTTGTCAATTATATGCGAACGAATGGTCTTGTTTCTCCTCAGCAACATGGCTTTATAGCTGGTCGTTCCTGTACCACTCTCCTCAGTAAAGTTTGCCACCACTGGCTTCAAATTCTTGATCAAAGATCTCCACCAGATGTTGATGTCATCTTCCTGGACTGGAGCAAGGCTTTTGATAAAGTCAGCCACTCTTTGCTCTTGGCCAAGCTTCATCGTTATGGTATTTGTGGTCCTCTCTGGCACTGGATTTCCTCATTTCTTTTAGGTCGCTCTCAGTGTGTTAAATTCCGAGGGGCATCTTCAAATTGGGTTTCTGTTGAGTCCGGTGTCCCTCAGGGTTCAGTCCTGGGGCCTCTGTTGTTTAACCTCTTTGTTTTTGGACTTACCAAATTTTGTTAGTTCATCCCTGACCCTCCCTCAATATGCTGATGACACACTCCTGTACAGACCCATCCAGGCGGAAGATGACATCAACACTGTCCAAAATGATCTTGACAGTATAGTTAACTGGTGCAATATTAACAAAATGTCATTAAATCCAGACAAGTGCAAAGTTATGAGATTGTCCAGGACAGTTGGTGTTAATAGATCCACTCCACAGTACACCTTGCTTAACAAACCCCTGGGTGTAGTTCATAGTTACAAATATCTTGGTATTATGATTTCTTCAAATCTGAAATGGGGGGACCATGTTAAATCAGTCACTTCAAGAACCTCACGGCTTTTGGGATTTATTAGGCGGCTGGTCCGCTGTAATGATCCAGCTATTTTGGTCAAATTATATACCACCCTCTGCCGTCCAATTCTTGAATATGGGATCCCAGCATGGCTTCCACATCAAAGTGGACACTTAAAATCATTGGAAAAAATACAAGGACGTCTGGCACGTGCCTGTATTCCAGCACCCAGGGGAGAGCTTGAGTATGGTGTACGCCTGGAAAAACTAGGTCTGATGTCTGTCAGAGGATGATTTAAGCACTTCCCACCACGCCACTGTGTTGACTTGCGGTTAGCACAGCTGTGTGAGTGAACATGACACGACTGCTCGCACATAGCATTGACGGCCATGGTTAAATTTGAATTTGGACTGATATATTTACAATAAAAACGCATTCACAATGCTGGTCGATTTCACATTTTATGTTACCTACAGAAGGTGTGAATTATCCTTCATGCATACATCACTTTAGATCTGAAATCGACCAACTAATAATGACACACGCACAATTCTTAAACAACATCTTTTGCACAGAGTTCAATGGGATTTGAAAAGTAAAGTGGCAGTTGAAACTCTGGTGATAACACGTTTGCAGTGCATGATGGGGCTTCCTTAAATCATCCTCTGGATGTCTGTGTGCAATAGATACAATTATCTTGCTATTTCCTTTATTGCCAAGTGTTTTTACTGTATTCATGATATTGATCCTTTCGAGTATATTTCCATCAATACTCGTCATAGTAACTCTCTTAAGTTCTCCCATTCTTATGCTAGAACCGATAGTTTTAAATACACTGTCTTCAATCGTTTTCCAGTTTATTTTGATCAACTTCCTCCATCTCTCAAAGACCAATTCTTGTTAAGTATCTCTAATTTCCTGGACAATCTCAAAAAACATTTCAGAACAATTAGTTGGAATTCAAAATAGTTTTTAGTTGGGCTTGCTTTTACCTAAAATTTTTTTGGTTGGGCTTACTTTTACCTTCTTATGTTGGAGAATATAGGCAGATTGCATCCTTTGCCCGGTTCCCCTGTTTTGCTTGGCTTTGTTCCTGTGGGAACCATTTAGGTTTAGCCACTTAGAAAGTGACTTTGTCACTATCTGGCTATCCCTGCCAGGGGTTCTCTTGTCCTTTGTTTGTTCCTGGTTAAGGCATGCCATCTCTCTAATTTCTCCAACATGGGTCGATTCAATGCCTTGGTATATGACCTTCCATGGTTTGCATTTTATATTTTTTGGGATGTGTAATTTATATGTAAGTGTGTAATTTTGATATTGTGCAATATTTTATATGTATGTGTTTTTACTGGCAAATAAAATGATATGATATGATATTAGCGGAAGTTGCTGAGCATAATTGGTACCTTAATGCTTTTGTGGTCTTAATAGTTTAAAGTATATGATTTAACGAATCTAATTTTCCGTCTCTTTTCGTTTTCTTTCAGCATCGTTGCCTCCGTCGAGGATATCAGAAATATGTTCACTTCAAAAACGTAACCCTACTCGTAATTATATTGGTCCGATGTTAAAGGAAACACGTCAAATTTTGGATCAGTTTTATTTCAGAGCTAAACAAGAGCTAGCTGCCATTTTAGGGGATGATAGATTCATGTGGACATGAAAATTATAAGCCTTTCGATCGCCATCTTCATGGCCAGTGTTAGCATCGCCGAATTGGCGGATTACTGAATTGATGTCGAAATTGGCGATGGCGGCAGTGTTGGCGTTAGACTGGATCCTTCAGTCTTTCAAAAACTACGCAGGTCATCGGGTGATAAGGCAACTTGAAGAATTGTGGTTAAAAAAAAAGGCGCCGCCATTAGAGGACAGAAGAATTCAGGCTAAGTGTTGGTGTTGTTCGACAGGCAAGTCGAAAAATACCAATTAAATCCCAACATGCACATGACGCATGATAACCGAATTTTGTCGGCAGAAATTCGTACGCTCGACATTTTTGACGATGCGTTTGCTTACACATCAAAAGAGTGCTGTCAACACCACACGGAATATACTAACGAGGATTAAGTTTTCCATCATGCGTAGTGAAAGTGGAATGTGGGAAATGTCTTTCTTACCCTGTAGACCGGGCCTGTAGACCATTTCAAATCAAGATCTGAAAAGTGCGGAAAACCAGATGCAGTGAGCGGTATTTATTCAGTAAGCTAGGGGCTCAAAATAGCAGACAAGATAATTATGTAATGAATTACGGTAACCTTGTGAGCAAAACTAGAGCTTATCTAGCCATACACTTATGCTGCGCATGGGAATTTATTACCTCGTACTTTCCGTTCCAATAGTCAGTCAGTGGCGAACTGTCTACTAAGGGGGCTTGCACCACCTCTAACATATTTTACTGCTCATGCTCGTGTTGAATTTAGTTTCGGAGTGGATTGCACAAGTAAACAATCAAATGAAAGACTTTGCCACCCATTAATTGCAGAAACAAACAAAACCCAAGTGTTCAGCACAAAAAGGGTTTCCTACCTTCTTCAACCCATGCCATAGGGCCTGCACTTTGGCTCGACATTTGAAAGGGGCGTGAATTCATTTTTGGATACGCCCCTATTATAATTAGGTAATAGGCCCTACTCGACTCACACACATTCCCTATATGTATATACATGTACCACATGTAGTAAATCTGCCTGCTTTATCTGTATTGTGCCGTTCTTAAGCAAATACGGTAGTTAAACACGATTTCATCAAACATTATAACAATAGCTCTTTTACAGTGTGCAATCATCCCGGGAAATAATTGGGCAATAATAGAGGATGTGCGTGAAATTATTGATTGGCTCCATACAAAGGAATTGAACCGGTGTCCTTCACCGTAATCATGGCGCAATGCAGTGCATTCAATCAAACGTTGTCGTCAACCTATTTGATCGTATAGTGCATTTGTTATGTGTGTGAGACGAGCTGTCGCGGTAGATTGCAATAGCTTGTAATCATGCTTTTGTTGAATGAATTTGAGTAGGCCCTACTCCGCCATATTTACGGTATGATACGTCATAATCTAGGTGATTATTTGCATTGGATGTCTTGAATACGCTGGCGAGGTTGTGTAATAATCGGATTAATGCTATAACAGTAGGTGAATACAAGTTTTGAATATATCGCGTTGCAAAGCCCCATTCAGTGATCCCAGCGAAAGTGAAAAAAATCAAATTGTTACTTTTATAAAAAAATTTAATGAAAACAATTGGCAAAAACCCAAGAAAACGGCAGTATTGACGAAGTTGAAGCCCCATTCAAATACATGTAGCTAATTTATATATACTGTCAGTATATAAATTACAGATTCACGTAAATGCATTATTTTTTGTCTTAAATAGGCCTACACGGCTTAGGGCTGAACCACTAGCAGAAGACACCAAGTTGATGTTTTATGACCTTTGACATTCTTTTGTGGCGAGTGACATGGTCAGTTCAATTCACGCCGAGTGTCCTTGACAGGTTTAACTCTGCTTCAGTGGTCATGAAAGAATTCAAAAGATAACCTCTGCCCCAACAATCCCAAGCAATTGTCTGAAACTGCTCTTCGGATGATGTATCATAAGAACTCAGTCGTCAAATGATGATAGTCATATAATGACCAAAAGATTATTACTGACTATATCATTGAAGACTGAGTTCCGCAGTCTTGTACAAAATCTGAATTTTGATGATTTTTACGATCGTCCGGATGAAAAAAAAATCACTGAATGGGCCGTTAGTTCCCTCCTCTCCTTACACTGGCAATATGAATCAAAGAAAAAAAAAGAAAAAAATAAATAAAACAAGAAAAAAAAAGACAAAGAAAAGAAACAATAAAAGAAAAACAAATATGAAAAGTTCGAACAATATTTGGTTTATAAAATTAATGTGACCGTGATGAGGCTCGAACTCACCACCTTCCGATTTAAAGTTCGAAGCGCTAGTGTACCAAATTCTGATGCCTTACCAAGTGAGCTGTGCTCCTGAGATACGAAATAAAAATAAAATAACACACTGTATACCTGCTTGTGTCGGTAATTGATTTACTCAAATTCCATAATGGTACAGTGCAACAGAGCAAAAATGCCCAAAATTTAAAAGCTATATAATTTATGACCACTATACACTACACATAAAAATACTAATACAAGGGAATTTCAACGTAAGAATCCAAACAATTAAGTACCAACATGCACAGCATTGTCCTTATATCACATTTGGGTTTTTAACAAAATGTTATCACACCTCTACTGTGATTGGCAGCTGCACAAGGCATCTCTTTGATAGTTGATAATGGCCATCCATTCAGCAAATGGCTACTAACTGACCTTGACAGGCTTGAATGAGCACTGTCATCTGCTACAAAACCATCACACTCTAGGACCTGGTCACTCCATAATGCTACAGTGAGCACAGTACTTTGACAATGGAGTGAAAGACTATTATTATTGATTAGGCGCGGATTTTAAAAGTACAGCTCCTATGCGTGTATAGCAAAAATCATGTAACTAAAGTACTAAATGCATTCTGCAAAATGCGCTCTGACCAATTTATAAAGCATTTCATTAGCTTTAATTTGACATATTGTTTGACATATTTGGAATTATGGTAAATCATTAAATAAAATATTTATTAATTAATCAATTATGTCAATTAATTAAAAATTTAATGCAAATATGCATATTTCTCTGACAGAATTGTAGGATTTGACAAGAGCCATCTTTCTTGTAAGTTTGATTCTTATAACATACCGGTATAGTATTGCGTCCCGTTATAGTTGCAGAAAAAAAAATACGCGTGCAGGACACACACACACACACACACACCCCCACACCCACCCACCCCCAGAGGATCGTACCGTTTTACAATCGTATAACATTCATTGGCGCTAGTAGTAGTAAATTCCAATTTTCTTTGCTTTACCTCACTTGTTCTGCTCAAAATTAAAGGGGACATATCTGACAGTAAAAGCTTACATTTTATGGAAATTATGTTTAACTATTTGCTTAAACAGCACAAAACAGATAAATCAGACAAATTTACTATACATAGGCCTATACATGTATGGTATGCCAAGGACTGTTTAAGAATATAACATTAGATTTATGATATTTACTTCGAGGACTGTTATATATCAAAAATGTGAAAAATATCAAATTTTAATAATTTGTCATAAAATTTGTATTATATTGTGAATTTCAAACAATGAAATTTATTTGATATCAGAAAGACATTCTTCGTATTCAGAATGCAATTCGATATGTCTGATGTGCTCTCATGTCCCACAAAAAATACTATCGAAACGCTCAAAACGCTCATTCCAGATCCCTTAATTTGGTTAATTTTCTTGTTGTCTTTTTTTTTCTTTTCTTGTTTTATTTATTTTTTTCTTTATTTTTCTTTGATTTATATTGCCAGGGTAAGGAGAGGAGGGAACTAAAGGCCCATTCAGTGATTTTTTGATTTTTTTCATCCCGGCGATCGTAAAAATCATCAAAATTCAGATTTTGGCTACTAGATTGCGGAACTCAGTCTTCAGTGATAGTCAGTAATTTTTATATTTTGGACATTATTATGACTATCATTTGAGGACTGAGTTCTTATGATCCGAGGAGCAGTTTCAGACAATTGCTTGGGATTATTGGGGCAGAGGTTATCTTTTGAATTCTTTCATGACCACTGAAGCATAGTCAAACCTGTCAAGGACACTCGGCGTGAATTGAAAGACCATGTCACTCGCCACAAAAGAATGTCAAAGGTCATAAAACACCACTTTGGTGTCTTCTGCTATCTAAAGGCCTATGGCTGATTTTGTACCTTTCGTCATTGTCATAGATGTGCTAACATAGCTTTCTAGTGCAGTGGTTCAGCCGAAAGCCGTATGTCTAAGACAAAAAATAATGCATTTACGTGAGTCTGTAATTTATATACCGGTACTGACAGTATATAAATTAGCTACATGTATTTGAATGGGGCTTCAACTTCGTCAATACTGTCGTTTTCCTGTTTTGTTTTTTTGCCATTTGTTTTTCATTAAAAAAATTTATAAACGTAACAATTTGATTTTTTTTTCACTTTCGCTGGGATCACTGAATGGGACTTTATAGCGCGGATTATTCCAAACTTGTTTTTACCTACTGCTATATAGTATTAATCCGATTATTACATAACTTTGCCAGCGTATTCAAGACATAGGTTATGTAGGGATAAACTGTACATGGGTATAGAGGCCCTGCATGCTTTTATCGATTGGCTCCAAACAAAGGATTTGAACCGGTGTCCTTCAACGTAATCACGGCGCAGTAGCCTACAGTCCATTCAATCAAATGTTGTCAGTGTGCGAGACGAACGATGTATAAATCTGGAGGTCACATTATCACTTATCATGCTTATTGTAAAAAGTTTGTCCAATGCATATACTGTGTGTATTGTTCCCGGGTATTGTCAATGCAGTCAAGCAAACAGGTATTATATTTTGAAAAGGCCGCTATAGTATATTCACAGGGGTGTCTTGAATGGCCAATCATATGGGACATAATCAAATTGCAGTGACTGCTTCCTTTGTTACCACATGTCAGTCATCTTGTGATTATTGGACCATGTAAACCTGCAAAAAACGAGCCAAAGTGCAGGCCCTATGATTTGAACATGTCAATCAAATCGCGAACTAAACAATATAGAACCATTTCCCGTAAACTTGAAAATGCCCATTGGCGTTTATCACAATGGTCCAAGATGTTCTCTTTAGGATGTTCAATTCAGGATACTCAGGATTCCAGTGAGAAAAGTCAGAAGATGAGGTTGTCCCTTTAACTGAAATTTAAATAGCGCCCCCCAGTTTTCACACAAGTATACAATTTACTCCCCGTGCACTTTTCCTTTACATATACATTCCGCTGCGCTTTATGCCTCCTCAATTAGGATGTTCACTTTTGCACTCTAAATCCCTAGCTGTAAAGCTGAATTTATACTCAATCGCTTTTGCAGAAAAGCGATTTTCACGCATGCTCAATGTTTACTTACATTTCTAGAGCGTCAAGCCGATCAATCGATTCAAATCGCCGAGGCAAAAACGACGTCGCTTTTGCAAGTTGAAGAAATCTCAACTTCCCTGCGACATCGCTTGACACGTGAATGCATCAACTAATCATAAACAACCATCTGGATCTATTATTTTGCTAATTAATTTACCTCTCTCGATTATTAATTTTTGGTGATGAATTAATTCAAAGCAATAATTATTGACAGCAACTGATGTTTTTAAAAATGTATTTTGTGGCATTTAGAATATTTTAATTGTCAATCGCTATCGCCGTGATAAGTATAAATGCAAAAGCGACGAGCGATGCATCGCAAAATTCGGCGATTGCCCATCGCTTTTCAAAAGCGTTTAATCGCAATTGCTCGGCGATTGAGTATAAATTCAGCTTAACACTTTTTAAACACGTTAGGCATTTAGCCAAAACAATTTTTATTAATATTATCTACATGTACCTTTTCAGAAAAAATGTTTCAGATTATGAAGCACATTCTCCTACACATCATAAATCCAAAATAAAAGCAACACCGTCCTTTTGGTTTACAAGTTATCACACTTTCAATTTGTATCTAAACGTATCCTAAACGCCCAGCGTGTTTGAAAGGTGTTGCAGCACTACTGTTTAGGTAATCGACATGTTTAGATATTAAACATCACCTGTATATAACCTAACACGAGCAAACCACCGCTGTTTGGCTTGTGTTTAGATTATATACAGGTTAAAATTTGATATCTAAACATTATGTAATATAAACACAAGCTTAACATCCGGCTTAACATGGTGTTTAGGATGGGGTATAAGTGCTAAGGATGCGTTTAAATACAATTCCAAAAGCGCGATAACTTGTAAACCAGGGTGACGGTATTATGAGTAGGGATTTTCCAAAATACCAATCGTTTCATGAAAATATGGAAAACAATATTTTCAATTATTCTTAAAAAAGTGGCGTTTCAGCTATTCCTTAAAAAGTAGGGGTGTCCAAAAATACCAATCGCTTTGTGAAAATATGGAAAACAATTTTTTTAGTGTTAGACCTAATACATATAACCACAATCCATTTAAAAAGTTTCATCAATGGGTCTGACGCTATACAGTTTTTATTAAGTTAATTTTTCGAGTAGATGACCTTATCTGCATAATTTTGTAAATAGACCGTTTCATATAGAAGTTTTCCAAAGTTTGTTATGGATGACCCCGTTTTCAATTTCGGGTCATCGACGCTGACACAAACGCAACTATTACGTCTGAACACAGATCTGCGTGACAGACACGGTCAAGCGTTGGGTATGGCTTGTGCAAGAGATTAATATTTATATTGCGAACACCACACGAAGATTAAATCAAATGTGCCGCAGACGACAAACACTTGCATTTTTCTTTCTTTTACTGTCACATTGTGAAGTGCCATATAGTGGAAGTGTTAGTTCAATACCTTTAGAAAATATTTCTCTGTGATGACTCATGTTGATTTTGGCTAAATCGTCGTCCGTATTCCATAGTGGCGTATAGTGGGGCGCCGCGAATAAACAACTTTTCGAGAAAATCGGGTTTGAAGAAATGTCAATTTAAAATCGAGTTGTGTAAATCAGACATTCATTATATTTTGTAAATGATGTGAAATTTCTGTAGTAAACTAAATAGATTTTATTGTTATATATTTTTCAAAAGAAATAAATACATACTATTGCTGGCAAACTGACAATAAAACTATACGTCACTATGGAAAACGAACAAAACGCAATACCCTAACCTTACGTTAACCGTAAGCCACCTCGGTCGCTGTGTAATCCCTATGGCGTTACTTTTCGTCGTTCGTATTCCATAGTGGCGTATAGGTCCGATACGTGTACGCCACTAAGACATACGATGTTTTTCATTTTTGCCGATATTTCATAATTATAAAATGTGTATAAAAAGTGGCGAATACAAAAAATGTCACTTTGTAACTATACGCCACATTTAATAATTAATTACTAATTAATTAGCTAATTATGACTGATGAGACTTAAAAAAATGAAAGAGAACATCATTAAAAACATATGTGCCAATTTTCAAAAAATGACCAAAAATCACTATACGCCACTATGGAATACAGCCGACGAAATACGTTGTATTTTCACTCAAAAAAGGTACCTGATTCCGCTTGATTCATTGTGCACCAATTTGACCCCTTAATACTGAATAAATACTGCAGTTTTCCGATCTTTTCCGATCTTGATTTGAAAAGGTCTATGATTGTTAAATTTTATCTTTCTGTGTACCAAGAACATTAAGTTTAATCTGTGAAGCTTGCCATTCGATGACGATTAGATGAGTATTGTGGGGTTTCTCCAACTTAAAGTTCACATGAACCTTTTGAAGTTTAATATGCATGAACTGTGAAGCCAGTCATTCGATAACGATTCTATTGAGTTTCCTCCTGTAAAAGTTCAAAATCCAGCTTGACAGGGGACTAAAATAGTTTTAAGCCCAGTTTGAAGTTCATTTCTAGTGGCGTGCCTGGACTTTTTATCCAGCGAGCATTATTTCTGGCCCGATTTTGCTGGCATATTAAAGAACTTTAAGGACATACCGAGGGTAAGACATCAGCAGGGTAGGCAAAGCTTTTTTACCAGTCAAGTTTAAGAGGACAACTGCGCGTATTGTTCACGCAAAGCTTGTTAAACTATTTTAGTCCCCAGTCAAGGTGAATTTAAGTGTATAGAGGATGAAGTGCGCGCGGAGCGCGAGAAAATGTTCAATTCCATACTATTTTAGCCAAAAGTCAAGGTATAACACCGAGTATTCCTTGTATTTTTACAGTGAGCCTACTTAGACCAGGAGAGTATTTGCCAAAACGTAGGATTTAATACTGTGTCCCTCCATCCTAAAATGTGGAGGGGACATGCTTGTCATTAATAATACCACAAATAAATGATAAATCGGATAAACTTCACGATCAAGGACGTTCATCACTCGGTCATCAATTTTATATTAACAATAAACTTCCAACACCAACTTTCCTAGTTTAATTATTTCAATCAAAATTTCACTCCTCTCCTAATGATGACAAATGAAAATCGAAGTAACACTGTATTTATCAATATCATATAAACTACATCTTTATCTTGACAGTTCCTCATTTGCTCGCCCTATTCCTTTTTCAAAGGAATTCTTATTTTTCTTCAAATGTGTACCGAGTGGGTACCAAGAACATTAAAGTTAAATCTGTGAAGCTTATAAGATTAGTATTGTGATGACTTATACTGGGTTTCTTCCAAGTTCAAGTTGACACGAACATTTTGACGTTTAATCGTTTAATCTTGTCATTCGATGGTGATTCTGTCGTAATCTATTGGGTTTCCTCCTGTAAAAGTTCAAGTTCACTTCATGCACATTAAATAAAAAGTGTTAAAATGTTTCAACTTCGTGTTAAACCAAGAATTCTCGAGTAATAATATACTATGGGATAAGCCACACGTTTGCGCAAATGAAGTCAGTCACTCACTCATTGTGCAATCATGCATGTGGTGGCATGTGTTGTGTAGAGGTTGACCTGTGGAAGAGGTGATGCATTTTTTTCGTTCTGATGGGAAAACATCTTATGACGAAAAATGACGAACATTGGCCGTTTATTTCCATATTTTGAAAAACCAATTAGCTGAGGTGTTAGCTTAATATGCTAGGAAACTATCATAACCGATGACCCCGTGTTGACTTTTGCTAAATCAGCTGTATTTTTGCTGAACAGGAGTCCGAATTAATAGTACTCGACATCCGCCATCTTGGAAAAATTTGGTGTTCTGAAAGTGCACAGCAACTGTCAATCAAATACGGGATTGTAATTTAAATAAGATTCACTATTGACGTAGTACGGACAACGTTGTCATGCACAAATACGTAAATTTTAGGCTAGGCGTTAATGTGTACTGAAAATGCCTAGCAACTGTCACTCAAACTGCCGATGTGTCAATTAAACTGCCGTAAAGTGACTTTACTTTTTATACAAGGATTGAATACGAGTGTCACGGCCCTGGTTAAACATGAAATGTGTTACGATTTTGCTGTAAGACGGAGCTCATATAGCTTGTCATAGTAAGGCAAACTGAACTCGGTACATTCCTTCACTTCACCAGACAACGCTTCTATATCAACCGGTTTACGATCGCTTCGCTTAAACTCGGTGCTTTCAAACGCTTCTTTATAGGTCCCAAACATCTGGTTTCCGATCCAACATGAAGGTGGTGCTTTCCATTCAGGTGGGTGTGGCGCTTCGGGTTTCCAAGACAGCATGGACTCACTAAAAGGTATCCCAGTAGCATCACAGTAAGCACGCATGATCCCTTCTGGATTCGCCTTGAGATCATCAGCATCAATGATGACAGACTTTTGCTTCAACTCTTTCGTAACGTACTCGTAAAGATCAAAGATTTCTTTGAAGGCAAAACCTTGCGGAAGAAAAGACTTAAGAGAAGGCATCCCGATCTTCTTAAGCAGAATACTGTGAGACTTAAAGACGTGAGCTGGATGTCGTATCAAAAATGTATGTTGATATCCTTCAGGAAGTCTACCAAACTCTCCTCCCAATGCATAAGCCATATCTTTGACAAAATACAATTCCTTGCCTTGCTGTCCATTCTCAATTTCTTCCTTCACATATTTATAGCTAATGTTAGGATCAGAAACAATTCTCCCTAAGACTGGGTGTGATATAATCTGATCGGGACCACAATGAACCGCAGCAATGTAGTATTCGAAAAAGACGATAGAATGTTCAACTTCAGCGATACTTTTACAGAATACAGAAGAGAGCGTACGTGGTACACACCAAAGTGCTACTTTATTTGGTTTGCTTTCCATCATGTGAAAATTTGGTATAGCTTTTGAAATGTATTCAACTCTTTAATGGCGATTTCAAAGCAGCCGGTTACTAACTCTCTTGTTTGCGTATAATATGAGAACAGTTGACTTTGCGAATGATATGAGGATGTTTGACTTTCGTATATAGTTTGATCAGATCGATGGTCTTGATCTTTGGACTCCGGCCTGGAAGCAACCCTGACGCGTGATCTGCTTCATGATAAGCAGTTATATATAAATACTAACAATGGGCTATTCCAGTTGAAATCCATACTCCCTCTGTGGAAGATTTTAGAAATATCTTCCACAGGAGGAGTATGTTTTTCAAATGTAATTGGTCAGGGTTAATCATTTTGAAACCCATACTCCCTCTGTACTATGGCTTTACCTATATCTTCCACAACTGGAGTGAGTATGTCAAGTGGAAGTTACCCAATTTTATATTTTATTCAACATTCATATGCCTTCTGTGGGACACTTTAGCTAAATCTTCCACAGGGTGAGTGTGGATTTTAAATGGAATAGCCCAATAAGGTAAGGTAACGGTTCATAGATGTGGTCACAGACCGGAATGTCCATTGCGCTAGACTCTTCCGTGAATAATGTTGCTGTGGAGTCGCTACTCCTCCTGAGTCTGTTTACCTTCATAGCAAGGGCACAGTGGCGCAGCGGTACAGGCGCTGCTTTGTAATCGGGGAATTGTGAGTTCGAGCCCCGGTTGTGTCATCGTGTTGTAGGGTAAGGTACTTTACTTCACTTGCCTCTCTCTACCCAGGGGTGAAATAGGGAGCTGTTATGAATATTGTCCATTGACCGCCGCCCAAAGGTATGCCTTACGCATTCATTCTTTCATTCATATTCATATTTGTTTTAAATAAAAATCAAGAACATTACATTACATCAAAAAAATATACAAAAACGATACATATGGAGAAAAAGGCTGGAAGACCAAAAAAAGGCCTAAAAGTTAGCCTTTCCCTAAAATCAAATGAAATTAGCAAGACAATGCAACTTTACCAAACATAACCAAAATACAAGACAAGGGACGGGGACGTGCTCGCGGAAAAGATTAATTATATTTAGAGGTAAGATTTTTTTAATTGATTGCGGAAATGTTTGACAGATTTTGAAGCTTTCAGATGACAGATGACATATTCTAACGACATAAATTTAATTGCGCTTGGATACACGTGAAGAATTAAAGAAATAGAGAAGGAAAAGAATGGCCACTCCCAATAAATCAATTGTAAAATTTTGCTCTCAGTCCTTGAGGTAAGAAATAAGAAAATGGGAATTCTTATTCCATGCCTCGATACAAAAGCTTGATGAATACTAATTGCAAACAAATTAAATATGCCAGATTCATCTAATGAGAACAAGATCATTATTTAATAGAGGCGTCCGTAATTGGTATTGACCAAAAGCGCTCTGTTGTATAAAATAAAAAACAAGACATCACCTACTTCAATCTCACGTCCCCAGTATTACCAAATGTGTCAAATTTAATCATCTTTCTTTACCATTATTGATGTATATGTCATGATGAGGCAGGATAGATGCTGTTTACAATTTCTCATGGTAACATTGTTTGGTATATTACATGTAATACAATTAGAATGTGCAATTTGGGCTGGAAGTATAGAACGTAATGTGATTACAAAGCAATCGAAGCAATAACTCGCTCGTTACATAGACCAATGTTATGTTATGTTATGTTATGTTATGTTATGTTATGTTATGTTATGTTATGTTATGTTATGTTATGTTATGTTATGTTATGTTATGTTATGTTATGTTATGTTAATGAGCCCTTTTGAATTTATAGATCCAAAGTATCAAATACTAGCCATACTTTGAACCTTTGTTCCACCGGATCCCCTGATAGGATGTGTGGTATAATAAAGCAACGAAAGGGTTAATTTTTTACTATGAAAAAGGAAAAAAAAATTTAAAAAATTAAATAGAGTTGCTGGGTTACGCTGTCTTTTTATCGTTTTAAAATAAACCAGTATAAAATGACCATGCCATTACTTTAACTAGTAAATAACTAAGTTAACTTTAACTAATAAATGAGTAATATGCTTTTAAATACTGTTCACTTAGGTGAATAATTAAGTGCCAGGAGTGATTATCTATAGTTATATACTTTTAATGACTGTTCCTTCAATATGTGGAAGCTGTGGCAATTAAACGAATTGCTTTAAAGTATTTACAATCATTATCTAATATAATTGCTTCAAGTCATGATCGTGATTACGTGAACAGAATTTTAGTGTGTCTCCGATTTGTTTTTAGCGTGTACGTATAGGCCTATTATAAACCTGTATTAAGGGACTATCAGCGTCAAAAGCATTACAAATTTAAATTTGTAGTTAATACGACTTTATTTCAGCAAAATACAAATATCTATAACATAGATTTTTGTTAATTAAGAGAAAACAGTTTAACAAATTACCGTGAAAATTCGTTCATGTCAGAGCAATTCGTTAATAGGCACATATGTTTATTATCGAAATTTTACGGTATTGCCTTTAAAGAGGAAGTCCCGCCAGAGCAGTTCTTCTGGGGTGAACCAAACCTGCCTGGTTATCAAATTAATCAGTGACAATGTTATCTCTGAATTTAACAGTGTGATAATTGATGTTTTAATGTTATTGCATCAATTAGCAATTGTCAAAATCAGAGATTACCTTATCACTGATTAATTTGATAACCCGGCAGGTTTGGTTCACCCCAGAACTGCTCTAGCGGGGCTTCCTCTTTAAGTGCAATCGTTACTTAGAATGATAGGTACTTGTTTTGACCTAATAAAAAACAAAAAGCAATCAGTCAACTAAAACGTCCATAAAAATCAAACTAATCATGTATTTATCATTTAGTAAACGTGTCCAAGGTCGTGTTCAATGGAGCCAATTAATGTGATTGACAGTACTATGCTACAAATAATGAAATCGCGGTTACCAGTATTCACTCGATCTAACGTTTTTGCGTGGCTAAATGGAATTTGATTAAGGAGTCCATGGGTATCATGGTCCGGTTATGGGTGATGAATAGGGGTATACCGTAAACGTTCGCCTAATGGCGCTATGGAGTTCATGGAAATGAGAGAGCGCCATCCCTGTAAAAGCCGACTATTATCACTGATCATTAAGGGTGCGTGTAGTTAAAGGGTGAAACCTATGGACACATACAATTATGAACAAGATCGAACAAACGTGTTCATGATAATGCGGTAATCATTCACCTGATACGTTGTGGCCCAGTGAACAGAGCATTAGACTATAGTGCGAGGATACAAAGAACTTGTGGAGAAGATTGATGGTTCGAATCTCATGCAGTAATTTCTGACAGATTATGATGTCTGTCAATGTTTTTTTTTCTGATTTGAGGAAATTTTATTCTGTATTTTCTTGATTTTATCTTTAACATTGTTTATATAATTTTATTATTTTATCTTGTATGTGTCTTTTTTCATGATTCTTTGTTTTTATCGTTTCATTTTAGAGTAACTCAATCCATTCAATCAAATGTTGTAATGAATCTATTTGATTGTATCGGCATTTGTTATGTGTGTGAGACGAATTGTCGCGTGCGACAAGTCTTTCAATTCGCGCGAGTGTCCTTGCCTATGCATCAGTGGTCATAAGAGGTATATCATTTTATTTGAAAGGGGGGTCCCAAATATACGGGGGTCATAAAGTCTTGGAAAGAATAATAGGAGCGGGTCATAAAATGTTTTATGACCAAAATGTAGGGAGTCACACGATGACCACAGAAAGTGTGTTATTTTATTCAAAAAGACTGATTTAAATCAATTTTGGGGTTTGGGATCATACATTTTTGTTGCCGAAATAGGGGTGCGCAATTTTATTGACGGAGACTTTTGTCCCCCTTCCGAAAAAAAAAATGATAGCCCTCTAAGAGGATTCAAAAGATAACCTCTGCCCCAATAATCCCTAGCTATATTTGTTTGAAACTGTTCCACGGAGGATGTATCATAATAGGCTCAGTCTTCAAATGAGGCTTATTATATTCAGCGAAACGAAACGAAACGAAACGAAACGAAACGAAACGAAACGAAACGAAATGAAGTTCTCACGGCTATTGGACATTATGCAGATTGTCACAGCTCATCTTGTGATACCAGTTGTTCCTCACGGGTGCAATGAGTCCGCATTGTTGATTAAGAAACACATTTCTCACGGCTATTTCTGAATGAATTATGAATTGATTTTGATTGCAAATTATGCAGATAGTCACAGCGGATGTTTTGATACCCATTTCAAAGTTGTCATTCATTCCTAGCAGGTGTAGTGAGTTTGTTTCGTTGATTATCACTTTTTGCCAAAAGTGATAATCAACGAAACGAAGTTCTCATGGCTTTTTTAAGCCAATTATGGAATCTATTTAGAGTGGAAATTATGCAGATTGCCACAGCGCATCTTTTGATACCAATTTCAAGGTTGTCACTCACTCCCATCAGGTGCAATGAGCCCGGAATGTTGATTTAGAAAAACAATTCTCACGGCTATTTATGAATGAATTATGAATTTATTTCGATTGCAAATTATGCAGATAGTCACAGCGGATGTTTTGATACTCATTTCAAAGTTGTCATTCATTCCTAGCAGGTGCAGTGAGCCCGTTTCGTTGATTATCACTTTTTGCCAAAAGTGATAATCAACGAAACGAAGTTCTCATGGCTTTTTTAAGCCAATTATGGAATCTATTTAGAGTGGAAATTATGCAGATTGCCACAGCGCATCTTTTGATACCAATTTCAAGGTTGTCACTCACTCCCATCAGGTGCAATGAGCCCGGAATGTTGATTTAGAAAACAATTCTCACGGCTATTTATGAATGAATTATGAATTTATTTCGATTGCAAATTATGCAGATAGTCACAGCGGATGTTTTGATACTCATTTCAAAGTTGTCATTCATTCCTAGCAGGTGCAGTGAGTTTGTTTCGTTGATTATCACTTTTGCCAAAAGTGATAATCAACGAAACGAAGTTCTCACGGCTACTTCTGAATGAATTATGAATTGATTTTGATTGCAAATTATGCAGATAGTCACAGCGGATGTTTTGATACCCATTTCAAAGTTGTCATTCATTCCTAGCAGGTGTAGTGAGTTTGTTTCGTTGATTATCACTTTTTGCCAAAAGTGATAATCAACGAAACGAAGTTCTCACGGCTACTTCTGAATGAATTATGAATTGATTTTGATTGCAAATTATGCAGATAGTCACAGCGGATGTTTTGATACTCATTTCAAAGTTGTCATTCATTCCTAGCAGGTGCAGTGAGCCCGTTTCGTTGATTATCACTTTTTGCCAAAAGTGATAATCAACGAAACGAAGTTCTCACGGCTACTTCTGAATGAATTATGAATTGATTTTGATTGCAAATTATGCAGATAGTCACAGCGGATGTTTTGATACCCATTTCAAAGTTGTCATTCATTCCTAGCAGGTGGTGAGTTTGTTCCGTTGATTATCACTTTTTGCCAAAAGTGATAATCAACGGAACGAAGTTCTCACGGCAATTTCTGAATGAATTATGAATTTATATCGATTGCAAATTATGCAGATAATCACAGCGGATGTTTTGATACCCATTTCAAAGTTGTCACTCACTCCTAGCAGGTGCAGTGAGTTTGTTCTGTTGATTATCACTTTTTGCCAAAAGTGATAATCAACGGAACGAAGTTCTCACGGCTACTTCTGAATGAATTTTGAATTTATTTTGATTGCAAATTATGCATTTCAAAGTTGTCACTCACTCCTAGCAGGTGCAGTGAGCCTGTTCCGTTGATTATCACTTTTTGCCAAAAAGTGATAAATTCTAGTTCAAAACAACTGCTTGTATCACAAGGGATTGATTTATACCCAAATCACGGATGGTTCTTCCATCTTAAGGTAGAAATGACCCCGTTTCGTCGAATATCAATTAGGGGGGGGGGTCCAATTGATATTCGACGAAACGAGTCAATTACACCTACTTGTGACTTCATTTCAAATTCAATGATACTTCAAAACAACAGCTTGTATCACCTATTCATTTCAAATTGAATAGGTTCAAAACAACTGCTTGATTTATACCAAAATCACGGATGGTTCTTTTATCTTAAGGTGTTAGGCACAATTACCTCGGGCCTTTCCTTTCAATAATGTCCACAATATCACGCTGTGCGCATTTTAATGATAACTTAAATATTATTCGCCACTTGCACGGTTCCGCCATTATGCACTATATGCGGGGAGAGCCTCGAACTGGCAGCATACATGAAAGGAAGAATTACGTAACCTTACACAGAATGTTATATGACTGGTTCAATTCCCATTCATGTATGCTGCCAGTTCGAGGCTCTCCCGCACATAGTGCATAATGGCGGAACCGTGCAAGTGGCGAATGGTCGTTTGTTTTTAATACTGAAATAAAATTGAATTGAATTGAAGGTGGAAATGACCTCGTTTCGTCGAAATCAAGGGGGGTCCAAACTGATTTGTTTGAAGGATGATGGTAACTGCACATTCTTTGAGAGTTGTTCTTTTCAGGTTTTATCCTAACTGAAGCAGGTACTTAAATATTGTACCAGAGAAAATCTTTTCTTATCTTCCCAGGGCATACTTTAAAGATGCTAATTAGACACTTCTGTTTGGTAATTAAATTCACTTCATTTCGGTATTAAAACAAACAAAAACCATTCAAACAAACAAACAAAAACACGCAAAACATACAAGCGAGTTATACTTTAAATCAGAATGAGTTTCATGCAAACTTTTATTCATAAAGTAACTAATAAAACAAGGACGTCTATAACAAAGTCACGTTTTTGCAATACCATACAAATATATATACATTGAAAACAACTGTTTCACAGCTTCAAATCTCAACCACTTTTTAGGTGTAGCGTCTTTTCATTTCATCAATGTGGGGGTATGCCCTAATCGAATCACCACTTTTTTACATTCGGTATTTTCCATAGAAAAAATGGGGTATTGACATACTGCGGTTTATGGTCACTGAATATATTAACAAATTCGGTAATTGGGTTGTTTGATTTCTCGAGTACCTATTGTGTTTTATTTTGAACTCATATCAGCAGTGTCAACAAAATATACCTAAATTTTCAAGAATGTTAGGTTTTATTGACAATATTAAATGATAAATCACATCTCGGCATCCACCCATCCAAATCCCTGAAAGGAATTGTCCAAATCCCTGCAAATATTAATAACATACTCCTACTCCAGATGACAAGATCTGAGCAAGGCAAGATCCAGCAACTTGCAAGGTTTTAGTTGCCTGATTAGAAAGTTATTACCTCAACATGATTTTTGCTTCACATATCAATGCAATGACAACGATACAATCTAAAATCAATCAAGCTAGTTTCCAGTCACCCAGTCCCTGCGAGGGTCTAGTTGTCCAGACACCAATCAAGCAAAGCTCCAATTGTCCAGATCCCACCATGCCAATTCTATTCATCCATATCCCTGCTACCAAGATTTTAGTCACCCAGATCCATGCAAGATCCTCTTATCCAGATGTAAGCAGGAAGGGTTTCAGACATCCAGATTCCGCTATGCGTGGTTTTAGCCATCCAAATCCCTAAAAGAGATCTAGTTGTCCAAATTCCAGCAAACGAGATTCCAGATGACCAAATCCCTGCAAGCCATGTTCCAGTCAATCAGACCCATGCATGGGAGGTTCCACGTGTCCAAATTCAATCGAACAAGGTTCTAGTTGTCCAGATTCAGCAAGTAAGGTTCCAGTCATCCAGTTCTCTGCAAGATATGGATTAGTCATCTAGATTACCCAAATAAGGACTCTAGTGGTCTAGATCCCCAGCAAGAAACCAAGTTCCACACATAAGATCCCTGAAAGAAAAGCTCTTATCATGTTCACCTCAGCAAATAGTAGTTTAAATATAAAAGCAATATAAATTTCAAGCAATGCAAGGAATAGCTAGGTTCCAGTCCGCCCAGTCCCTGTGAGGGTCTAGTTGTCCAGACACCAATCAAACAAAGCTCCAATTGTCCAGATCCCACCATGCCAATTCTAATCATCCGGATTCCTGCTGCCAAGATTTTAGTGACCCAGATCCATGCAAGATCCTCTTGTCCAGATGTAAGCAGGAAGGGTTCCAGACATCCAGATTCCGCTATGCGTGGTTTTAGCCATCCAAATCCCCTAAAAAGAGATCTAGTTGTCCAAATTCCAGCAAACGAGATTCCAGATGACCAGATCCCTGCAAGCCATGTTCCAGTCAATCGGACCCCTGCATGGGAGGTTCCAGGTGTCCAAATTCAATCGAACAAGGTTCCAGTTGTCCAGATTTAGCAAGTAAGTTCCAGTCATCCAGTTCCCTGCAAGAAAGGGTCTAGTCATCCATATTCCTCAAGTAAGGACTCTAGTAGTCTAGATACCAGCATGAAACCGATTCCACACATAAAGATCCCTGAACGAAAAGCTCTAATCATGTACACCTCGGCAACTAGTAGTTTAAGTATCAAACCAAAAATGTGGACGGTTGTATTATCTGGATTAAAATAAGGATCTAATTTCCTTAATCCCAACAACTTAAGATCTAAGCTTTAAATATAACAGCACACTGAATTCCTTTTGTCCAGATCCCTAGTGTGATCAAACATGCAGGAAAAAAGAATCCTGTCAATTCAGTGCAATGGGTATCACAACCAGTATTTTCTATTTCATTCACATGTGGTGAAGTTATCCCTTATAAAAATGTTATAAGGCTAAGACAAAAAATATATTGTGTTGCCCTCCCAAGTGTAAAGTGCAGAGGGTCGGACGGTCGGCAAAAGGTTTTTTGGTTTTTTTTACAAATGCCAATTACATCTGAGTATGATATATATGTCAGTGTACACACACTGTGAAAGTACCAAGCTTATAGGCTTCTGATCTTTTCAGGCTTTTGCTTGAAATTCAGACACAAATTATTCATAAAAAAGCCGGTCCTTTTGGACCGGCACTTCTATCACTTCAAAATCATTCCACTGTACCAGCTTAACATTTTCATTAAATTGTCTTCCTTTCTTCATGGTCTTAGGTGTCAATCTGAATGCCATGTTGTAATCCTGAAAAAAAGAAAAAAAGAAAGAAATCGTAGTATGAACTTTTAAAAATATATTTGCATATCACTCAGATTAACAGATTAAATCAGATTCAGATTAAATCAGATTGAGATTAAATTTATTTCAAATTCGTGGCCTGTAGGCCAAATTACATGAAATATTACATTTGCATTGTTAACATTAAAAGACATAAAAACATATAAAACATACATGAAAACACCATAAAATTACTCAAAAAAATTAATTGCACTTTGAGGCAAAATCTCACACTCACACATCTCACACACCCCTACATCTCCACACACACCCCTTACATACACCCCACCCAAACTATCAGCCCTCCATATACACACCCCCCCACAAACCACAGATGCACTAAAGAATTTAATTTAATAAAACAGTAAGTAATAAATAACATAACAAAGTATTGCACATAAATTGGACAAGCCAAATTATAAGGAACAAATTGAATACATCAAGATAAAAATGCTGTCATAAAATCACAGTTAAACACAATGTTGCTGTCATAAAATCACAGTTAAACACAATGTACGAAAACCATGGCAACCAGATTTCACTTTATAAATTCTAAGATATAAAAAAGTTCTAGGTAGAGTATGTCATATTTCAACAGATAGAGGACGCCAAATATGCTTTAAAAACCGCTCTTTTGTCGCTTAATTTGGGTCGATGCATTTTGTTTTTATTGGGTGCTTCCCCAACCTTCCAACTTCTTAGATTCACCTTAGGGGCTGTGCAATAATTATGAGCCCGGGGGTAAAATTTCCCCTCTCGGCCCACCAAAAATCGCTTGCCCCCCCCTCTCGGCCTGCCAAAAAGTCTTTGCCCCCCCCCCCTTGCACATGCCAAATTCTTGGGATCCCAATTTCCAACTCTTAAATGGTCTATATACATGTTGCGAGCGCAGCGAGCAGGAAAATTTGCATATTTAAGCGTTTCCTAAGCGTTTCCTAAGCCTTTTTAGCGCGTTTTATTTAAAAGGCGCCCCATGAATGTGTGCCAAAATCGCTTCCCCCCTTCTCGGCTTGCCCAAAATTGTTTCGCCCTCCCTTTTGGCTCGCCAAAATTTCTTTTACCCTCCCCCAGGGCTCATAATTATTGCACAGCCCCTGTTATGTTGTCACAATCACACCACATGTTGTTGTGGTGTGCTGCCTTATAACATGTGATTGATCATTGTGAAGTAAAGTTAAGATCATCATCATTCATGATCATCCTCCACATTCCCTATATATTTAACTTGTAAACCTGAACTTGCAGTATTAATTCTTACCTGGATATATTCACAGCCATGCATGAGGCACTGACAATGTCACAAGCTACTCGGCTTTGAACGGCTGCACTCCCAAGCAACGGCGCAAAATAAATGATACAGCTCGTCGTACAACCAAGAGAGGGCGCACAGTACTAAATCATTTATTTATCTAGTAACAAACACACGGCGCATGTGCGAGCCGGGAAGTTCAAGCGTGTGAAAACAAAGCTGAGAGATGTAAACATGACCGAGAGCAGAAACGACTCGGTGCAGAAAATCACGTCTTTTTTATGAATCTAAACAAAATCACAGCAATCCTTTCACGGAATATAACGCCAAAGTCATATCTATCACATGTCAAAAAGAAGCTGAATTTATCAGATAAGCGAGAAAGGGTCGAAATTTCGGGTCAAAAATGTTTTCAAAAAAAAAATCATATTTTTGTTCCCAATAAATGGCTATAAAAAATCCCATACACCAACAATCTGCATAATTCCCACTCTAAATTGATTTCATTATTTGCTTTAAAAGCCATGAGAACTTGTTTCGTTGATTATCACTTTCTGTAAAAAGTGATAATCAACGGAACCGGTTCACTGCACCTGCTAGGAGTGAGTGACAACTTTGAAATTGGTATCAAAACATCCGCTGTGTCTATTGGCATAATTTGCAATTAAATAAATTCATAATTCATTCAGAAATAGCCGTAAGAACTTTGTTTCTTAATCAACATTCCGGGCTAATTGCACCTGATGGGAGTGAGTGACAAACTTGACATTCGTATCAAAAGATGCGCTGTGGCAATCTTGTTCCGTTTATTATCACTTTCGGCAAAAAGTGATAATCAACGGAACGGGCTCACCATGTACCACTGTACCTGCTAGGAGTGAGTGACAACATTGAAATTGGTATCAAAACATCCGCAGTGACTATCTGCATAATTTACAATCAAAATAAATTTATAATTCATTCAGAAACAGCCGTGAGAATTGTGTTTCTTACTCAACAATCCGGGCTCATTGCACCTGATGGGAGTAAGTGACAACCTTGAAATTGGTATCAAAAGATGCGCTGTGGCAATCTGCATAATTTCCACTCTAAATAGATTCCATAATTGGCTTAAAAAGCCATGAGAACTTGTTTCGTTGATTATCACTTTTGGCAAAAAGTGATAATCAACGAAACGGGCTCACTGCACCTGCTAGGAATGAATGACAACTTTGAAATGGGTATCAAAACATCCGCTGTGACTATCTGCATAATTTGCAATCAAAATCAATTCATAATTCATTCAGAAGTAGCCGTGAAAACTTCTTTGTTTCGTTGATTATCACTTTTGGCAAAAAGTGATAATCAACGAAACGGGCTCACTGCACCTGCTAGGAATGAATGACAACTTTGAAATGAGTATCAAAACATCCGCTGTGACTATCTGCATAATTTGCAATCAAAATCAATTCATAATTCATTCAGAAGTAGCCGTGAGAACTTGTTTCGTTGATTATCACTTTTGGCAAAAAGTGATAATCAACGAAACGGGCTCACTGCACCTGCTAGGAATGAATGACAACTTTGAAATGAGTATCAAAACATCCGCTGTGACTATCTGCATAATTTGCAATCGAAATAAATTCATAATTCATTCATAAATAGCCGTGAGAACTGTGTTTCTAAATCAACATTCCGGGCTCATTGCACCTGATGGGAGTGAGTGACAACCTTGAAATTGGTATCAAAAGATGCGCTGTGGCAATCTGCATAATTTCCACTCTAAATAGATTCCATAATTGGCTTAAAAAGCTATGAGAATTGTTTCGTTGATTATCACTTTTGGCAAAAAGTGATAATCAACGAAACGGGCTCACTGCACCTGCTAGGAATGAATGACAACTTTGAAATGGATATCAAAACATCCGCTGTGACTATTTGCATAATTTGCATTCAAAATCAATTCATAATTCATTCAGAAGTAGCCGTGAGAACTTGTTTCGTTGATTATCACTTTTGGCAAAAAGTGATAATCAACGAAACGGGCTCACTGCACCTGCTAGGAATGAATGACAACTTTGAAATGAGTATCAAAACATCCGCTGTGACTATCTGCATAATTTGCAATCGAAATAAATTCATAATTCATTCATAAATAGCCGTGAGAACTGTGTTTCTAAATCAACATTCCTGGCTCATTGCACCTGATGGGAGTGAGTGACAACCTTGAAATTGGTATCAAAAGATGCGCTGTGGCAATCTGCATAATTTCCACTCTAAATAGATTCCATAATTGGCTTTAAAAAAGCCATGAGAACTTCGTTTCGTTGATTATCACTTTTGGCAAAAAGTGATAATCAACGAAACGGGCTCACTGCACCTACTAGGAATGAATGACAACTTTGAAATGAGTATCAAAACATCCGCTGTGACTATCTGCATAATTTGCAATCAAAATCAATTCATAATTCATTCAGAAGTAGCCGTGAGAACTTCGTTTCGTTGATTATCACTTTGGGCAAAAAGTGATAATCAACGAAACGGGCTCACTGCACCTGCTAGGAATGAATGACAACTTTGAAATGAGTATCAAAACATCCGCTGTGACTATCTGCATAATTTGCAATCAAAATCAATTCATAATTCATTCAGAAGTAACTGTGAGAATTGTTTCGTTGATTATCACTTTTGGCAAAAGTGATAATCAACGAAACGGGCTCACTGCACCTGCTAGGAATGAATGACAACTTTGAAATGAGTATCAAAACATCCGCTGTGACTATCTGCATAATTTGCAATCAAAATCAATTCATAATTCATTCAGAAGTAGCCGTGAGAACTTCGTTTCGTTGATTATCACTTTTGGCAAAAAGTGATACTCAACGAAACGGGCTCACTGCACCTGCTAGGAATGAATGACAACTTTGAAATGAGTATCAAAACATCCGCTGTGACTATCTGCATAATTTGCAATCAAAATCAATTCATAATTCATTCAGAAATAGCCGTGAGAAATGTGTTTCTTAATCAACAATGCGGACTCATTGCACCCGTGAGGAACAACTGGTATCACAAGATGAGCTGTGACAATCTGCATAATGTCCAATAGCCGTGAGAACTTCATTTCGTTTCGTTTCGTTTCGTTTCGTTTCGTTTCGTTTCGTTTCGCTGAATATAATAAGCCTCAAATGATATAAATAAAATTTGAATGAGTAAACGAACAAACTGAATAGAGGCTGTGCATATGACGTATCATCCCGTAAATATGGCGGACTACTCAAATGCATTCAACAAAAGCATGATTGCATCTACCGCGCCCGCTACCGCGACAGTTCGTCTCACACACATAACAAAATGCACTACGATCAAATAGGTTGATGACAACATTTGATTGAATGGACTGCACTGCGCCATGATTACGGAGAAGAAACCGGTTCAAATCCTTTGTTTGGAGCCAATCGATAAACGCAAGGCCTCTATAGCTACCATTGAATACTGGCTAGGATTCCACAACACAATGAGCGTGTTTATAGTGAGCCAGATTATGCGGTATAGCTGGACTGCCACGCAGTCAAATGAGCGTGTTTATAGTGAGACAATCTTTCCGTTATTTAGCTAAACTACCGCGTAGTCTAGATTTGCAATGGTTAGTAAAACATAAAAAAATATAGACTGCGTGGCAGTCCAGCTAAGTACCGCATAATCTGGCTCACTATAAACACGCTCTATGAGAACATGTTATAAGGCGCTTTGGAAGGCACACAATACACCAATGGCTTTCCATATTATGTGCACTCAACAACTATTCAGTATCGAAGCCCGGTATCAAAGTTACGTAATGTTACGGGATCACTCGCTTAAGTAATGAACCACGATCGAAACAATCAGTACACAAAAAAGGTATACTAAAATAGCGTGATCGTAATGATTGCCATACAAACAGTGCTTGGTTCCGATACCACCACGAAGTTACGTAACTACTTCGTGGTCTGACAGTTATATGATCAATGGTCTGATCTACTTGGGTTCGATCCTTTTAAGAAAAGAAAAAATAGCTGCTCATTTATTATGCATAAATGAATAAAGTAATGTAGTTACACAATTTGAAACATTGAGGCCGTTCTATTTTTCAAAGGTCATTTAACATGTTTAACTGTTAAATGTAGTGGAATATATCACGCATTGATAGGTAGCAGGTGGAGCAAATTTTGTCAGCGGTTTTTGTTGCCGTTTGTTCACAGTGCCTATTTATCTTTAAAAAAATAAGAAAATTAAAATTTAATTTAATTTAAAAAAATTCACAATATTTCGTTCGTAAAATGAGGACGAAATCCGAAAACATTTCTTGACCCTTCTTCACATAAAAGTGGGGGTAGAAATCAAGATTCGAACCAGTACCATTCACCATGAAGGCGCACCCTCTACCGACTGAGCTAACCGGTCAGACAATAGAAGGGTGTAAGTTTGAACTGAAGAATATTAAAAAAATATGAAGAAATTACAATGTTATAAAAAGATTTACCAAAATGAGTTAGGTATAAGGTATGAATCGATTTACAAATTAAGTCCAATGGCACTTTGAGAAAGAATACCTGAAGAAACCCCAAAACATTTGCTGCTCTAACACCTAACCTAGTGACCTAAAGTATTGGGTCATGTCACGATATTTTTTTCTGAGGCATTATGTCCAGGTTGCTCAATTTAACATACACGTACCCTTAATGCTGTTGAGATTTTACAAGGATGGCGCTCTCACATTTCTAAGAATCAAGAATCCAAAAGCGCCATTAGGCTGCGTTCACATAGAAGTATACTATTCGGGTATACGGTGCACGTTTTTCAGGTTCACGCGTATAGCTTAAATCGAGCAAGGCAATTTCATAGTACCGGGTCACATAAGGCTACGATCGCATAGAAGTATACTATTCGGGTATACGATGCACGTTTTGTAGGTGCACGCGTATAGCTTAATTCGAGCAAGGTAATTTCATAGTACCGGGTCACATAAGAGCTATTCGAAAAGGCCGTATACCTGCGTTTAGTATAGTATAGTGGGAATCGCGCGTGTGCGATTTTAGTGCAGCTTTTACCGTCCAAATTTTAAAAACCTAAACCATATGTGGGTAAATTCATTTTTTTAATAGATGCACTATCTAATTCTGCACATTATGACACCTCATTGAATGCAATGTGACCTCAAGAAGTAAAGTTACAAGCATTTGATAAGACGAAGAAAATGGGTAACTGACATATTGGTTATTCGCTATATGAATACGCTCATTCGATCAGGCTGAGTTCACATAGTATACCCTATATGAACTCAGCCTGATCGAATGAGCGTATTTCGTATAGCGACTACCGTATACCGTATACTTCTATGTGAACTCAGCCTTAGGCGAACGTTTACGGTATTGGTGTATTTGTGCGGGTGGGTGTTTATGTGGGGATGGGAGCAGATGTGCGAGTAAGAATATGATGCAAATTCCAATGTTGATAGCAAAGTGCTCTTTCCATTACCAGGGTTTTCGCATAAAATGAACTTGACAACAAGTCAGGGCTACGAAAGTTAGCATTTTTAATTGAAAATAACAAATTTGAAATTAGAAGGAAATCATACATTAGGGCTTTAAATCAGCTTGAAAAAATATTACTCGATTGACGTTGATGTGTGGTCAAATTGAATGTTTAAAAGGGCATCATCCCCCCCCCCTCCCCCATTTTTCTCAAAAAATGTTGGGATTTTTATACCACTGGTAATCTCTGGTTACACATATATGTTTATGCACCAAAATTTCTTGCAGATTAATTCGTTTTGCAAAAATATCGTCAATTTTGAATTTCGTTCCTAGACCAACCGAGATGATCATCTTTAATGTTATATTAATTAATAGATAATTCGTTATGAATACGGCAGAGTGCCGAAAACACAAAATTGCTGTTCTGAGTAAACGGCGTTTGAAAATCTTGGTACCATTCCATTGAGCCTTCTAAAAATTTAGAACATTCGTGAGCACTCATTTGAAATGTATATTATAGAAGTGAATGTACACGAATTATTTACAATACTTGCATGTTCTGAAACAATCGATATATCCCTCAAAACGCGTTTTAACAGCTATTCGGCTTTATGCTGTAGCCAAAATATCTCTATCACTGCGCAGAGAGAGGTCGAATACGCATTCAACTACGTGTAAACGATAGATGAGCACGCATTCTGGATTTGGGGCTTTTGTGTAGAAATTACTGGTTGTCCTAAGGCTATGTAGACTTAAGTTGCTATATAAGTTATAAATAGTCATCCCTGTAATATTTAGCAAAAACTCGGGGATTTTAAAGCAAAAATAACAATATTGGCTTATATTTTGCGTACGATTTTCCGGTATTTTCCAATTTCCCGGCCGCGCACTCACATTATTAAACCACAGCAATATCATGTGGGGAATGTTTGTACTTATTTTTGGTATCACTGGATAGAAGATACCTACAGCTATACGTTGGTATCAAATATATTAGTATAGGACATGTAATATAGAAAATTCGGGGTTTCCGCTATACAATACTATATAGATCAACATGATTTGTACAGCTAACGACCAGTGTCTACCGAATTCATTTATCGCACTTAGGCGCGATTCGTCCGAATCAAAATTTCAATAACTACGCCGGTGAGTAAGATTTACCATTAATTGTTGGTGGAAATAAAAGATAACTTGAAACATAATAATAAGCATACAAAAACTCAATTTGCTCAAAATTCTCGATTCGTCACTCTGCCGAATTCATAACGATATGTGTGCACTAAGTGCCATCATTTTTTCAAACAAAAGCACTGAAAACCCCAACTTGCCCATGTCAAACGTGATATAGAGTGTCACCTAAAAACATTTTGGCCCCTCCCTTTTTACCAGCCCCCTTACAAAAGTATTAATGAACACTCCCTAGAGCGTTTTATTTAAAAGGCGGCGCCTAGTGTGCCAAAAATGGCTTGCCCCCTGTCGGATAGCCAAAAATTGCTTGCCCCCCCTTTCGGCTCGCCAAAAATATCTCCCCCCAAAAAAAAAAAAAAAAGACCCTCCCCAGGGCTCATAATTATTGCACAGGCCCGGTGTGACATTTTTCTGAAGTCGCGCAACCGAAAATTATTTGGTGGCGTGCGCCCTTAACCTCAACTTCACTGCACAGAGAGCTCGTCACCCATGAACCTAATTGAAAAATTGTGTTGAATTTGTCACTATTTCAGGATAGATTCGGCCTAATTTCAGTACAAATTACATCGTGTGTTTTGGGTCACACTCAGTAATCAGCTCTAGTTACATTACACTTGCGTGAGGGGATAGGGTAATATTGGAAATCGCATCCAATTCAAAATCGACCTTGGATGGCACTAGCACTAGCAGGTAAGCTTACTTATTTTTTGTTAAATTATGATCACGAGTTCATGACTCTTTAGTTTAAATGATGATCATGAGTTCCTGACTCTTAGTTTTTACAGTCCCATTCAGTGATCCCAGCGCAAGTTTAAAGAATAAAATTGTTTATAAATTGCTTAAAAGTGAAGGATATAAATGCATGTACCGTAACAAATTTTTATACTGTCAATATAATATATAAATTAGAGATTCATGTAAATGCCTTATCTTTAATACATGCCTTTCAGCTGAACCATGCATGTATGGCTGATGATAGGTCACTAAATTATTGCTTGAGAAGCCACGAATTTGCTCACCGTGCTGATAGCTTCTTATTCGATGCCAGAGTAAAGCAGAGGCCTTTGCATTCAAAGTCGGATTCACTGAAGCATAACACCGTGTAAAGCAATGGAAGTTCAGAAATAAACACAGCCGATCTTACTCGAGAACTTTGCTTCGAATTTGCACACGATACGCATTCGATGCTAGAGTGCTTTGCTATATTTTTTCGGTCGGACAGCGGTGCAATTTTTTGCACCAGGGGTTATTTATTCTGTTAATGTTGAAATTTGGATGAAAGTTATTTCGATGATTGAACTGTATCTTTTGAGCAAGACCATTTTGGATAGTCTAAAATTGTCTTGACGTGTAATTTTAGCAACATTTTTGATGCAATCGCCTGTCGTGATCGGCTGTGTTTACTTCTGAACTTCTATTGCTTTACACGGTGTCATGCTTCAGCAAATCCGACTAGATTTTGGATGCAACAGTCTCTAGCCAAGAATGTGAAGCTATCGGTGAGCAAATTCTTGGCTAGACTTCTCGAGCAAAGCCGATCACTATGGGCGATCGCATGCAAAATGTTGCTAAAATTGCACGTCAAGACAATTTTAGACCAGTTGTTCACAATAGGCCAATTTTACTCAATAGATACAGTTGACTCATTGAAATATTAGATTGAACTTTCATCTAAATTTCCCCGGCTAAATTTCAACATTAATAGAATAAATAACCCCAGTTGCAAAAAAAATTGCAATGCTGACCGAATTCGAAGTTAGAGTCCTCGTAGTGTATTACACTGCCCCATAGGCCACTTTGCTATGTTGTAATTTTGTTCGTTAGTTAGTTTTCACTGTCACATATGCCTTCTTTTAATTTGGGCCCAAACAGACAAGTCAATACACAGAAAATCGCTACCGTATAAATTAATACCAGCGCATATGTCACCAGTGCGAGCCACTCATTTGAATCGAACGTGAGTTGTGTCGGCTCTTTTGATATGTTGCAAATGCCCGCATGCCATATACATACTGTGTTATGCACATTATGTACGTGTTCGACTAATATTTCCAGCGCAATAATAAAATGATGGTTCCTGCGGTATGGTCTGTTCAAAATCTTGAATTTTGACAAAACTACAGCACCTAAAGTCTTGATTTTTCCAGGGTATGTTAGTTTACTATAAAGTACATAACATTACTGAACATGTTCTTCAGGACTGTTATTGAAAATAAAGACGGATTTCATAGTTCTAGTCCAATAAAACAGCACTTACTGTGGACGTTTCGAAATCTGTCAGATTTCTTTATCAACACTGACCCAGCAAACACAAAACGTTTTCGACATCATTCGCAAAAGGTTGTCAGAAAACGTTTAAATGTCGGATTATATAAAGTAATATAAGTAAGAGTATAAAACGTTTTCATAACCTTAAAAAACATTTTTTGATAATCTACAGACTACTGCTCAGCAAACAAAAATGTTTTACAGAAAACGTTTAAATGTCGGGCTAAGGGTATAAAAACGTTTTAATAACATACCAAAAACATTCTTGAAAACTTGATACAAAACATTCTAAACAGAATATTATTTTGGGGTCGACAAAATATGTTGCGAAAAATGTTTGCCCAAAATATTTTCAATAACGTTTTAAAAACGTTTTCATGACCTTTATAACCCAACATTTAAATGTTATTAAAAGGTTTTAAAAAACATTTTAAGAACAGTTCTGTGTTTGCTGGGTTCAAATATCTTAACATAATGTTATTTCAGTATTGACACAATATTTGGCAAAAATTTTTGCAAAAATACAATAACATTTTTTGAAAACATTTAAAAATATTGTTGTAGTGTGTTTTCATACAAAACGTTTTAAAACGTTTTCATGACTTTTATATAACCCGACATTTTAATATTTTTAAAACGTTTTTTACCTAAACCAAAAGCCAAATATAACTTATTTAAAATGTTTTTAAAACGTTTTTGTGTTTGCCGGGGATGTTGTTGTGACGACCAGGCCTGGAAAAAATGTGGAAAATGGGAAGCTCCTTCCAGGGAAATTGGGAAGTTTGGAGGGAAATTATATATAAGAATTTGGAGGAAAATTTGTTGTTTTGAAGGGAAATTTTGGTCATCTTCCGGGGAAATTTTTCATTTTTTCCAGCCCTGGTGACGACCTTCTGTGTACAACTTCTTGTTGCTTAGCAACACGGTTGCCAGTTGGTTTCTTCAGGAGATCGTCAAATATGTGAGTTAGGTTGTATTGCCCCTCGTCTCTGTTCATGGTGGTGCCCTGTTGTCTGATTTTCACTGCTTCTTTTTTTAGGCAAAGAGGCAGACAGATACAAACGATGGATCAAAGAAGCAGTGAAAATCAGACAACAGGGCACCACCATGAACAGAGACGAGGGGCAATACAACCTAACTCACGTATTCCAACAATGTGCTTTTAAATCATATTAAACTTTTAGAAAAAAAGGATTACATCTTTTTAATTCTTAGTGTAGATCCTGATTAATATGTACTTATACATGTTTGGCATTTGTTTTTAAACGTCATTGCTGCAATACCGGTATATTGTTTCAAGTCTTTTTAGATTACTTTTCAGGTGTAGTGTTTGATATCCAATTTCATCAATCTTGTAATTTTAATCTCTTCATATTTGTCTATGTATGTGCATTTCCTTTTATAGTTGTAAAGCACAATGGGGCATCTGCGATGTAAATCGCGCTGTAGAAATATTGATTTATTTGTGATTGTAATTCCAGCAGGAGTCTGTAGGGTAATATTGATAACAAGATCCATTTAACATGCCAAAATGATATATCCTCAACCTTAACTTTTATGTAGGGTCAGTGGGTCACCATTTTGTAAAACTTCAAATTTGTGATGTTCCTTTAAAGCCATATTGTAACATTTGCTGAGGAGGACGCCCTCAATATTTTTTTAATTCTGGTTTTCACACGATTGTCATTTACTTGAGTAAACAAAGATATCCTGCAAAAATCAAGACTTTATTGCCATAGTTTTGTCAAAATCTAAGATTTTGAATAAACCGTCTTAATAAGAAATGTTACAATATGGCTTTATACATCTTCATGTCCATGCAATTACTTCTAAATCAATTCTTTTTACATATTTCATATATCTTTTCTTTCTTATTTCAGAGCCATGAGGAGTAGACTCCTATTTCAGCATTTACAGGGCAGGACATATCAGGTACAGCTTGAGTCAAATTATGCAAACAGTTTTCAACCATACAGATGTATCTACTGCAGACAGTTTTACAGTAATTGGACATATTATGTGGAACATGTGATAAGACATAGAGTAAAATTAAACAGGTGCAGGTACAGAGCACACACTATACATGAAAGGATTTGTAAAGTGAAACCATGCCAATGTAAATATTGCAACAAGATTTTCTCCTGCCCAAGTTCACAGAATGGGCACGAAAGGATTCACACTAAAGAGCAGCCATACCAATGTAAATATTGTGAAATGAGTTTCTCACAGGCAAATAATAAGACTAGACATGAAAGGATTCATACCAAAGAGAAGCCATACCAATGTAATTATTGTAAAAAGAGTTTCTCACAGTCGGGTCACAAGACTGGCCATGAAAGGATTCACACCAAAGAGAAACCATACCAATGTAAATATTGTGAAAAGACTTTCTCAGATGTAGGTAACAAGACTCGACATGAGAGGATTCATACCAATGAGAAATCATACCAATGTAAATATTGTGAAAAGAGTTTCTCGGATGCTGGTAACAAGACTAAACATGAAAGGATTCACACCAAAGAGAAACCATACCAATGTAAATATTGTGAAAAGAGTTTCTCAGATTCAGGTAGTAAGACTGGCCATGAAAGGAGGATTCATAGCAGCGACAAACCATACCAATGTAAATATTGTGAAAAGACTTTTTCACAGGCTGGAGACAAGACTAGACATGAAAGGATTCACACCAAAGAGAAACCTTATCAATGTGAATATTGTGGAAAGAGTTTCTCAAACGTAGGTAACAAGACTAAACATGAAAGGAGGATTCACACCAAAGAGAAACCTGATCAATGTAAATATAGTAAAAACAGTTCTAAAACTGTACATGAATGGATTCACACCAAAGAGAAACTATACCAATGTAGATATTGTGAAAAGACTTTCTCACAGTCAGGAAACAAGACTGTACATGAAAGGAGGATTCATACCAACGAGAAATTATACCAGTGTAAATATTGTGAAATGAGTTTTGCAGTTTCAGGTTGCAAGAATGTACATGAAAGGATTCATACCAAAGAGAAACCATACCAATGTAAATATTGTGAAAAGAGTTTCTCAGATGTAGGTAACAAGACTAGACATGAAAGGATTCACACCAAAGAGAAACCATACCAATGTAAATATTGTGAAAAGAGTTTCTCAAATTCAGGTAACAAGACTGTACATGAAAGGATTCACACCAAAGAGAAACCATACCAATGTAAATATTGTGAAAAGACTTTCTCAGATGTAGGTAACAAGACTAAACACGAAAGGATTCACAATTCACAAAATGATTGCTAGAGGCAACGTGGTCAGTGATAGCTGGCTTGTGAATGTCTGATAGATGTTTTTTGAAAACTCAAGAAACTCGCTCTAATGGATTTTAATTTTAATATATGAGATTAAGAAATGGTAATCTAATTCTGATTAGCTCACTTTTAATCTATTAGATTAAGAATTTTTAATCTAAACTTGGATTTGACCCTCTTCGTAATCGAATAGATTAACTTTTTGATCATAGGAAGTTAGAGTGTAATCATGGTAACTATTGAACGTAAATGCCCAGATCTTACCCCCCTACAAAACAATTTCTGGTGCCGTCACTGTATGTACGTGTAACTGCAATTCAGAATTGCTGTCACTCAAAGACCCCATATTTACAGCAAGATTGTGCAGCGTTAGGCCTGTCCCTGCATGAAAGAATTGAATGTCAAGCAAGTTCAACTATACGAGTCAAAGGAGGCCTGCAGACAAAAGATATTGCCAACAGTTAATGGTCCAGCAAAAGGTTTCAGAAGCTTTTTGGAAACAGTGCCACAAATTGAGTGCACGACAACACCCCCCCCCCCCGACTCGCGATATGTTTTTACCGATAAAAATATGCATAGGAACCGCACATTGTCATCATCCCTATATCTTCGTGTTAAAAATTGCCATGATAGTACAGCGAATCCTCTCGTTTTTTAACAGCTACGCATCGCGATTTTGTTCGAGATAGGCCGAGCGACTCAGGCTAAGCATACCATGACTATCATATGAGATACCACAGCGTTTCTATATTCTACACATTATTACGATTTGTGTATGCTCTAGTACCCCATATGATGTTTCTATTACAAGAAAAAATTTGTTTTCAGGTAAAACCAGGGTTTTGTTTCCAGTACACTCACTCGAAAAGCAGTACACTAATTAGCGGGGCCTTGCAGCTTGCTGTGGATATCTTTTACTGCATTTTTAATGTAAACAATTTGAAATCCAACGTAAAAATTCAGATATATTTAATTTTGAGAATGACAATTATACTTTATAGGTATAAAGGAACGCGTTTAGCCCATTTAGTTAAGTTCCAGGTGCACGTCCTAAAACACAATGCATATGTAAACTTTCTTTATCTGTGTCAATAATAGAATATTGATTTCAACGGAGTATTGAGCTGTATGGAAAAAATATTTATAATACAGGGTGTTGACACTGTGAACCGCATAGTCAGAGGCAAGGTTCATTATTGAGCGGAGAATATATACATATTATACTAGTAATAGACAAGTTATGCGCTTTATTCCGTAATCAATAAGTATGATGGACAAATGCATTTCTGGCAGAACGACTCAGCATAGTAGTATATCCTCTCGACTGTGGATCCAAAGGTTAAGTTCAAATCCTGGTAAAATTTTAATTGTAATAAACTTGGTTTTTTTTGTAAATGGGGCAGGGGTCGAAATAAAAAATAAAAAATACATGCACAACTCTGATTTTGTCCTAAAAATTGGCTGATTTTCACAAAATTTTACATGCACAGGCAAAATTCTAAATGCACAGAGTCAAAGTTCCATGCATCTGTGCATGTATGCATATGGTATTGCGAACACTGAAGGGGGTAACACTATCGGTTTAGGGGGCTGTCATTTTCCTCGGAAAGGGGGTCATGATCATACTCATCTACTATGCTGAACGGAAAGCACATAACATCAACTTCAAAACGTTGAAGGTGAATTTGTGAAATAGCTTGTGTAACCACATTCTTTTAATCCATGCTGTTCTTGGCTGTGAAACCACATTCCGTCTACTTGGAATTGGGAAGCGTGTAGCCCTCGAGGATCAAAAGGAATGCCAGCTTTTGTGCACACTGATGTCAAGGTATTCAATTAAACAGAAGAACATCTTAAAGAGGACATTATCAGAGGTAGAGAGAAGGCACTGACCTGGTCAGCCTGCACAATGGTGAATCGACAGAGGGGTTAGATACCCTGAGATACAGACAATTTTTAACTAGCACCTCGCTAAATTGTAGAAGCATTGACATTACCACCAACATCCGCCTGTCGCAAAGTACCGCAGTCTTCGTCTCTACTATCAAATACTAGAGTGGAAGGGCACAATTTGCTTCCAGAAGATTGAGGCTGGCAGATTGTTGATCGCCAATATCTTCCATTACATATGAGTAACCGCCAACACCACAATCATTGCTTGAGATCATCAGATGTGGATGTAAGAAAGACTGCGCAAACAAAACTGAACATACCAAAAGTATGGCCTAGTTCAACAGCCTGCACGTGTGCCGTGGCACTTGCTGTACCAGCTCGCCGCCACCAGACATTAAAATTGATGCTACTGAAGATGACTTTGCAAAGTGCTTATTCCAAGATTGTCATATTGAGGATTATAACAAAACTTTAAGCCAATCTGGATGATAGCCCATGGTTTTGTGTGATATTTTGTACTATACTTTTTAGTCACAACTTACTAGGACTGCAACAACAGCAGCAGATCTAGGCCTTGTCATATCAGCGCACCTAAGACAGAATGTAACACTCAGCCGGCACCTGAAGTCTATGGTAGTACCATCAACCATGTCACAGACTTCAAGTACTTGGGTTCCAAGATGGGCTCTAGTGTTGGAGACCTAAAAAGAAGAAAAGCACTAGCCTGGGCCGCTTTCTGGAAACTGGAACGCCTTTGGAGAAGACCATCCCTGCCAATCGAAACAAAAATCAAGCTGTTTGAGACAACTTGTGTCACTATCCTCCTGTACGGGTGCGAGTCATGGGTAATCACCAAGGACATGGAAAACAAGATCAATGCCTTTGCAACATCTTGCTACAGAGTCATGTTAAACATCAAGCGTGTGGATCGGATCCCAAATGAAACCATCTACAATCTGACCAACACCACTCCACTGGTTGCCAGAGTCAAGATTCATCAACTCAAATTTCTCGGCCATATACTGCGTCTGTGAAAGAATATGCCCTTTATATTCCACCACATGGGAAGAGGAAACCGGGACGGCCGCGGACACTGTACTTACAGTATGTACAGCACCTTCTGGGAGATACTGAAGGGATGCTGCAGCCAAACAAAATTGTTTCGCTTGCCCAAGATCGCAACAGTTGGAGAAAGCTTGTAGTCGCCTGCTCCGCAGCCGACTGATGATGATGATACTTTTTAGAATCAGTGTATCAATGATAAGTCCGTAACTGGCCGCCATTTGTAATAAAGGCACACAGTCATATTATGGCATATGAAAAATTTTGGAGTATATTAAGATTACCCATCTTGAAACATGCATTTTAGGCATAGGAATCACTCTACTACAAAATGGCTGCCATTATGGATTTATACCAATCCCAAAATGTGCATTTTAGGTATTTAAATTACCACAAACTGGGAATGATGACTAAATCAATACAAAATGTCCCAAAATTGGCGGCCATTTTGGATTTATGCAAATTAAGGTACTCATATTGAGACATTTGGCAAACTTGCGAAACATGTATTGATTATCCATTTTGGAATAAGCATTTTAGGCATCTAAAATACCTGAAAAGTTATATAAGATCAAATTCAAAATAAGGTGAAAAAAATGTGAATTGGCGGCCATTTTGGATTTATGCAAATTAGGTATATTTCCACCACTTGGATATTTAGGGACTTTTAGTATGTCATTCTAGGGACATTAAGGGATCTGAAATGAGCGTTCGACAGTATTTTTATGGGACATGAGAGCACCACAGACGTATCGAATTGCGTTCTGAATACGAAGCATGTCTTTCTGATATCAAATAATTTTCATTTTTGAAAATCACGATATAATACAAATTTTATGACAAATTATAAAAATTTTGATATTTGTCAAATTTTTGATATATAACAGTCCTCGAAGTAAATTGTATAAATCTAATGATATATTCTTAAAGTGTATGCAGCCGGGAGGAAAAGCCGACGATCAATTGAAAATTTTGACCTTTCATATTGAAGATATGGATTTTTCCCAAAAAGACCTAATTTTTTTTGGTGTTTTGGGAAAAAAATCCATATCTGCAATACGAAAGGTCAATTGATCGTCGGCATTTCATCCCACCTACATACACGTTAAGTATAAATCATCAGATTTATAAAGTTTACTTCGATTACTGTTATATATCAAAAATATCAATTTTAATGATTTGCCATAAAATGTGTATTGCATTGCGAATTTCAAAAATTCAAAATTGTTTGATATCAGAAGGACATTCTTCGTATTCAGAATGCGATTCGATATGTCTGATGTGCTTCATACTAACCAAATACTAACCAGGAGATATAGCGATTGCTTACTAGTCATATCAAAAGAATGCTGTCAACATGTCACACGGTACATACTAAAGAGGGTTAAGTTTTCCATACCCAGTGGAAGTGGAAAGTAGTAAATTTCTTTCTTGCCCATAGACCATTTCAAATCAAGGTAAAGTTTTAAAAAAAACCAAGTATAGTGAGCGGAATTTATTCAGTAAGCTAGGAGGTCAAAATGGCAGACAAGAAATGTCGTAAATTATGGCGCCCTTAGTGAGCGAAATTACAGCTTAGGCCGTATAAAATTAATGTTTTGGTTCTCGTCCAGAGGATTTTCATGAATTGATGAGGGAGGGAGGTGTGTTTTTTTGTTTTTGTTTTTTTTTCAATGTAAAATTAGCATTGTCAGTAGTTTTCGGTCTTCTCCAACAGTGCTCGAGGAAACGATGAGGCCCTTTTTTCTTTTCTTTTTTAAATGTGAGATTCTGAGGGATAAACCCCCTAGAGTACCACAAAAAGACTTGGAAGTGATGCTTGTTCTCTAATAAACTTATTCATATGTATGAAGATTTCATAAATCATTCCAAAGTCTAAAAAAATTGAAAAATCTATAAAAAAATCTGACAAATCCCAGAAATTGAGGAGGGAGGGACGAGAACCAAAATATTAATTTTACACGGCCTTATTTAGCTAATGTCAATAAACATGGAGTCATCAAGGAAAAATATTGTCCCTAATTTTTCTCTGCCACTTAACAATATGACAGTATTAATGGAAAGCATAGACAATTGGCAACTTGAACATCATTCTCTAACACAAGACACATACCCCACGCTTGATTGTACCATTCATGTAGATTTGTTTTCAGGAATAGTAGCGTTTGTGTTAGCGTTGATAACCCGGAATTATGACCGGGGGGGCACTTCAACTTTGGAGGTGACGCGTATGTAGGGCTGTTAAGACCCCCTTTTTCAGCATCGCTGTCACCCAAAGACCCCATTTTTTTTACGAACACATGCTCTGTCACCCGAAGACCCCCTATTTTTCTATTTGATCTGTCACCCAAAGACCCTTACAAGTTCAATTTAAACAGCAACTTTCATTTTTCACTGATTTTGTTACTTATTTTGAAAAACAATGAAATTTGAAGCCATTTAGAACTAGAAATTCGATTTTCGAGGTTTTTTTGGCGCTATTTCGGCTCTCACCCAAAGATTCCATTTAAAAAAAGGTCATGTTCTCACCAAATGACCCCATATTTTTTTACATTTTGCTCTAACCGAATGCCAAAAATCATGCTCTCACCCAATGACCCCATATTTTTTACATTTTGCTCTCACCGAATGCCCGGCCCTTGGTGCGAAAGTGCCAGCCCTACACCTATATCCATTTCATATTGAAGTGCCCCCCGGAATTATGAACTGGGTCATCCGTAACAAACGGCAGCTATCTTCAGGAAACATCGATTTGAAAAGTTCTGTTATTCCAGTAATGAATCATTCTAGATAATGCAAACTTCCTTTATTACAAGATTTGAGACAAACTCGTTAAAATTTGAGCAATACGGTGAGACCTACAATTTGCCGCATCTACTTCCAATGCGAATGGAAAATGCATTACATCGTAATTTTCGTTCCAATAATCAGTCCGTGGCTAACGTGGATTAACCCTGTCTTACTAAGGGTCTTTTTATCTTTTCAGTTTCCGTAAGTCTTTTGTTCAGATACGAAAACGCAAGGGATTCAGTAAGTTACTGTAATCTGACTTCATTGTTAACTTTGAAGTACCAATCAGGTTATTTCAATAGAGGGGATGGCTATGTCAATAAAAGCGGGAGAGACAAGGTTATGAAACACCGGTGTTAACACCGGTGTTTTTAATGGTCTAGCGCCCTCTCGTCTGACATTTTTAAATTGATCTTCATTAATTTGACAAAATGCATGCCAATCCGAATGACAAAGTCCACGTTTTTCTATAAAAAACGTTGAAAATAAGCCCTTAAATCACAAAAGGTCCGATTATGAGCCTGTCGCACCCCAATGCACTTGTGCAGGGCCACAGTGTCGCCCTTCCCTCGTATCAATGTCCATCTCCTATTTTGCTTCCTCCTGCCCCCCCCCCATGATCAGTCTCCCCACTCCCTCCCCGTCCCGGTCCCTACTCTCTCCTCTCGAGTTCTTCTCTTTCTAGTCTTTCCGTCTCTCCCTCTCCTCTCTTTCTTCCTCACCCCCCCCTCCCACTTTCACTTGTTCAGTCTCAAGTATCTCCCTCCCTCCCTCCCCCTCCCTTGCGAAATTTATCAGTATGATCCATGACTGAAAATAAGCTCTGCAAAAATAAACATTTAAAATAGAGCCCGAGTCTTGCATATAGGCCCAACCAATTATCAGGTTAGCTTGCCATTGGTACGAATGAATAGAATACATTATCTTTGCTCCAATGCAATTCTTTTGTATTGCACTCAATATAAAACATGATTACCAAATCACCACTTGTACGCGCCTCATTGGGAGATATTTGACTATTTCCGACGCTCGTTTCATCGCCAATATGAAAGACTTTTGCTTATAACTTGGCAACATGGTTAGTATATATTTCAATGCAAGACAATTTTTACGAGCCACTTACGTCTAGGCGTAAGTGCATATACACCAAACACATAAAACGACGGTAAGAGGGTTGTACCGTGTTTACTGCTCATGTTCGTGTTTGGTTTAGTTTCTGGGTGGATTGCATAAATAACCAATCAAATGAAAAACTTTACACCCAACAAAATCGAAGCATTTTGGTTTCTCATCTAGCAGTACAAGGGTTTCAACCCATGCATTTGAACATGTCAATTACATCGGGGACTTAATGAGAGATTGTTATGCAAAACCGTAAACTTGAAAATGCCCATTGACGTTTATCACATTGGTCCAAGATGTTCTATCTATAATTTTGGATAGTGATTATTTCATATGGTTTCATATACACCAGGCACAAAAAGAAACTCGTCAGTTATATTCATCCTTGCTGTTCAATAACTTGAGCAAGAATTGACCAAGATATGCGCCTCCAAACTCTCTCAAACCCCAAAATGGAAAGTTGTAATTTTAACGATTCAATTGTGCCTGTTACATTGTGCGCTTTATTGATTGGCCCGTGGTGCTTGTGTGCAATACTTATACAACGATGCGTTCCCATTGAAAATCGTTGAAAATGCAACTTTTGATTTTGGGGTTTGAGGCTTTGGAAGCGCAAATCAATTCCCCGGGATCAATTCTTGTTCGTTTTTCACGAACAGGGTGTCAAATGAGAAAGCAAAGACCAATTAACAAAATGTATATTTTAGAATAATCCAAAATTATCAAGTTATTGAACAGCAAGGATGAATATAACTGACGAGTTTCTTTTGTGCCTGGTGTAGTTAATCACTGCATCCTTTTATTGCGTATAATCTGTGTCATAGTTGGTCGAGCCATCGGCTCCTTCAGGTCCAACGCGAATATTAAAACAGCGACGAAACCAACGTTTATAGAGCTTTATAGGTGTTCTTAAACTCGCTTTTAAAACAATATATCACAGGATTAAACGCACTGTTAAAATGCGATAACGCAACACCAAAATTGATGTAAAATTGATCAATGGATACCCCAAAATACAGTAAGGTATCCATGAGAAATATTGGTCCCCATGTAAAGGCGAAGAACACTAGTAATAACCCGAATAACAAGGCGGTTTTACGTTCACGTTTTACACGATTGAATTTGACACGGACGTCTCTGGCGCTGTCATTGTCGGCTCCGTTGCCTTGGTTGCTGATCTGTCCAATATTGTGAATCTTTGCAATTTCCTTGATCTGAAATGGAAAAAAATTATGAATTTACTTAATTTTAATTATTTTAATTATTTTGAATTATTAATTATTAATTATTTCATGTGTTAAAACACGTAAAATTGTTTAAAACACCCATTCAGGTATTAGTATACGGTACCTACTTGTACCGGGTCCCCCAATTCCACAGAATGGACGTCGATAATCATCAGTGGAGTAGCCCATTCAGTCCATTAAGAATTTTGGGATTAGGATTAAAGACATTTTTAACCTAATCGCACATCGTAACGGTAACATATATGTCTAATCCTAAATTAAAATCCTAAACCTAATCCGGTTGGGTTGCCGTATTATAACTTAAAGCTAAACCTTTCCATTAAAATATATAAATAGCGCCCTCAATTTTCATATAAATGTACAGTTTACTTCCCATGCACAGTTGCGTTTATGCCTCCTCTAATATGTGATGCGATCAAGCAAAATCAGTCGGAACTCGGAAATATTGATTTTGAGATATAGCCAAACAAAGGCAATATTTCCTTTTGTTTCCTACTGTTTTTGAAGCGCTTTAATTGCTCATATCTTTGGAACCGGTTGTTCAATTTCAATGGGGGTTTCTGCAAAATCCAGCTTTGTAAATCCTTTTTACTATCCTATAAGAAACTGAAAATTTATTATTGCCGAGTTCCGACTGATTTTGCTTGATCGCATCACATATTTACGATTTCTTTTGTGCCCCTTTGAAGAGACCTAACAGCAGATTGATATCCACTTTCCGCTACTACCGTAACGATTTTTATTGTTATCCATGTAATATAAAATGCATCTTTGGTATGCATGCACTGTAGTATGCATGTATGACAGGGTTCGAGGTTTGAGGACGGTTTCACTGCCAAATGTGTGAAAAAAATATTTAGGTGTGAAGAATACTTCTAAAGATGAGCATATACAGTATTTCTAAGGTAAAAATGTCTGAATTTTCAATTTTCCTAACTTAGAATACTGTATCTTAAGTCGTTTTTGGGTTAAACATGGATTTATGGCCATTTTTTACTGAAAATGACCAGTTTTAGGTGAAAAAAATTCACCATTAATTTTTAATCCCTAATATTTTCTACTAGATAGATAAATGTTGTCTTTCTCTGTTATTTTGTATTACCTGATGGTTTATTTGTTCAAATAAAACTGTTTTTAATTGATTTCATTGCTTACTTTGTATACCATACCCGGCTAAAGTTGAATTTGAAAGTGAAAAAACGAAGCCCAAAAAAGGTCATTTTCGAGAGATTTGTATCTTAGTTTCGTCATAAAATTTGATCTAAAGGGGCTAGAGACCTCATTAGCCCCTCATTTTAATGATATTTCAATTTACCACACACTGATAATAATTTTAACTTCCTTCAAAGAAGAAAAATTGAAGAAAATGGCAAAAATGTTACCCCTACCCCTAAGCGTGAAAAAAATATGGCAAATTGTAAAAAAAATTATTTCGGAAAAACTTATGGAGGTACAGCTCTGAAAAGTTGATCGATTGTGCACTCTACCAATCCCCACAATCGATTAGATTTGTGGAATGATGCCATGTATACTTTTTTTCAAAATAATTTTTTTACGACTCAGATTTTGCCCCATTTTGAGGTTCACGCCATTTTTCTGATGTATCAACCCCTTAAACCCAAAGGTTACACCCATAAAAGTTATTCCAGGAAGAGCAGTCAATGCCTTTCATGTTGTGCCCTCAAATATGTAATTATAAAGGGATGTTATACATGTAATAGTTATTCCACGAGTGGCTACAGCAAGTACATGTACATGTATGCTCATGCACATACAGTGTCATCTAGTATGGGCAAAGCATGGTTGCTTCTGGTATCCAGCTAAAGTCATTTCCCCAACTGATGTACCTGAACATCTGAGAAGTTCTATCCTGAGAAAACTGAAACAGAATCAGTACCAGCTCATCACATCAACCACTTATCAGAAAATAAAGTTGATGCAGCCCGTGCCGCTAGATCACACAATATTCCTTGCGCTATCAACAAGCCATTTCTGATGTCAGGGGTGAATTAAGTGCTATGCTTCAGTATAAACATTTTAAGATTGTGTAAAGGTATTCAGTAAATACATTAACACTTTAAGAACATCATTTCTTTATGAGTTTAGACATCAATAGATTTATTGTCTTGACACCAAACCTGACCGCTATATGTTTACTAAATATATAGGAATACAGGGGCCTCAGTACCAACATCATTTCATTTTCATACATGAGAACAGTGTTACAGCAGTCTTTATAGTTTGTTTAACATATTTATAGATTCAAAACAACTTTAACTGAAGTAATAATGCTCAGTAACTTTTTTAAAATACAGTTGTGTTCCAAGTAGACTCCCAGGATTGGTTAAATTCTTCGTAAAAACAACATGCACTTAGAATTTGTTACATATCTTTAAAATGGTGATACCCTGTGTATTAAAAACTTCAGAAATGGACTCAGCACAAAATTCTAGTCCAGAAAACATGTATAATGTTATGATAACATGAACTTCATTTTTCCCCCATTTTGGCAGTAAAACCGTCCTCAAACCTCGAACCCTGTCTTATGTAGTTTCTTCCAAACGTGAAAGACCTGTCATTAATTTTTTATTACCTAGCTGGGGGGGGTTTAACACCCCCGAGCTGATTGTAAAAGGATTCATACTGTTACAAAGGTTACAACCTCTGGCAACTGAATATCTCATTCATAAATCTGTTTGAGTTACATTTATAGTTGCCATAAGCAGGGCCGGATTTACCATTGGGCCAAATGGGCCCGGTTCCAGGGCCCCAAACATTTGAGGGCCCCAATGCGGCCATGGTCATGTTTCTTTTTAGCCCGAAAATTTTGGTCGCTTCGCACGCACTGGTCCGTTGAATAGCAAAATTCGCCTTCATTTTGGGTTAAAATTGTCTGAAATTGAAATTGAAATGTCCTAGTAAAATCGATCTTATAGTAGGCCCCTATTTGTAAACCAAAACATGCCCACTTGAGTGCACATGCCTTCCTCACGGTGAGTTGGGGGCTTCCGAATTTTGGTCTGGCCCAGGGTCCCAAAAACGTAAATCCGGCCCTGGCCATAAGAAATTTTCTGAAGAGAGTCCAGAGTTGCTGTTTTGACCCAGAAAGGCACGCCACAGACCTAGTGAACGAACGCCATGCAGCAGCTTAACTGGCACTACCATTAGTTCTACATGGGTGTCATTATCATGGGATGGGAAAATAGTGGATGTGATATGAAAGCTTGTGAACGAAAGTTCAACAATCTCAGACTATCTGTGGATTATTATGAAAAATAGGACATTTTAAAAAGAAAAGATCGACATTCATTTAAAATTATACACAAACAAATGCTAGTATTATCCTTTGAAGTACATATCTGTAAATTATTTATTTGAATACTTTGATTGTTGTACATGTGTGGGTTTTGTTAGTCATAATCCATTTGCAAACTTGTTTTATAACTATATTAATATAATTAAGGATATAGAAGCATCATGATGCAGTCATGTCTACAGTAGAATTCATCTCGACCTTTGCAGCACTTAAACCCCATTAAAAGCTATTAAACCAAGATAACACTCATTGAAGCAGCTCAACTGATTAAATCAGATCTTCTCTGGTTGTGCACAAGTGTCTGTTTTACATGTGCGACATTGCAATAAAGCTGGTATTATAGCTTCAGTTGGGTAACCGATTATAAAGGAAACGAAAGGAAACAATGGTATGTGTACCTTTGTTCACGATATGAGACAAAGACCTGCTTTTTGTTAACCAGCATTCTTCAAAATTAGCAACATAATGATTGTTGACTTAACACGGTTTGGAAATAATTTCTTCATATTTTTGGTGTTATCTGTCGTTTACATATCCTTCCTAAAACACAAAAGTGCGACCCTCTCCAAACATCTAAATTAGCTAAAATTTAGGACATGTTACAAAACTATATTTTCTAGAACATATTTAGAATAGTTTAAATGTAGCTTGTACCGTTTTTTGTGGCATCCTTCAGAACGGAGCGGTCCGTTACCAATATAGCTCAATATTTTCGGTCAAATCTCCATTCAATTAACACGGGGAGTTGGCTAGCTATGAGCTAGCTATGCTTTGCCCTCACTCATATTTTACAAAAGTGCGACCATTTCTGAACATCTAACCTAGCTGTAATTTTAGATCATGTTAGAGAAACATATTTGCTAGAAGTTTGGAGAATAAATTAAATATTGGCTGGTTATTTTTCACACAGTGATGTTTACTAGGCAAGTGTCCATTCTTCCAACATACATCATTTGTAGAGGTCACGCGTCAATGGTGAGAGCTGGGGGATTTTAACACCCCCGAGCTGATTGTAAAAGGATTCATACTGTTACAAAGGTTACAACCTCTGGCAACTGAATATCTCATTCATAATCTGTTTGAGTTACATTTATAGTTGCCATAAGCAGGGCCGGATTTACCATTGGGCCAAATGGGCCCGGTTCCAGGGCCCCAAACATTTGAGGGCCCCAATGCGGCCATGGTCATGTTTCTTTTTAGCCCGAAAATGTTGGTCGCTTCACACGCATTGGTCCGTTGAATAGCAAAATTCGCCTTCATTTTGGGTTAAAATTGTCTGAAATTGAAATTGAAATGTCCTAGTAAAATCGATCTTATAGTAGGCCCCCTATTTGTAAACCAAAACATGCCCACTTGAGTGCACATGCCTTCCTCACGGTGAGTTTGGGGGCTTCCGAATTTTGGTCTGGCCCAGGGTCCCAAAAACGTAAATCCGGCCCTGGCCATAAGAAATTTTCTGAAGAGAGTCCAGAGTTGCTGTTTTGACCCAGAAAGGCACGCCACAGACCTACTGTCTGTTCAATTAGCTTAGATTCTTGAATATTTAAGATATTTGAAAAAATAAAAAATTGTGGTCAAAGTCATCAAAGAAAAGTGTTAGCACAGCCTTAGACCTAACGTGATTTATACTTTTCAAATTCTAAAGTTCAATTTAAAATCCCATTTCTTTTCAATTTTGGTCTTTTCCCGCGATATTTTTATAAAAAGCCGTAGAACGTCGGGTACCATAAACTTTTTGAATCAATCCATTTAGAGCAATGGGGACGAATGTCATAATGCGCTGAGATAGTATTTATTCGACCATCCACATCAGGAAGTATTGTCCAGCAAAATAGCTATATTTGCCAGTACGGGGCCAGTACATGAGTATGCCTAATTTGTGTTGAAACCCTACTGTTGAAACATTACGTTATTATTTATGAACTAAGGTTTTCTAAAATAGGCCCAGCTTATATAAATACATTCCTAGCGTATTTATTTATTTATTTATTTATTTATTTATTTATTTATTTATTTATTTATTTATTTATTTATTTATTTATTTATTTATTTATTTATTTATTTATTTATTTATTTATTTATGTATTTATTTATTTATTTATTTATTTATTAAGCGAATGGGTCTGAGAAGGTGTAAAACCTATTATAAAACTACACATTTATTTTCAATTGGTTATTTCGTTTTGTTTGTTGAATATAAACTATGAGAAGGACATTTGGAAACAAAAGAACTTTTGTACAAGAAAATATGATTTAAAATAATCAGGTTACAGAAAACAATTCTTGTAAAGTCACTGTATCTGAAAATGTCAAGCGAATGCTGATATTCTTGGGAAGGAATGATGGTATTAAACAAAACTCAATTCAGGCCTACATTGTAAAGCAGTTGAAATAAGAACGAAATCCATAATTTGAATGTCATTGCTTAGGAAAAAATAATGGTCAGACAGAATAATGTTATGCATAAAACGTAATCGCCCCATATAATTTAGTGTAACAAAAACCGGTGGACCATCATCACCTATAGAACCTATCCAATAACCGGAACGGTATGCAGATTGGTACATGGTGCACAGATTGTTTTGCTAAATTGGATAGGGTCTATGCCCTAAGTTGAGAATGGACCGTCCCACTCGATTTGTAAAAAGGTCACGAACCCTTTTGGTGGACCCAAGTAACTGCCTAAAATGAGGCAAAATTGAAAAGAAATGGGGTTTTTGCTTGAACTTTGAAAAGTATAAATCACGTTAGGTCTAAAGTTGTGCTATCACTTTTCTTTGATGACTTTTATATTTTTTCAAATATCTTAAAAAATCAAGAATCTAAGCTAATTGAACAGACAGTAGTGAACGAACGCCATGCAGCAGCTTAACTGGCACTACCATTAGTTCTACAGGGGTGTCATTATCATGGGATGGGAAAATAGTGGATGTGATATGAAAGCTTGTGAACGAAAGTTCAACAATCTCAGACTATCTGTGGATTATTATGAAAAATAGGACATTTAAAAAAGAAAAGATCGACATTCATTTAAAATTATACACAAACAAATGCTAGTATTATCCTTTGAAGTACATATCTGTAAATTATTTATTTGAATACTTTGATTGTTGTACATGTGTGGATTTTGTTAGTCATAATCCATTTGCAAACTTGTTTTATAACTATATTAATATAATTAAGGATATAGAAGCATAAGTGTTCCTGTATTTCAGTTAATTGTGGAATGACATTACAGCATTATTGAACAAATATACATGTAGTTTGTAGAAATGGAAACAATTTTAGTGGATATTGGCAATTGAAGGTTTTGAATCCCTCTGTCTTTCTGAATTCTGATTCCGGAGATATCGTATAATTCCCGTTTAGGAAATCTTCGGGAATATCCCAAAATCTGAGCCTAAAATGATTATAAAATTTAGGAAAATAGTTTTGTTTAAATTGTTTGCTGTTTTATTGAACCTTGAATGTTCTTTTAACTTTTAAAACCAAAAGCGGCTGTTCTTGGGTCACTATGCATGAACAAATTAATTTTAATTTACAAAAGTAGTAGGTAATAGCCGCAAAATGGCATTTTGGCAAATTTAATTAGAAATTCATAATTAAAAAGTAAATGAGATATTTTAGGTTTTTTAATTTTGAAAGCATTAGTCAAGTTGCATATTATTATTATTATTATTATTATTATTATTATTATTATTAATCAACACTTATATGGCGCTGTAACAAAGAGCACAGCGCCTTACAAAATATACAGGCAAAAATGAAGCAAGAAATAAATACAACCAACATTAATACAAATGTGTTTTAAGCAAACGCTTGAAAGCAGGCACAGACACCGCACGGTTGTTTGATGGGATCATTTATTAATTTTTCAAACAAAACATCATGTACAACCAAATTTTAGGCTTAAACAGCTAAAAGTGATATCATGCTAATGTATACAGATGCTTTTGAGTCATTTTCAACTTTAATGTTCCTCTTTTACAAAATTATTCACCTTTATAGCATTTTTTAAAGCTTTTCGGATATAAAATGTATCTTTTAATGACAAAATTGGTGGCGCTATTTAGTTACTGGAAATTACTCTTTCAAGCTTTTAATGCAAATAATTCCTTTTATTGTTTGATAAAATATGTTTATAAAATTTCCTTGTTGCTTGTTTCACCTATTCCAGCTGTTTTAATGGCAGTATTAATCACCCACCCCTTGAAAATAAAGAAATATGATTTAGGATAAATAGCGCCATCTATAGTTTGCATTTAGTTAATAATGAAGCCAATTCTATATACATCAAACAACCGTGTGTACCGCCTCCCTCAACTGGATAGGCAACTCATTCCAGAGCCGTGGAGAGGCAACGGCAAACGAATGATCACCAGCTCTCTTATTTGATCGTGGAACCAAGAGCCTTGTTGTATCTGAAGAGGAGCGGAGTCTGGGCCTATTTTCGTGCGTTACCGTGTCGCTGAGCAAGGTAAGCAGGTCACATAAATATGGTGGAGCGACATTCATCAAACACTTATAGACATACAACAATATTTTAAACTGTATTCTATCCTTCACTTGAAGCCAATGCAAGGAGTTCAGGAGATCCGCAGAGCACCTGTCCCGTCCACAAGCAAAAACTAGCCTGGCCGCCTTATTCTGGACACGTTGTAGCCGTTTGAGGTCGGCCTCACGGGCACCAAACAAAAGAGAATTAGCATAGTCTATGCGGGACAGGACAAGTGCTCTAACGGCATGATGACAGGCTTCCTGAGAAATAAAACGGCGTATGCGCCACAGATTGCGAATGTGGAAATTGATAGTTTTACACAGGGTACTAATATGGATGGACATGTTCATTACACCATCAAAGGTTACACCCAGGTTCTTAACAGAGATTGAAGGCTCAATTGATTTACCATCAAGCTTCAGTTGGATATCAGACACTAAATTTAACACTCTTGGGCCCGCAACAACAAAAAACTCAGTTTTTTCTTGGTTCAATTGCAGTTTGTTGCGCAACATCCACATATTAAGATCAGATATGCAATTGGTAATACGATCCATGGTCCGTTCACACTCCCCGGGGACTTTATATTATGATCAAAAGCAGCATATAATTGGATGTCATCTGCATAGCAGTGAAAACTAACATTATGACGGCGAATTATATCCCCTATTGGTGAAATATACAATATAAAAGTTTGAGGACCTATGATAGACCCTTGAGGCAGAGAATAAGTGAGGACGTGTTCATTGGATAAGGCATTCTTTATGGACACCCTGGTGGTACGGTTTTCAAAATAAGATCGAAACCAGGAAACAACGGAATCACACATTCCAAACCTATCTCTAAGCCTCTGAAGGAGAATGGGGTACTGGAGAAGGTCGTTCTTCACCTTTAGCAGAGCAGTTTCCGTGCTATGAAACTTTTTGTAGGAAGACTGATTTCTTTCGCCCAGATCATTCCTGTCTATATGGCTACCTACTTGACATGACGCCGCTTTCTCGATGACCTTTGACAAGAACTTGATATTGGCCACGGGCCTGTAGTGCTTAAGAATGTTATGATCAAGGTTTTAAAGTAGTGCAAAAACATTGACCTCAAATTTGATTGCAAAGGTGCTTACTAGAATCTACCAAAAGCGCGATATAGGCCTACAAGAAATAATAAAATAAATAGGAAGGCTTGAAAATTGTACCAAACCTATTCTGTTAATTTCTATTCATCTACACTTTATTCAAACCGGAAGTAAATCAAATCGAACAGTAATAATTGCACAATTTAAAAAAGCCGGTTTTTCTCAGAAAGTCAAAACGCCCTTTTCAAATCAGCTATTCATATTATTGCGTCAAGTGTTTTGCATTTTCAACTCATTTAAGGGATCTGGAATGAGCGTTTTGAGCATTTCGACAGTATTTTTTATGGAACATGAGAGCACCTCAGACGTATCGAATTGCATTTTGAATACGAAGCATGTCTTTCTGATATCAAATGATTTAATTTTTGAAAATCACGATATAATACAAATTTTATGACAAATTATAAAAATTTGATATTTTTCAAATTTTGATATGTAACAGTCCTCGAAGTAAATTTTATAAATCTAATGATATATTCTTAAAGTGTATGTAGTGGGAGGAAAAGCCGACGATCAATTGAAATTTTGACCTTTCATATTGAAGATATGGATTTTTTCCCAAAAGACCTAATTTTTTTGGTGTTTTGGGAAAAAATCCGTATCTTCAATACGAAAGGTCAAAATGTTCAATTGATCGTCGGCTTTTCATCCCACCTACATTCACGTTAAGTATAAATCATCAGATTTATAAAGTTTACTTTGAGTACTGTTAAATATAAAATGTGTATTACATTGCGAATTTCAAAAATCAGAATGACATTCTTCGTATTCAGAATGCAATTCAATATGTCTGATGTGCTCTAATGTCCCACAATAAATACTGTCCAAACGTTCATACCCCTTCCCTTAAGATATTTGCTAGACCTAATCCATATTACCGCAATCCATTTAAACAGTGTCAATTTAGAACACTGTGGTTCTGCCGGTACGGTGTATAATCAAGTTCATCAAGTTCATGTATATACGAGTAGATTACCTTATCTACATAATATTGTTACATTTTAAAGTTTAATCTGTGAAGCTAGTCATTCGATGATGATTCTATTGTTATTGTAATCTATTGTTTTCCTCCTGTAAAAATTCAAGTTCACGATTGCCTACGATGAACACTTCATGCACAGTAAGTACAAAGTGTTAAAATGTTTCAAGTTCATGTTAAAACGAAATATGTTACGATTTTGGTATAAGACGGAGTTCATATAGTTTTTCATAGTAAGGCAAACTGAACTTGGTGCATTCCTTCACTTCACCAGACAACGCTTCTATATCAACCGGTTTACGATCGCTTCGCTTAAACTCGGTGCTTTCAAACGCTTCTTTATAGGATCCAATCATCTGGTTTCCCATCCAACATGTAGGTGGCGCTTTCCATTCAGGTGGGTTTGGCACTTCAGGTTTCCAAGACAGTATGGACTCACTAAATGGTACACCAGTAGCATCACAATAAGCACGCATGATCCCTTCTGGATTGGCCTTGAGATCATCAGCATCAATGATGACAGACTTTTGCTTCAACTCTTTCGTAACGTACTCGTAAAGATCAAAGACTTCTTTGAAGGCAAAACCTTGTGGAAGAAAAGACTTCAGAGAAGGTATCCCGGCCTTCTTAAGCAAAATACTGTGAGACTTGAAAACGTGAGCTGGATGTCGTATCAAAAATGTATGTTGGTATCCTTCTGGGAGTCTACCAAACTCTCCTCCCAATGCATAAGCCATATCTTTGACAAAATACAGTTCCTTGCCTCGCTGTTCATTCTCAATTTCTTCCTTCACCCACTTGTAGCTAAAGTTAGGCTCATAAACAATTTTCCCAAGGACTGGATGAAATATAGTCTGATCGGGTCCATAATGTACCGCAGAAATGTAGTATTCGAAAAAGATGATAGAGTGTTCAACTTCAGCGATACTTTTACAGAATACAGAAGAGAGCGTACGTGGCACACACCAAAGTGCTACTTTATTTGGTTTGCTTTCCATCATGTGAAAACTTCGTATAGCTTCTAATATGTATTCAAAGTAAGTCTCTAAAATGGTGATTTCGAAGCAGGCGGTTACCTGTAGCTTTGTTGTTTGCATGTGATATGAGAATATTTGATTTAGTCAAGTACAAGTTTGTTTTGACATCTTAGTCCAAGGGTTTTGATCTTTGGACCCCGGACTCGAAGCAACCCTGACGCGTGCCGAGTGTCCAAAAAAAAAAAGGTTACATGTAGAGTTTTGAAAAGAAACAAATATAAATGTCCTTTTCTGCTTTTCATGACATTCCGTACTTAGGAGGGCCGGAACAGGAATAATAGACAAAGGGATAGGCATCGTAGTCTGCTGCCCTCTTTCGAAATATGTATCCTAGGTCTCACAATAGGCGGATTAGCGGCCATTTTGTCTTCGACATCACGTGTCCTTATATTTTAGTACACAAATATATAAGTTAACAGGTTTACTATTTTAAAATTATATTTTGAGTATACAATATATTCTGTGAGTAAATAGATCAAATGACGATGATTGTTTAGGTATTATATGCTTGATAGAATCAAACTGTTTGACCAGCTAGTATTCTCCTCCGCCGTCAGTGTGATTCCAGTCACTCCACGTACCGTGTTGCGAAGGTGGAGGAGTCTAAAGCTGTATTGACGATCACGCATGCGTTAAAAATATGTAGCCTAGGTCGAACAATAGCGTGACGTAGTTTCCGGCATTGTTCCTATGCACTTTCACCCTCCTGGCCGGAATTACCATTGGGCCAGATATGTTCCCGAGTCCAGTGCCCCCAACATTTGGATTAAAATATGGTAAAAATATAGTAAAAATATAGTAAACTTGCTTTCATATCATAGAGTATAGACACAGCTTATTTTGCTCTGAGCTTGTTGTCGTGTTTGCTACCGAGTTCTATTTGAACGTGCCTTCAGATTTTGACTTGAATTTGTTTTTTAACTACAGCATGTAGTTTTCGCTGTTTGATTTTATATTTTGTTGTCTGTCCCTGAAGAAGAGCAGTTTATCTTCTCGAAACGTCGTTTTTTTGTTGTTTTTTTGTTGTTGTCTACTTATGTGCACAGTGATTTTCATCATTGTACACTTTTGTACTGTTTTCCTGACACTTCTGTGGGCTAATTGGCAATTTTTGGCCATCGAACTTTGCCTGTACCTACATTGGTTGTTTGGTTCTCTATGTCTGCTTATGTGCATAGTGATTTTCATCACTTGTTTCAGTGCACTTTTGTATTCCTGTTGATCCGTGTTGTTTTTGCAGGTTTAACACTTCTGTGGGCCTTGGAATTGGTAATTTTTGGCTATCGAACTTTACCTACATCTATGCCTATACTTTTGTTGTTTTTTGTCCCCCTCTGCATACCGTCTAATCTGTATTTTGTTTCCCCACATCAAGTTGGTATACCTTGCCCTCTTTCTTTTCAGTTGTTCGTATATTAAAGGTATCCTCTTGTATCATTTATTGATCCTTGATGTGTTTTGTGTCCTCGTCCGTTGGATTCACCATTACCCACTTTTTTATGGTAAAATAGCAAAATTTACATAGCAAAATTCACCTCAATTTTGGGCTAGAATAGTCTGATAATATTTTTTTTTGATGATTAGGGTTAGGGTTAGAGGATGTCATGGTTAGGGACCTCCTTCTAAGCATCCCAATCCAACACTTTCCTTATGTATCCATACCCTCTGGGCTCCACACATACTGCAGTTACTGTCCGTTTTCCTATACACAATTACACAGTGCTCTTTCCCATTGACGCGTGACCTCTACAAATAGCCCTACGTTAAAAGTATGGGGATATGACTAGTTAACGTCGCTGTGTGAAAAATAACAAGCCAATATTAAAAGTACTCTTCTAAAGTTCTAGAAAATATAGTTTTTAACATGTCCTAAATTTTAGCTAATTTAGATGTTTGGAAATATTCGTACTTTGGTGTTTTAGTTAATGTTATAGGTAATAGTACATTGCCTAGTTAACGTCGCTGTGTGAAAAATAACCGGCCAATATTAAAAGTACTCTTCTAAAATTCTAGACAATATAGTTTTGTAACATGTCCTAAATTTTTAGCTAATTTAGGTGTTTGGAGAGGGTCGTACTTTTGTGTTTTAGGAAGGATATGTAAACGACAGATAACACCAAAAATATGAAGAAATTATTTCCAAACCGTGTTAAGTCAACAATCATTATGTTGCTCATTTTCAAGAATGCTGGTTTACAAAAAGCACGCCATTGTCTCATTTCGTGAACAAAAGTACACATACCATTGTTTCCTTTCGTTTCCTTTATAATCGGTTACCCAACTGAAGCTATAATACGCAAAATTTATTGCGATATCGCACATGAAAACAGTCACATGTGCACAGCCAGAGAAGATCCGATTTAATCAGTTGAGCTGTTTCAATGAGTGTTATCTTGGTTTAATAGCTTTTAATGGGGTTAAGTCCTGCAAAGGTCGAGATGAATTCTACTGTAGACATGACTGCATCATGAGCTACGCCACCGGTAGAGCACTATAATGCCTTTTTTCAGACGGCGACCTTCATGATCGCATTATAAAGATTCGAGTTCTCTGCTATTTCTTGGTTCGAAGGGGAACTCGTAATAGGCTGTGCATGTGTGGTATTATGACGCAATAAAAAAAGTTACTATGAACACAGATCCTGCTATGAAGAAGAAAAAACAATATAAAAAAAAGGAAATAGAGTGGCTGAGTTAAACTGCCCTTTTACCATGTCATTACTTTAACAAGTCACCGAGAAATAAATGAGTAATACGCTTTAAATACTGTGTTTGTTCACTTAGGTGAATAATTAAGTGCCAGGAGTGATTATCTATAGTTATATACTTTTAATGACTGATCCTTCAATATGTGGAAGTTGTGGCAGTTAACGAGTTGCTTTAAAGTGTTTACAATCATTAACTAAGAATAGTCATATACTTTTAATAACTTTTCCTTAGTATAAATGCAAGTTGTGACAATTAACATTTGTTGCTCGGACAAGAATGAATTTTTAGGGTAGTTTGTTCAAACTTTTTCATTTTTTCTCATTTACAAATATCTGTAACAACGATTTTCGTTTAAAAAAAAAAGGTTTAACAAACTGCCTTAAAAATTCGAATAGGCACATATGAAGACCTGAGCGCAAGAAGACCGTAAGTCTACTTGGCCCCTCAACATGTATACACTAAAGTTACGTATAGTTTCTTAGGGTTTTATAATGTTTAATACATGTTCCAGGGTAAAAACATCATGAAAGGTTATGAAAGATTCGTTTTCGCCCCTGAACATGTATAAAACATTACCAAACTATACGAAACTATACGCAACTTTAGTGTATACATGTTGAGGGGCCAAGTGGACTTAACGGTCTTCTTGCGCTCAGGTCTTCATATGCTTATTATTAAATTTTTACGACAGTGCCGTTAAGTGCAATCGTTACTTGCAGTGACAGGTACTTGTTTTTGTCCTAATAAAAAACAAAAACTAATTATGTATTTATCGTGTGATAAAAGCGTCCAAGGTCGTGTTCAATGCAGTCGAACAGTGTGATAAAATCAAATCAAATCATCAACAGTACTATGCTGCATAAATATGAAATCGCTGCTAACCAGTATTCACTCGATCTGAATTTTCGAAGAAGTGGGTGTGGGCATGGGTGAATAGAGGTATATTGGTGTATTTGTGGGGATGTGTGGGGGTGTGTTTGTGTGGGGATCGGAGCAGATGTGCGAGTAAGAATATGATGCAAATACCAATATTGATAGCAAAGTGCTCTTTCTATTACCAGAGTTTTCGCATAAAATGAACTTCACAATGTATCAGTCAATTTTACATTGCTTGACTAAATTGAATGTTTGAGAGTATGGCTCAATAAGCTATTCCATCTAAAATCCACACTCCCCTTGTGGAAGATGTAGGAAGTATCTTCCACAGTGGGAGAATGAATTTCTGATGGAATGAACACTTAGGATGCTCCATTCAAAACTCACCCTCTCTCTGTTGAAATTCAGGTTAAATGTTTCTCAGATGGTGTATGAAATTGAAATGGAGCTGCCAAATGCAATGTGCTCATTCCATTTAAAATTCATACACCCCATGTGGAAGATATTTCCCAAATCGTCAACAGGGGGAGTGTGGATTTTAGATGGAATAGCCCAATCTTTGGCACAGATATTTTGGGCACCATTTCTATATTACGAACTAAATAGGTAAAACATCAGGAACATATTCAAATAGGACCTATTAAAAATTTCCTGATCGCAGCGCTCGCATTATATGATATAAGACAAAGGTGTTCAATTCGGGTTCCCAAAAATTTAACATATTATGTAAAGGAGGGGGCCAAAGACATTTTGGCACGTCAAAGGGGGGGGTGGCACGTCAAAAGTGACTGATTGGTTGAATTTTTGACACGGCCAATTTTGGCAGACCATTTTGAGAATTCACCACCCCGGGGTACATTGCACAGCCCCCATATGGATGATTCCGAATGTGGTGCAATTACCAATGTTGAAAGCAAAAGTGCTCTTTTCCTTACCAGAGTTTTCACATAAATCAGCTTAAGGTTACACAAAGAGACGTATAAAAAACGTATAAAAGACGTATAAAGTTGTTCTCTAAAACAGGGATTTCTCAGTAATCAAATATCGCAGCGAGTGAAATGTTGGTGCATTGGATGTAGCTTAACATTTTTGTGTGTGTTATATACAAATTATTAGAATAAATTTGAAAATCCTTCGTTTAAAGCATTTTTACCCACCATACTGCAGTTACTGTCCGTTTTCCTATAATAATAATAACGAACATTTATATAGCGCAATATATCTGCGATCCCAGAGCGCTATACACAATACACAGTGCTCTCACCATTGACGTGTGACCTCAACAAATGATGTATGTTGGGAGAATGGACACTTGCCTAGTTAACATCACTGTGTGAAAAATAACCAGCCAATATTTTATTTATTCTCCAAAACTTCTAGCAAATATATTTCTCTAACATGACCTAAAATTACAGCTAGGTTAGATGTTCAGAAATGGTCGCACTTTTGTAAAATATGAGTGAGGGCAAGGCATAGCTAGCCAACTCCCGTGTTAATTGAATGGAGATTTGACCGAAAATATTGGTATCGGACCGCTCACTTCTTAAAAATAAAAAAAAAAAACGGTAAAAGCTACATTTAAATTATTCTAAATAGGTTCTAGAAAATAAAGTTTTGTAACATGTCCTAAATTTTTAGCTAATTTAGATGTTTGGAGAGGGTCGCACTTTTGTGTTTTAGGAAGGATATGTAAACGACAGATAACACCAAAAATATGAAGAAATTATTTCCAAACTGTGTTAAGTCAACAATCATTATGTTGCTCATTTTGAAGAATGCTGGTTAACAAAAAGCAGGTCTTTGTGTCATTTCGTGAACAATGGTACACATACCATTGTTTCCTTTCGTTTCCTTTATAATCGGTTACCCAACTGAAGCTGAAATACCAGCTTTATTGCGATGTCGCACATTGAAAACAGACACTTGTACACAACCAGAGAAGATCTGATTTAATCAGTTGAGCTGCTTCAATGAGTGTTATCTTGGTTTAATAGCTTTTAATGGGGTTTAAGTCCTGCAAAGGTCGAGATGAATTCTACTGTAGACATGACTGCATCATGCCATGTTCACAAGATCAAAAACACGTTCCATGAGGTTTTTTTCAAATGTGCGCTCCGTATAAATCCACACCGAGCGATTGTTTTCTTCTTTTTCGTATTGTATTACAAATCGATCAAAGAAATAATGTTGCCATGGGGAAGAACCAAATACAGTACAGATTAAATTTTAAAAGCCCGTTTTGGGGGGAAATTTTGGAGACTTTGCTTGAGAAAAAGCTGGTTTGTGAAATTATCGATATCTTGATTACGAGACGTTAATTTAGACATCTGAATACCTACATTATTTCTCAACATTCTGCCAATTGCTATTCCATTTGATTTTCACTCCAACTTGAAGCTAGTTTTGCAAAAAACGAGGTTTTCCTCCATCAGTTCGTTCAAAATTTCAGCGCCGACATGCGTGTTTATTCTAAGAGCCATAATGCGGACGCGATTGTAATCATGTAGATTATTGCATCCAATTATAGTTATCATCCGCTTTGAGAACAGTCAATTGAGTAAGCTGATCTATGGCCGAGTGGATAGAGCGTTGGACTGGGAATCTAGTATGAACTATTTTTGTGGGTTCGAGTCTCCGTGTGGCTGAATTTTTTTTTTCTCTTTTCTCATTTTACTTCCTTTCTTTCCTCTTTTCTTTCTCCCTTTCTTTTTTCATTTCTTTTTTTTTTTCATTTCTTTTCTTTCTTTCTTTTCGTTCATTTTCTTTCTCTCTCTTTCTTTTTCTTTTTCACTTTTTCTTTATTCTTTCTTGCTCCTTTCTTTTTAGTTTTAGGCCTATTTGATTGATTCGCTGAGTGCAGTGAATCGTGATTGATTGTTTTTTACTTTATATAATTCAGAAATTTGTAGGCCTGCTAAGTCTGTCTTGTTGATTTTCATCCCAAATTCGATTTACAAATAATTGCTTTTTGATATTGTTGTTGTTGCCTACCCTTACATTGTAATCAGGGAATAGCAGCATTGATTTCATCAAAGATATCAAGGCTATAAATTCAAAATCAACACATTTTCCAGGGCGTAGCTTGACGAATTGCCCCCAATCAATTTTAAAATTTATAAAAGCCTTGTGAAAATTGCCGAAAACGGCTGGTGGCCCCCCCCCCCGGCATCCGAGCTCCGGGCACGAGCTAAGCCAAGTTTCATAGCCTTTTCATGTCTTGACCGTGGATCGATATTCTATTGTAAGTAGGCCTACGTCCCGGTGGTACGCTTGTTCATTTTCTGCATGGCTGTTTCTGTTATGAACTTACGCCCCTCTGAAATCAAGAGGTATAGAAAAAATATGTGTTTCCCATTGAGAATTGTGAAATTGAATTTTAAACTTCTCTCTTTATAGTGAGAAGAATGTTGACCTCCCATTCTTTGCTGAGTTATGTCCAGGGAGGTAGTTCCCAGGGGTAGTCCGCAGCGTAAACTTAAACCGGGCAAACAGGCGGCCAACGGCATGATATGGGCGGAGAGAGACGGCAAAAACCGCTCAGCCGTATGGCATTCTCGATCACTAAACAAACCGTCTGGTGACAACCTCATAAAACGGTCTTTCCTGATTGGCTGAATTAACTCCGTAAGGCAAGGAATGGACAGCCATGCGGAGATATAAATCCCCCTATTCATCAACAGTAGTTGTGTTGAATCAACACAATGTATGTGAGTACGCGTTTCGAGTCGCTGACATGACATGAAAGGCGATAGAGAGATTGCGGAGAGGCGTTCACGGGAAACGCCATACGGGTTACGGATTTCTGCATTTTGCGGTAGAACGTCATATTCCCGTTCACATCCAAACTAGCCTCCTACACAGCCAGTTTGTGTCGGTCCTAACGCTCGTCGTTCCTAGTATGTTCGTGATAGCCGCATAGGGTCTGAACCAAGACTACGTGTATAACGCAATTGCAATCATGATGGCGCTATGCTGAGACAAATAATCTAAAGGTAATAGGAAGCACCCATTGATTCACCTTGGGTGCATCGAACCAGAGAAGATTATCGTCTTTCATCGAACTACTTTCCTCGGTATTGATATGTAAATACGACTGGCTGTATCGTATAATCAGGGCTACGACACTCAGCTCATTTGCATGGCAAAATTACCCGTCTCCTCCGCAGCCAATATGGTTTCGCTCCATCGAAATCAAGCTGGCCACAGAGGAGACTACCCTCCTTTGTGTTTGTTCATTTGTGTATGGAGAGCCATTGTTGGAGTCTATAATGACTTAGGCTACGCTCTCAGCTAGAGTCCGACGCTGCATTGTACTAGAAATACCTCTTCTGTGAAATCGCTATTAAAATTAGTATCACTCTTGTGGCCCCCGTGCAGTGGTAAACCTTAATTCTTTCATTAAAAAGAAATGAAAATTAAAAACAACACGGCTCTACTTGTGCACCTATAAAATGGGCACAGAAATGTCTCAAATAGGCCTATGAGTGAATTTCAAGAAACATACGGGATATGATGAACAGTGACCTGACGCCATGATAGCAGGATCTATTAGTCGTTTTTATATACAATGTATATATCGTATTGTCATAATACCAATATTTGTCATAATATATAATGAGTAATATTTAGCAACGTAAACGTGCAGTTCACATGCACAAACGAATACTGATCTTTATGATATTCAGGTTTTTGTACATCACATATAACATGTCACATAGGAGGTCATACGTGTTGACCTTCATCTATTGTATTTGTTCATCTGTGTATGGAGAGGATTAACGCCATTAAAACTCCATCAGTATTACTTAGGGCGTAGTTCAGTGAACTCATCGGATTGCTATTCCAAGTACTTTGATAATACAGATAATATGTATTAATGGGTCGAGGCGATTGCATTGAAAAACCTAATAAATTATTCATAACAGTTACGTAATCAATCGATAGTGCGGACACTTTTCATTTGCAAACCACCAAAATTCGTGATCTTTTAGCGTTGGAAAAGAAACCACGTGAATAGAGTGCCCTCTCAAGAATAGGTTCTCTGTGGTATAATGTTCTAAGCATTCAGTCCAGATTAGCGATATTTGAGTTTTGCGGGCTATTGGAAAATGAGTATAGGCCTATAATTATGTTCAAACGTGTATGCTATTTGTCTAAATAATCTAAACAGAGTTTGGTGTTGGATGCCTGGGAAGTTTTGGTGTATATTATTCGAATAACAAGAAACAAACCGTCATTATCATATAAATAATACCCTGTTTACTTTCTAAAGCAAAATGAAAATAGATAATCTAATATGCCTAGTTCGATTACTACCCAGCAAACACAAATATATTACAGAAAACGTTAAATGTCGGATTAAAGGTTATGTGAGGTTCAAGGGCATTAAAAAAGTTTTAATAACATTTAAAAAAACCTTTGTTCTAAACTTGCTGATAAACGTTCTAACACAATAGACACTTAAATATGTTTACTATAGCATTTCGAATTTTGGCTTAAAATGTTGTTGTATTATTTTTTCAGTATAACACGAGTTTTCATTATTTTTATATAAACATGCATCGATATGTTATCAAAACGTTTTAACTAAAACCAAAAACACATGCATTATCATGTTTTAAAAACATTTTAGTATCCATAAGCAAAACACTTTGACTGCTGTTTAATGCACAACGAAAAAGCAAGGCGAAAAATAGCGTTGCACGAACTTCTTTTCCCCGTCCCAAACATACAATTATACCGCATTTATGCCGTAACACGACACAATCTTGTCTAAAACACCTCTTCGCAAGCTGATTTTTGGACCGCATTTTCCACACACAAATGAATAGGCAATTTGCCCATTCGAATTCGCGTCGAAAAAAAATCGAAATTTGTTCACTTCTTCTTGTCTATACGAGATCAAATTTTAACCCCCAAAATGGATTTTATTACATGTCGGACTCTACTTAATTGTTCTATTAGGATACTTTGATTCGTTTCATAACATGATAAACATAACATTTTCCTGCATTTTATAATGCGTTTTTTTGTCATTTTAGAACGTCATTTTTTGCTACCAACCGCAACGTAATCGCCTTACGGTAATTCCACGATTGACCAATTCACAATAGATTTCACCCTCTAGAGGGCATAAGGGGTGGTGCAATAATTATGTGTACCCCGGGGTGAATTATAGGGGGGCAAAGATTTTTGGCAGGCCAAAAGGGGGGGGCAAGCATTTTTTGGCAGGTCGAAAGGGGGTCAAGCAATTTTTGGCAGGTCGAAAGGGGGGGCAAGCAATTTTTGGCACAGATATTTTGAAAAACGTTACGAACACGTTCAAATATGCAAATTTCCTGCTCGCTGCGCTCGCATTATATGTTAAGACAATTTAAGGTTTTAAATTCGGGTTCCCCAAAATCTTGCATGTGTAATTTTTTGGCGCGTCGAAAGGGGGGCAAAGGTTTTTTGGCACGGCCAAATGGGGGGGCAAGCGATTTTGGCAGACCATTTTGAGAATTCACCCCGGGGTACGCATAATTATTGCACCACCCTAATAACCGATTTTCGACTAATGTAGCTTGCTGTTCGCGTTCCCGTGTCACGTTTCACGTAAATTTCGCAATCTCTCTAATATCAGACGATTGGCGCCTCAGTGTGGCTACAAAATAGCGTAGGCCTATATTTTGCGTTTGCGGTATAAGCACGATGTTTGTGTCACTTACACAAGTCACCCCCTAATTCATCAGCTATATAGCCACTGATTGAAAACTTTTTTATTTGGAAATTCATTAACCAATCAGCGATCGTCATTTCGTAGTTGTCGCCAGCCGGTTTGTTTAGTGACAGAGACAATTCTCGATCTTGGTCGGGCTTAGTCTCGCGGCCAGACTGTATGTGGCTATCACGAACATAGGAGGATCGACGAGTGTCAGACCGACGCAAACTGGCTGTGTAGGAGACTAGGTCGGGCTGACGTCACACATTCCCCCGGGCATTTTCCATAGGCCTACCGTACACTCGGGGTAGTTTTGTGGGGTTCATTATCGAACATCAACGGTTTTAGCTTGTATTAATATTATTTATTAACATAGGCCTACTTGTTTGTGATATTTTAAGTGTTTTTTAAAATTTCAAAATAATTCCATTCATATTCAATTACACGGTTGACAACTACTGAATTTAGGGAATGCACGGCACTCACCATGCTCACCACCTGCGGACAATGACATTTTTCTGAAGTCGCGTGACCAGAAATTATTTGGTGGCGTGCGCCCTTAATTTCAACTTCACTAAACAGAAAGCTCGTAGCCCATGAAAATTGGTGCTGAAAATTTGTCACTATTTCAGAGTTGGTTTATTTCAATACACATTTTCAATACATCGTGTGGTTTTTGGTTCACACCCAGCCCTTCTAGTTGCACATGTGTGAGTGGATAATATCGGAAATCGCATCCAATTCAAAATCGAATGGATGGCACTGCCGGCTCAATCACTCGACTCAAAAATTGGTAAGCTTAAAGGAGGATTTCGTGATCCTAGCATCCTCTTTTTATGACATTTTTCAGTAGATATCCACGAAAAAAGCTTATTTCCAAAATTTCAGTTGATTCTGATTTTGCGTTTGCGAGTTATGCATGATTATGTGTATTACTAGTCCGAATAATCAGACCCAGAACAAAACATAAATTTCTGACATGATCGTGTACTGGGTCTGAACTGTTTCCATATGAAATCTTGATGGCAAATTGGACAAAAGAAGCACATGGTTCTACGTGACAGCTTTTTAATCCCTATTCATGTTACGTGAATCACGCTATTGTGGACCATCCTTCTGATACTTGAGTGTTTGGACAAGCAGAACGGTCTTTTGTCTACCTCTCTGTTTGTAAACAAACCAGGAGGTCGAAATCGTCCTCCTCGCCGAATACGAAAGTCAGCGTAATAGTACGGCACTAGTGTATTACACTGCTCCATAGACAATGTGTTGTAATTTCGTTCTGGTGCACCAGAACGAAATTCAAATTTGGCGATATTTTGCTAAACGAATTAATCTGCAAGAAATATTTGGTACATAAACACTATGTAGCCAGAGGTATCCAGTGGTGTAAAAATCTCAACTTTTTTTTGGGGAAAGTGGGGGGATGAGGCTGTGGATCACGAAATGCCCCTTTAAATGGAAATTAATTAATTATCATGATTATGATTTGTCCCCTGGCCGGCCCGGGGTTCTTTCATATATTTTTATAACTGAACGGTTGTTATAGGCCTACATACCAGAATATATATTTTGATTCTTATTTCATCAAAATAATATGAAGTTATACTCTGATGCGACAACCAGAGATGGTGATTAGACAGATACATAGAATATAGGTATCCCAGGCAAACCTTAGAACACATTTGCTAGTCAGCGAAATTTGTCTAGACCGGGGCCCAAACAAAATGCATATTTACATAGAAATTTGAAAAAATTTTCGAGAACAGGTCGGTGAAGGAAACCTACATAAATGTGTTTTCTATACTTCACTTGACCCAAATAAACTGAGCTCAAAAGAAACTTTTTCACAAGGTCATATCTTGAAATCCTGTCCATCAAATTGAACCAAAATAACACACAGATTTACTTCAATACTCTACTCAATACACAACAGCAAAATGCACTGTCATGGCACAGTTTCCTGTACCACATTCACAGGTCTGCCCTGTTTCATGAAAAAAGTGTATGAAAAGCAGAAAGCAGCCCCGTTTCATCATCTGTGCAAGGATCTTGTGTGCATTCTCACAGATTTTTGGTCCTGGGTGCCAAATGTTAGGCTGTGAAAGTGAAGAAAGTCCAGGAAGCTGTCCCATGACAGTGCATGTTGCTGTTGTGTCAGTTGGACAACTGCTTGGTTACTGACATGTGTTTTGAGTAGAGTATTAAGGTAATCCTGTGTGTAATTTTGGTTCATTTTGATTTACAGCATTTTAAGATATGACCTTGTGATTCACAAGTTGTAAAAAATAAGTTTCTTTTTGAGCTCAGTTTATATGATTTTTTTATGGTGATGAGCCACTCGCACATGGAATTTTAGAGGGATTTTGATAGCAGTTCCATTCAAAAAAGCTGCTATCGCCATGAGACTAAGATCTAGAAACACCCCTAAATGCTGTTTTGGGGAATTTTGCTAGCAGAATATTTTTGATGAAAGTCAATCTTTGACAAGATGTAACTTTGTTACGGAAAGTGCTATGACAAAAATGTTTTCAGTTTTGGCTTTCTTTACTCAAGGGCTTTAAGGGCAGAGTAATGGGAGAGAACATGGACCTTTTCGAGCATCATTATTTCTTAATTGTATGTCCAAAGTATATGAAACTATACATTTTTGGAAAGGAAATGAGTCAAGGAGTCTCATGCTGACGTCAGATTTGTTCAGAAATCTCTAGTTTTTGAAAATTACAAAAATACTTTTTTACCCCAATTTTTTTGTGACCACTTAGAAAAAAAATCCGTTTCGGAGTAAAAAAAAATCAGTTAGCTTTTCATGAAGAACAGATATGAACTTAGGGAAGGTTTTTTATTTTTTACAAATTCGTCTCTTTTTTCGAAATATAGAAAAAAACATGTGAAAAAAGCAATTTTGTCACTCTATTAAGCTAAAAATTGCACATAATGGTGTACATTTTTGTTTAATAATTTGAAAAAATGAGAAAACCTTCCCTAGACTTTGATGTACTCTAAACGATAGTGCAAAAAGTTTACTTTTTGCTTGCATATTTTTCGAGTTATCTTGTCACAAAAATCGTGCAATATTGTCAAAAGTGAACTCTGAGAAATCGATGTTTTTGTAAAAAATGTCAAAATTATGCACAAAACGTCCTTATATTTTAAAACGGAAAGACTTTCACGCTTGTAAAAGCTGTATCGGGTGCATGGTCTAAATATGCATCTTTTTGCACCAATTAATGAATCTATAATGTCTGCTTTCAGTGCGCCAAAATTCAAAATACGGTAATTAAAAAATCTAAGTGGCATTTTGACTGCAAATTTTTTTTGTTTACACCACATTTGCTGGCGTTAACAACATACCGAATGCGCCTTGACTGCGTTGCACATACGCGCAGAGTTGCGCCGCGTCATGCCACACGAATCGTGCATGTAATCACAATATTTCGCATTCGCACATTTTTTGAGACATGTGACTTTTTAGAGTTGAAACGAGTGAAATAAATCAAGCAAAAATACGAGTAAATATTAGCAAGTTGTATTTCATCAGTTTCAAGTGAAAGAATACATCAGTGTTGATAAATATCAAGAAATCTCAAATTCGGGTGTGGATGGATGTGTCTTCCATTACTCTGGCCTTAAGGGTTGTGCGTAATGAATTGGGGGCCAAATACGTTACATGCTCAAAATTTAAAAAATAATCACACTTTCACACAAAAATGATTGTAATTCATCTCATGATTGTCAGAAACCTACAATTTTTATTTCATCATAAAGCTGAAAGTGTAAGGAAGACAATGTTGCAATTTTTAAGTTGATATACAGGGTGCCACAAATATCATATAGGGTGGAAAAGTTGTATTTTGGATCAAAAAGTATAAAATTTTGTGTGTTAGTGTCATAGGAAAAAATTGTGGTTCTTGTTACTTGCGGTTCTCAGTGAATACTTGTAAAACACAATTAGATAAGATTAAAAATAAAAGATAAAAAATCCATTTGAGGTGTGATTTGCATGTATAGCACACAATTTGACAGTGATATAATTCAAAATTCAAACACATCTTACACATGTTGTGTCTTCAAAACATTTGACATAGAGATTGTGCAAGTATGCTTCCTAAATAAACCAATTTTTTATCCACAATTTCAATATGATTTAAAAGCATATAACCTACTCCTAAATCGTGTATAATGTGAAGCTCATACAATATATCCTCATTCCTCAACATTAACTTTTATGTAGGCTCAGTGGTTCACCATTTCGTAAAGCTTCAAATCTGTGATCATGTCCCTTTAAGTAGCCTCATGTCCATTCAATTACATGTACTTCTAAAACAATACTTTTTACTGATTAATTATATCTTTTCTTTCTCATTTCAGAGCCATGAAGACTAGATTCCAATTTCAGCATTTACAGTGCAGGACATATCAAGTACAACTGGAGTCAAATAATGCAAACAGTTTTCAACCATACAGATGTATCTACTGCAGACGGTTTTTCAGTAATTTGAATTATTATATGAAACATGTGATAAGACATAGAGCAAAATTAAACAGATACTGGTACAGAGCACAGACTATACATAAAAGGAGTTGTACAGTGAAACCATACCAATGTACATATTGCAACAGGAGTTTCTCCTGCCCAGGTGCACAGAATACACATGAAACGATTCACACTAAAGAGAAGCCATACCAACGTAATTATTGTGAAAAGACTTTCTCATATGTAGGTACCAAGACTTGCCATGAAAAGATTCACACCAAAGAGAAATCCTATCAGTGTAAATATTGTGAAAAGACTTTCTCACAGTCAGGTAACAAGACTAGACATGAGAGGATTCACACCAAAGAGAAGCCATACCAATGTAAATATTGTGAAAAGAGTTTCTCGAATTCAGTTAACAAAACTGTACATGAAAGGATTCACACCAAAGAGAAACCATACCAATGTAAATATTGTAAAAAGAGTTTAGCAGATTTAGGTAACAAGACTGTACATGAAAGGATTCACACCAAAGAGAAACCATACCAATGTAAATATTGTAAAAAGACTTTTTCACATTTATGTAACAAGACTAGACATGAAAGGATTCATACCAAAGAGAAGCCATACCAATGTAAATATTGTGAAAGGACTTTTTCACAGGCTGGAGATCAGACTAGACATGAAAGGATTCACACCAAACAGAAACCTTATCAATGTAAATATTGTGAAAAGAGTTTCTCAATGTCAGGTCACAAGACCAATCATGAAAGGAGGATTCATACCAAGGAGAAACCATACCAATGTAAATATTGTGGAAAGACTTTTTCACAGGCTGGGGATCAGACTAGACATGAAAGGATTCACACCAAACAGAAACCATATCAATGTAAATATTGTGAAAAGAGTTTCTCAATGTCAAGTCACAAGACCAAGCATGAAAGGAGGATTCATACCAAGGAGAAACCATACCAATGTAAATATTGTGGAAAGACTTTCTCACAGTCGGGTCACAAGACCAGGCATGAAAGGATTCACAGCAAAAAGAAACCATACCAATGTAAATATTGTGAAAAGACTTTCTCACAGCCCGAAGACAAGACTAGACATGAAAGGAGGATTCACACCAAAGAGAAACCATACCAATGTAAATATTGTAAAAAGAGTTTCTCAGATTCAGGTAACAAGACTAGTCATGAAAGGATTCACATCAAAGAGAAACCTTATCAATGTAAATATTGTGAAAAGAGTTTCTCACACGTAGGTAATAAGACTAAACATGAAAGGAGGATTCATACCAAAGAGAAACCATTCCAATGTAAACATTGTGAAAAGAGTTTTTCACAGGCAGGAGACAAGACTAGACATGAAAGGATTCACAACAAACAGAAACCATATCAATGTCAATATTGTGAAATGAGTTTCTCAAACCTAGGTAACAAGACTAAACATGAATGGATTCACACCAAAGAGAAACCATACCAATGTAGATATTGTGAAAAGACTTTCTCACAGTCAGGAAACAAAACTGTACATGAAAGCAGGATTCACGCCAAAGAGAAACCATACCAATGTAAATATTGTGGAAAGACTTTTTCAGATATAGGTAACAAGACTAAACATGAAAGGATTCACAATTAATTCATAGAATGAATGCTAGAGGCAATGTGGTCAGTGATAGCTGGCTTGTGAATGTTTGATAGATGATTTTTGGTTGGCACCTGTGTGTGGCTAAGTTTCAACTTTCAGTAGAGAAACTGTTTTTTTTTAACTCAAGAAACTCGCTCTAGTGGATTTGAATTTCAATATATGAGATTAAAAAATGGTAATCTAATTCTGATTAGCTCATTTTTAATCTATTTTTTAAAGAGTTTTTAATCTAAACTTGGATTTGTCCCTCTTTGTAATCGAATAGATTAACTTAATTTGATCTTGGGAATTTACAGAGTAATCACGGTATTAAACTATTGAGCGTAAATACCCAGATCTTGCCTTCCCCCAATATATGTGACTTGCAAGTTGCTACCACAAAATCAGCGTAAAGTCGAAAGGTGTTAGTCACTCAAAACGCCCTGGCTACTGCGTTGGTGTCCACTGAGTATGATATGTCCTTTGTGAATGGGGGCACAATGAGCCATTCACAAAGGCTTGTACAGGTGGCGGCAAGCAAAGAACATCAACTTAGACCAAATATCTCAAAACTACCAACTCAACAAAATGAGTATAAAGTAACATAATACAAAACAATTTCTGGTGCCACCACTGTCTGTATGTGTAACTGCAAATCTTAATTGCTGTCACACAAAGACCCCATATTGTTTTTAACATATGAAGACCTTAGTGGATAAAGTAGTTAAGTGCCAAAATAACAGTTTTGAGAAACATGGGTTTAAAGTTATGATTTTTTTCTATTGACCACAAACTTGGTTATTTTGGTCTAAAACTTACAGTAATGACTTGATATGGATATTGTACTTAATGTAGCTATCAATCAAGGATTTGTCATTTATTGATTTTCTATAATCAATAATCAGTATTTTGTACTTGACTACTTTTTCCACTAAAACTATGGGTGAGATTTAAACAATTGCATTTTCACAGAATTGAAAGTTAATAATAGTTAAAAGTATATATTTTTAAAATGCCCATATCGAGAGGAACAATTTGGTGTATCATTTATGCAAATCGGACGTTGTTGAAAATTTGACCTTGTTTGACCTTTGATTGACCTTGACCCTATAACTGCTAAACTAAGCAGGTTAGATATGGCAAACTATATATTTTTGTAAGGAGTAATTTAAGACCAATTTGAAACAAATCGGACCATTTTGAAATTTTGACCCTACTTAGTACTTGACCCCTCACGTGACCCCTACTTGGATGGGGTCAAATCGACCCATATTTTCAGAAAAAAATGTTTGACCCCCAGTAACTCAATTTCGTCAAAATGGCCCTTAACTACTTTATCTACTGGGGTCTTCATATGCTCTTTCGCCCAAATACCCTTATTTTTATCCTTCCATCTGACTTATTTTCCAATTTGAACAGCACATGATGCAGTCATGTTTACAGTAGAATTCACCACGACCTTTGCAGGACATAAACCCCATTAAAAGCTATTAAACCAAGATAACACTCATTGAAAACAGCTCAACTGATTAAATCATATCTTCTCTGGTTAAATACACACAACATATGTTTCTGCTTTACACGTACAATGGAGCAATGCGCTGGTATTATACATGTAGTTTCAGTTGGGTGAACGATTATAAAGCGAACGCTAGAGAACAATTCTGTGTGCGCTTTTGTTTACGAAACGAGACAATACGTGCTTATTGTTATTAACCAGCGTTCTTGAAAATGAGAAGCATGGTGGTTTGCAGACTTAACACGGTTTGGAAATAATTTCTTCATAATTTTTGGTGTTATCTGTCGTTTACATATCCTTCCTAAAACACCAAAGTACGAATATTTCCAAACATCTAATAGCTAAAAATTTAGGACATGTTGCAAAACTATATTTTCTAGAATTTTAGAAGAGTACTTTTAATATTGGCCGGTTATTTTTCAAACAGCGACGTTAACTAGGCAAATCCCCATACTTCTAACGTACGCTATTTGTAGAGGTCACACGTCAATGGTAAGAGCACTGTGTATTGTGTATATTAAAACGGACAGTAACTGCAGTATGAACTTTCAGTATCTATATATCAGGGATCATCAAACTCCTCACGATGATATTACCATCGCTGCAGGCTTCCTTAAGTAAGCAGAAAGGAGCCATATTTGGATTCGGAGGGGTTGAGGCCCGGGGGGCACTCGAATTTTTTTTTGGTAGGGGTGTGCCACCGCCAGTTTCGAACTTGAGGTCTAAGGAACTGATCGGCCAAAAAAAAAGGAGGGTCTAGGGAACTGATTGGCCGGTCAAAAAGGGGTCTTGGGAACTGATTGACTGGCCAAAAGGGGGTCTTGGGAACTGATCGGCCGCCAAAATCTGAAAAATCTCGGAAACTAAACCCGCAGGCCAAACCAGGGTTCAATTTTGTTGCGTTTTTGCCACAGATTTTTGAAGGAATCGATTTCACTTTGAATTGTGCATTAAATTATTAATCAGGAAAATCATTAATGCAAAATAGGTCTGGTTTGGCCCATTACGATGGAAACCTCAACAAAGCAAAACAGCATTCAAATCAAAATTACTAGACCCTGTAGACCTACAATCTATGCTATTAGCCTACTGATAATTATAGCAGCATTACAAAAGCCCACCATAATAAAAATCCCTTTAAAAAGGGATGCGTCTGGTCCAGAGAGAAGATTGGGTGCATTGTGGGCATGGAAACAGACTTGAAGAATCGGGAATCAAATACTAGTATAATATGTACTCTCATGGCGTTTTATTAGTCGACATATAAAAATAATTGTAGTTAGTGGTAATTAAATATAAAAATGATAAGAAAGTTTTGATATCTTGACAATTATAGTGGTATTAGAGATATAAGATGCACTTGAGTTATGTCTGAACAATTATAAAAAAAAAGACTTAAGTTAATGTGCAAATTCTCAGACACTGTATGTATATCTTCAGCTGAGTTATAACAGATAACTTCTAGAATGTGTCACTGGAACTCACTGGGGATTTAGTTCAGACACTATATCAGCGTCAGGTCCCGTGGGACCAGACGCGAAAACAAACCCACAAGAATTATTTTTTTCAGTGCCGAATAGAAAAACATTTACATTGAACTGTCATGCTTATACCATGAGATGATTGAGTGAAGTGTGCAGAATTTGACAGCCATTCCACTCCCGATTTTACTAGACCAGTAGATCGTAAATTACCTTTTAATTCATTGTTTATGGAGAGCTTAAGGATGTGTACATAATTATTAAGGTACTTTTCCTCATATTTGGCAATTTTATTCCAAAAAGAGATCTCAAAATCATTTATTTCTAGCTAAATGTTCACCAGCTGGACTCGCGCGATCGGCATTGCTGCAATGTTTATTTATTATCAGTCAACCAGTGTTGCCACTACTAAAGGAGCCCAAACTCCCACCCAAAGTTCACCTTATTCCTTACAATGTGTTTCAATGGGGAAGAAATTAATGGAAAATTCCCTTTGAAGTTTTTGGGCTCGCAAAAGTAGCTTTTGGGTCTGCTTTTGGGCTTGAAATAGTAGGACAGAAAACACGTCTCTCAAGATGCCGATGAGAGCGGAAATCGATGATCTGAGGGTCTATGGAACGGCTAGAAAAATTTTGGGGCTTCAGAGCGGGCAAACAATGAATTCAGAGGGTCTAAGGAACGGCCAGTGGCTCTGAAAAAGGGGGTCGTCGCCGCGGCACATACCCGTATAGCTGGGAAATGTGAGTGCCCCCCCGGGGGTTGAGGAGATTGAACCCACCTATGGAGGAGGGTGAAAGTGCATAGGAACAATGCCGGAAACTACGTCACGCTATTGTTCGACCTAGGCTACATATTTTTTAACGCATGCGTGTTCGTCAATACAGCTTTAGTCTCCTCCACCTTCGCAACACGTTACGTGGAGTGTCTGGAATCACACTGCCGGCGGAGGAGAATACTAGCTGGTCAGACAGTTTAATTTTATCAAGCATAATTACTACAGAATATATTGTATATTCAAAATATAATTTTAATATTGTAAACCTGTTAATTAGTGTTAACTTATATATTTGTGTACTAAGAACACCGAATTCTTTCATTTCGGATGTAATTATATCCACTTTTTTTTAAAACTTCAAAGAAATTCACTTTGTGTGGCAAATATGATTTTGAATTTCCAAATCATTATCTAAAAACAATATTTTTTTAATGAACTGTAAATTCAACTTTATATTCATTTGAGGCCGTGTGTCCTGACCTCGCCACCCTTAGCGTTACATGACAAATATTATGAATTTTTACACCAACCGACTCGGAGTTTCTAATTAGATTATCTCCACAATCATCAACCCTAAACTAGCAAAAGTATACATTTTTGGAAAGCTGAAGGCATAAGCAATTCAAATATATACATTTCAACTCATTATACAGGGTGACCTGCAATTTATACAGGGTGGAATAAAAAAGATTTTGATAAAAAATGGGCCACTCAATGCATTGCTTATTACCAACTTACAGTAATAAACTGGAAGTAAACAACATTCATTTGGTTAGAGGATATGGAGAGCCAACTGACTTTGGAAGAAACCAAAATCACAGCTGTTTGGTAATCTCGGAATATAGGGTGTCCCAAAGTATGTTAGATTTTTTTACAATTCAACATATTTTGAACCTAAACATTTTCCCCTAACCAATACAGAAAAAATATGTCCATATTTAAATTCCTCGTCAAATTTCCCTTCAGAAAATCTATACTTTGACTATGATAGGATAAGTAATTAAAATTTTACAGTAACTTTTAGATTTTGAAGACACCTGCATTACTTACTACAGTGTTTAATATGACAACGGGTAGTTTTGTATGGAAAAGTTTGTATTTTCTAGACTAAAGCAATCATAAATGATTAAAAACAATTAGTAGAATTGTTTAGCTGTAAGGCCATTAGTCTTTTAGATGCTAAATAGAGTCCAAATCCAATTTACAGCCTTTGCAGAAGCAGATTACGCACTAAAAATACCAATCCCATAGAGTTTGTGTGTACCACACCCCCACCACCACATCCCCCACCACCGCCACCCTGCCCATTCTGAATTCTATGAAGCACAGTGTCAGTATTAAAAAAGTTCAAGTATTTCTTTTTACAGGGTTGAAAGTGCATTTTATTTAGCAATAAAATGAGACCACAAGCATGACAATAACTTCTTGCTTGACAGAGATATCATCATTTGTTTTGAGTCGACTTTGGCAAAATGTAACGTCGCCACCTTTTTTTGGTGGCGAGCTGAAGACACACGACCTTGAGCCTTATCTGGTACCCGGGATCTGGTAGTTGATATTTTTGGTGGCAAACTAGGCTCAAGTTTAAAAACGTGATGTAAGAAATGTATCCCTTTGACAATGGTCGTGATGATGATTATGGTGATGATGATGATGGTGGTGATAATGATGATGATGATGGTGATATTGTTAATAATGATGACGACGATGATGATGATGACGTAGGTTGTAATCAAAACAAATTAATAAAGAATGAACATTCTCCAGCAAGCCTATTTAGTTTTCCGCTGTGCCATGTTTTATTACATCTCAAAACATTTTAATTTCTCTGGTGGTGAACCATTACGATTTACAAGCATTGAAAAGCATGCTGCTAGACGGTTTACCATACAATAATAAATATATATTATTAGTTTCTTTCTCTATTAAGTGGTCAACCGTGACAGATGTGTGTAGTTCTATGAGGGTAAATCGAGTGTAAATCGTATAGGGTTAAACATGCAATTTATCGATCCCTTGTTCGAACCACTGTCAATTTTTTTTTTCAATGTCATTACCATCGGAAATGAAAATTGTAAACAAAACGCAAAGTATGGAAACTAGTCTTGGGTCACTTGAGGTCCATTATTCGACCCCCCTCCCCCGTAACAATGTTGATCTGGATCTTATGATCAGCCTCCGTGTTCGGACTCCGCAATTTTGAATCCTAATTTTTTTGGTCACGGGAGCCTAATAGAACCCAACAAGAACCCAACATTGATTGGTGGGGAAGGGGAGGGATGGGGTGTTAGGAAAATGTTTAGGTTTGAGCACTTCATTTGCATTCTTTTTAAACAAGTAGTAACCTTCAAATTAAATGACGTTTAGTCAAGTGTTTTGCTTAAACATTGAGGGGAGGGGGGGTAAAAGGAATGTGAAACATTATGTTACATTATTGTTTTGCCTGTCTTGCTCGCGTGTTATGTACAACCAGGCGCACGTTTTTCTCGCTTCATAATATTTTGCAATGGTAGCCTGTCTTAACATACAGATACATAGCGAAGCATATAACTGTCTCTCTCGAGGAAAACATCAGAACTTTTACAATGAAACATTTCCCAGTTCATTTCACTAAGATCCTCAACATTCTCATCTATCAGGGGAAGTTCTTATACCCCAATACATTTGTAATTCATTGAATGACCTTTGAAGATTTGGGTACAAAAACTCATACTCTGCAACTTGAGGTCAAATTTTGCACTATGATTATGTAATTGAGGTTATTGGACTGTGCCATTGGACGAGGCTCTTGTGGTCCATAGTGTTTGCTTTGAAAGGATACCTTACGTAACCAAATTAAATCGGCATACTCCCCTCAAACATTTTGAAGGACGAGAAAGGTCTGCTGACCTTTTATAACGAGAGGCAAATTATGTACTACGCATGTTTGTGCGTAAGCACACTTGTTTGTCATATACGCGTACTGTGTTCGCATACGTATCGCATTTTGAATAGTATGCGTATAATGCACAATGCGTTTTAAACATTACAAGAAGAATGTGCTGGTGATGTTTGTGCGTATGTGCATGATGATTTGAAAATTCAAAATCATATTTTGGAAAAGAAAGGTCACTCCTAACAAATCAATATGTACAATATTTTGCTCTTAGCCTTTGTTTCGACAAAAAAGATATACGAAGAATGTCTTTCTGATATCAAATAATTTTCATTTTTTGAAGTTCACGATATAATACAAATCGTCGGTCGCAACACATAGTGGCGTACGGTGATTTTGGTCAATTTTATGAAATTTTGCCCAACGGTTTTATATATCAAGTTCTTCAAGTATACCAAATAAGAAAGCTCAACTATACTTAATTAATAAATAACGTTAATTAATCAATTGACTTATGTCAACAATCCCGTGAGAATCCAATATCTTCCGTTTCACAAACTGACGTACGATCAACATACGCCATTATGTGAAACGGCGAAAATCGGATGTGATGACATTTAGGCACATATCCGTCAATAATGTGGCTTACGCTTCAGAAACGAGCCGAAAACCCCAAATCTTCCGTTTCACATAGTGGCGTACGTGCGACTTACGCTACAAAAACCCGCTGAAACACCCAAATCTTCCGTTTCACATAGTGGCGTACGTGCGACTTACGCTTCAAAAATCCGCCGAAACCCCCAAATCTTCCGTTTCACATAGTGGCGTGTAAGTTTAGAGCTAGATATATCCTGTAAAAGTTATTCCTATTTAAGTTACAGTTTAATAGTTTAATCCTTTAACTTTAATTTCAAATGTAATCGGTCCACTGAGAGATTATATTGCAGGAGTAATGACTATGTTATTAGTAGCATATCCTTCAAACGCGTTTTTCTCGGAAATGTATTTTGCGTTTGTCCTGCACGTACGCCACTATGTGTTGCGACCGACGAAATTTTATGACAAATTATTAAAATTTGATATTTTTCACATTTTTGACATATAACAGTCCTCGAAATAAATTTTATTAATCTAATGACATATTCTTAAAGTGTATGTAGCTGGGAGGAAAAGCCGACCTTTCATATTGAAGATGTGGATTTTTTTTCCCAAAAAGACCTATTTTTTTGGTATTTGGGGAAAAAATCCATACGAAAGGTCAAAATTGTCAATTGATCTTCGGCTTTTCATCCCACACTTTAAGTATAAATCATCAGATTTATAAAGTTTATCAATTTTTAATCATTTGCCATAAAATGTGTATTACATTGCGAATTTCCAAAAATCAAAGTTATTTGTTATCAGAAGGACATTCTTCGTATTCAGAATGCAATTCGATATGTCTGATGTGCTCTAATGTCCCACACTAAATATTGTCCAAACGTTCGTACCCCACCCCTTAAGTATATTACATAAAACACAAAACCCAATGAGAATGTGCAATTTAGGTTGGAATTGGAAAATGTACACGAAGGAGGGCTTTCACAGGAGCAATTTCTCATGTACTCTTGTCTTAAGTATTACCATGGAGGTATATAAATAAATGGAGAATGATCTAGCCAAGCATCTTTTGTACTACGTTGGTTATGACCAATTATTGTTGAATAGGCAATTTTAGGGGATATTGATTATGCTAAGCTGATTACATTGTTAAGTCTGTTTCACTGGTCATTTATTTCAATGGGGTGCTAAATGCAGTTACTTATAATGTTTATTGGAAAGTGCTCATGCTTCAGAAAATTTAATATCAAAATGTCATTTTCGCCAAAAAATTGCATTGAAATCAGTCTTTTGAATAAAATAAACACCCTATCTGTAGGCCTATATCTGTGGTCATATTGTGACCCCTACATTTTGGTCATGATTCTTGAAAAATTAAATTAGGCTATGACCCCTATTTTTCTTTCCAAAAGTTATGACCCCCCGGTATAGGCCTATTTGGAACCCCCCCTCCAAAGAAAATGATGCCCCTAATAATATTAATAATAATTTAGGCCTAAATACTGATAATTATTTATTATAAAATGAGAAGTTTAATGATGATGAAAAGATTTTAGCTGAATTCGAAGTACTTCCGGTAAATTTTACTCGCTCTTAACTCAATTGGCCCAAATTGGCCCAACATAATTTTTTCACAATCGGAAGGTAAAAACGTTTTGCTTTCATTTGCACTATATTTGAACTCCCTCAGACCCCCTTATAAGCTTAATATATGAACATGAAAACTAAGTATATTTGTCAAGTTACGGCACAACTAGTGTTGAAAACAGTTTCATAACTTGAGAACAGAGCATCCAAATTTCATCGGGTTTTCGCACAATCATACATTGAAACTATAAGCTATCAAAACTGGCGACTTTGAACATCTAATTGACTAGCTGACGTCATTATACAGTCTCTTTTACAAGCCTTCCGGTACGGGTCAATGTAGGGTCAATTCCTATGAGGAAATTTTGGGAGTGACGATCAATGAACCATGGTAGAGTCTCATAACCATCGTGGAGATCAATAGCTTGGCTGAAGTGGCTAGTCATTCAAGTTTGGTGACTCATTGAATAGAGGTAATCGGATAATCTCCACTTAAGAGATTAGAATTCTGGCGATCATTCTCCATTTATTTATATACCTCCATGGTATTACTATTAAGAGCCCTCAAAAGTAAGACAAGACAGGCTAGACAGCGTGTCCTAGTTGATGGTCAATCATCGACCACTTCACGTGTTACCTCTGGGCACGTTCCTGGCCATCTGCTCTCTTTTTGGTCTTTATTAATGGAATTCCTCAATAACACAGAGATTGTTATGCAGAACCGAAAACTTGAAAATGCCCATTGACGTTTAATTGGTACAAGATATTCTCTCTATAATTTTTGATATTGATCATTTCATATGGTTTCATATAGTTAGTCGCTGCATCCTTTTACTGCGTATAATCTGTGTCATAGTTGGTCGACCCGTCAGCTCCTTCAGGTCCAACGCGAATATTAAAACAGCGACGAAACCAACGTTTATAGGTGTTCTTAAACTCGCTCTTAAAACAATATATCACAGGATTAAACGCACTGTTAAAATGCGATAACGCAACACCAAAATTGATGTAAAATTGATCGATGTATACCCCAAAATACAGTAAGGTATCCATGAGAAATATTGGTCCCCATGTAAAGGCGAAGAACACTAGTAATAACCCGAATAACAAGGCGGTTTTACGTTCACGTTTTACACGATTGAATTTGACACGGACGTCCCTGGCGCTGTCATTGTCGGCTCCGTTGCCTTGGTTGCTGATCTGTCCAATATTGTGAATCTGTGCAATTTCCTTGATCTGAAATGGAAAAAGAATTGTAATGAATTTACTTAATTAACATATAAATTTGATTAAAACACCCATTCAGATATTTAAGTATACGGTACCTACTTGTGATGATGTATGTATGTACCGAATCACCCAAGCTAGTCCACAGAGTGGACGTCGATAATCATCAGTAGGGTAGCCTGCTAATTAAAGTTCTTTGCCAAGACCAAAGGAAAAACTCACGTTTTTCTGCTGACAGTTTCGCCGGAAACCTTCTGGCTTTCTCAAAGCGATTGATGTTGTTATTGATCCATCTGCTTGGAGCGGGAATCCCGGCCGGATGTTATTGTTTTACCGGAAGTACTCCTGTCTCCAACGTTGGTCTTGAGCAGAGGATCAAAGATGTGGCTCAGAAAGAATGTCCCCTCGTCTCTGTTCATGGTGTTGTCTCCTCTCTTGCGAATCCATACTGATTCCTTGACCCATCGTGCCCTGCGGTTTTCTTCCCTATCGAGGATTGATGAGCTGTCCCAGTCTATTAAATGGTTATCCCTTGACACGTGATCTGTGATGGCCGATTTGTTAATTTCGGTGAGCGATTCCTTCCTCTTGGATCGTGTGTATTTTAGTTGGCTAGCTTTCTCCGCTTCCCTTTTGTGTTCATTCATGCGGACACCGAACTGTCTTTTTGTCTCACCAATGTACGATTGGGGGCAGTTTTTGCATGGTATTTCATATACACAGTTCGATGTTTTTTCTTTGTCTTGTTTGTCCTTTTGAACGAGCCGCACATTTCTGATGGTGGTATGGGGTTTCATGGCCGTAGAGACGTTGTGTTTTCTCATAATACGACTAATCTTTTCGGAGACTCCCGCCACATAAGGAATTACAATGCTACCTTTGCTCTTGTCCGTGTTGGATTTGTCTTTCTTGTTTGGCTTGTTTTTGACCTTGTTAGCTCTTTGTGATTTTACTTTGTCTTTGGTCCAGTTAGGGTAACCGCACCCTGCTAGCGCTTTTCTGATATGATTTTCTTCCGCGATCTTATCGTCTTCCTCTGTGATTATTTTATCACCTCTATCAAGCAGCGTGCGTATAACACCTAATTTTTGATGCAAGGGGTGGTGCGAAGAGTATGAAAGATATTGATCCGTGTGGGTCTTTTTTCTATACACAAGTAATTTCACGGTATTGTCCGGCTTTCTGACGATCATGGTGTCCATTTTTCCCCCCTGTTCTTCCTCATATGTAAATCTTATGCTCTCCGTGGGATCAACTTGGTTTAAATGTTCGGTAAGTCTTTCCGTAGCTCCGTCCTTCACGATTTCAAGAATGTCGTCGACATATCTCTTCCACATGCGCGGCCTACAATCTAAAGGGGCAGTATGGATGGCTTGATTTTCCAGCCACTCCATAAACATGTTAACCGCGATCGGGCTTACTGGCGATCCCATTGCTACACCGAATTTCTGCTTATAAATGACACCCCTAAACTGAAAGTACGTAGTTGTAAGAACAAATCTCATTAAGTCCATGATGTCATCAACTTCAAGTAATGTTCTATTCTTTAGGTCTGTGTCGCGAGCAAGGCAATCTCTAATTATCTCAAGCGTTTTGGAGACCGGGGTATTTGTAAACAAAGAAACTACGTCGTGTGACACAAAAATCTCCCCTTCTTCAAGAATAACTTCACCTAAATCTTGAGCCAAATGATGGGAGTTATTGACATGATGGATAGATGTGCCAACAATTGGAGCAAGAATGTCTGCTAACGATCGGGAGATATTATAACCGATGCTGCCGGTGTAATCAACAATTGGTCTGAGAGGATTGTCCGGTTTATGAATTTTGGGGGTGGCATATAAACGCGGGGTTACTTCACCCGATGGTCTAAGAAGCTCAAATTGGCTTTGCGTAATTTTTGCATCATCACGTAATTTGTTCAGGATTGTCATAAGTTCTTTCTTATACTTGGCAGTAGGATCAGTGGTGAGCTTTTCATACGTTTTCTCATCAGAAAGTAAAACATTGATTTTGTCATCATAATCTGTGCTATCCATGACCACTGTGGCCTTGCCCTTATCTGCGGGCAATATAGTAATTGCATTGTTCTTTTAAGATCTTTTAAGGCTCTTTGCTCATCTTTTGAGATGTTAGATTTGGGTGGTTTTGACCCCTTTATCGCGCCGGTAATTTCCGCACGTAACACCGTGGCTTCCGAATTCGGCAGCTTTTGACATGCTTGTTCAGTGGCAACAATGAAATCAACAATCGGAAGTTCTGTCGGGGTAATGGCAAAATTGAGGCCTTTCGCAAGCAACGAGATCTCAGGTTTTGTAAGGGCATGCTTAGATACGAGGGCTGGTCAATAAGTTCCCGCAACTATGGTGTATCTCCGCTCATGCATGACTTGGATGGCTGTTACTTACGCTAAATACAAGTTTGTACTTTTGTATTTCAAAACGAATATGTATTAGCGATGCTGAATGCTTGATTACGTAATGACATTAGCATAAACACAATAGCGTATGGGCACTGCCTGATTTATGTTGAAAAGTAGTCAAGAAATTCTCGCGCCAAATTGAGGTATTGTTACATAATTCCAAATATCTCGAGAATAAAAGTATAGAATCTGGCACGGTTTTTGCAGCTTTATAAACCGATAACATAGGCATAATGCTGGACTCTTTTTAGACATATACCATTTTTATTAAAGAAAAGAAATCGTGTTGAATATCTCCAATTTTGAGTAGGCTTAATCACCCATTGTTCTTTACATAATAAGAGATAGAAAGATTAATCGATGACAAAATTTAACCAATGGTACCTGGTTGGATTGGGTATCTACTGATTATAAAAAAGGGAGGTCCCAGTGGTAATACCATAAACATTTCTTTCTTAATGAACCCTTAATTTCAAAAGGTCTTGTTTTTGTAATTAAAGTAGCACACCATAGAGAGGCTCTGGATTGAATAAGAAATTTGAATTTCGAAAGGTGTGTTTAATTTTAGCATTCGACTTGGTATAGCAATTCACTCACACAGCTACTGTTCCGCAAACCTTGTATTAGTCATATTTTTAGCGCGTTTTTGATGAATTTTTACTTTTTCATAAATTTTTGGTACTTTCAATCATGCATACCATCAACGCATGCGCATATTTCTATTTTTGTTGCAACAAATTCTATTGTCCTGACTATGATCTCTAATACCATACCAATAACCATATTTGGTTTTGTTTTATTTAGGAGATAATTTGGATTCTTTCTTCTGCCGTGTGGGCTCTTTTTCGCGATTTTCACACCATTTTTGCTTGTTGTTATAGGCCTATTTTTGGTGAAGTTCAAAGATGGTCCCTTTCCTCATCTGTTGATGGATACATTTCTTCTTTCACAATTATCAATCGAATATACTCAGATTACCTCATACCAAAAATAAGGCTTGTAAACTGCTTTGGTCCTTACTTCTGCTTCTTTTTATTACACGTTCCTCAAAGTCACTTCAAATTTCTCGCCAATGTTGACAATTGTCAGTGTACATATAGCAATGACTTTATGCAAATGAGATTACGTAATTAAAGGTACTCTGATACTAATTGTTGTGCGTTTTGAAAGACAAAAGTACAAACTTTATTGATCGTAAGTAACAGTCATCTAAGTCATGCATGAGCGGAGATAAATAATGGTTGCGGGATATTATTGACCAACCCTCGTATATTAACTACCCACCTCTTTAGCTGCGTGCCGCTAAGATCTATGTCCGGTTCATTTTTGGGTTTCTGTTTCTCTTGGAGTTCATCAAGTTTCTTAACATGTCGATCTTTGACAGTTTTGAACTCGGATTGTTTACAATTGTCAATATGGGATGTAAGATGGCGCTGTTCATCCTCATTAAATTTGTTGTTGAGCTGTACCGAGAGCTCAGATTTTTCCTGATTGTCAAGTTTGTTATTAATATTTCTAATCCGTTCACGTAGAAGGTCTTTCTGAGCTCTGTTTATTATATCACGTGCCCTGGCGGTCTTAATCGGGCATTTAATGCGGAGACTATTTGGGGTCAAGTTCAATTCTTTACATCGGAGCGAGAAAATAAGATGGTTGCGATGTCGAGCAATTTTTCTCTCATTTCTTTCTAAGTCACGTACTTGAATTACCGTGTTCTGTCCGTAATTACTTCTCACATGACTGAAGAGGTTCATCAGGTCTGTTGATTAATCAGCTAATTAAAGTTCTTTGCCAAGACCAAAGGAAAAACTCACGTTTTTCTGCTGACAGTTTCGCCAGAAACCTTCTGGCTTTCTCAAAGCGATTGATGTTGTTATTGATCCATCTGCTTGGAGCGGGAATCATGTTTAGTCCATCAACTTAATCAAGAAGTGCCCTCATCATATTACGATCGAGTTGCCTTCGATAGATTTTTGGTCTGAGGACTAAAGACATTTTAACCTAATCGTTTATGTCTAATCCTAAATTGAAATTCTAAACCTAATCCGTTAGGGTTGCCGTATTATAATTTAAACTAAGCATTTACATCAAAATATATAAATAGCGCCCTCAATTTTCGTACAAATATACAGTTTACTCCCCATGCACTATTCTACATACATTCAGCTGCGTTTATGCCTCCTCTAGATATTTACGAGTACTTTTGTGCTCTTTTGAAGAGACCTAACAGTAGATTGATTTCCACTTCCGCTACTACCGTAACACTTTGTATTCCATTTCGTAATATAAAATGATGTTGTATCATGCATCTTTGGTATGCATGTACTGTATGTAGTTTCTTCCAAACGTGAAAGACCTGTCAGTAATTTTTATTCACTTTCTACAACGCATGTGTGGTATACTATAGCTTTGCATGGAGTGTTTCAAAACCAGAAGAGACTTATTATTAATTAATACTTGTCATTGGGTGTTAAATGAAAGTAATGTTTGCGAAAGAAAATTTGCTGTGAACATACCCCAAACACGCATAAAACCATGTTCTAGCACGGTGCATTTTCAGAAACATCCTATATTTTCTTTGATTGTAAAAGGATTTATACTGTTACACAGGTTACAACCTCTGCCAACTGAATATATCTCATTCCTAAATCTGTTTGAGTTTCATTTATAGTTGCCATAAGCAAGGTCGGATTTACCATTGGGTCAAATAGGCCCGGGCTCAGGGCCTCAAAAATTGGGGGCCCCAATGTGGCCATGTATATATTTCTTTTTAGTCCGAAAACACGATATTTTGGACCAAAATATGCCAAAACTTTTGGTCGCTTCGCGCGCACTGGTCCTTTAAATAGCAAAATTAACCTTATATAACCTTATAACCTTGTATAGAACAATAGCAACTGAACATAACCGGTGGTCAACCGGCGGCCCAGGGACCGGCGGTCGAGTTTTGATTTCATCCCTTTGAGAAAAAAGATCCACCACTGAGCAGATTCTTGCTTTGAGAAGGATCATTGAAGAAAACCTCTCTGCAGTGGTAACGTTTATCGATTTCAAGAAAGCTAAATAAAGAGGTTTATGGTGTCCCAGATATCATCATAATATGTAATTTAGGAAACATACCTACAATTACAAGGGTACAGAGGCTAAAGTGATGCTACAGATGGTAACACAGATGAATTAGAAATTAGCCGGTGTGCTACAAGGTATATAATACTCTGTATCTGTTCATCATCGTCCTTGTATTGCCTGAGATCTGCAATAGATGGCAGGGAGGAGAGATTACGCTTCAAAATTAGGAAAAGCCAATTGTGTTGATCCTCTGAATATAACTGATCTTGACTTCGCAGACCACATTGTCATACTGCCAGCCAAGCGCAGGAATTGAATGTAGAGAATCCCGGGAGAGAATCCTGCACTTCGCGTGGGTTTGCACATGAATGCGAAGAAAATGCAATTCATGGTGTACAACCATTCAACAGAGGTTGAAATCCAAACCGAGAATGGCAGCTTACTGGAAGAAGTTAAAGACTTCAAGTACTTGGGGTCGTGGGTTAGAAGTCCCAAACAATACATCAAAGTAAGAAAGGCAATGGCATGGAAAGCCTGTAACTCAATGATATTTGGAATTCTTCCTTATCCATGCAGACATCTCAAAATACACCTTTTCTAAGCCACTGTAGAAGGCCTTTGTGGCATGGTTGCGAAACCTGGACCCTCACCAAGAAAATTGATAAAGCATTTTACTAGAATGTTTACGATCAGCACTAAATGTGCGCTGGAAAATACATCTGACCAATAAAATTGTATGGGGATATGTAACTTCGAAAATCACCACAACATGGCTACGGTTTGCAGGACAGTGTTAGAGAGCCGAGGGAAGAATAACATCAAACCCACACAAGGAAAAAGAACCAAAGGACGTTCCAGGAAATCCTTTGTAGCCCTGCCGGACAAGCAATTGAGACCAGCAGCAGCAAAAGAGACCAGCAGCAGCAAAAGAGACCAGCATGCAGTGCAGGACAGACAGGCGGTTTTGGCGAGCCATCATTGATGCCCGACAGCAAGATCGACGGTGCACAGTGTCTTCGACCCTATATCTTCATGGCAGGAATCGCCATGGTAGGTTAAATCCACAGCCACGATTAGCCATTTGGTTCAAACCTTTAAAGCTCTTTTAAACTAATAATTAGTCGAGGGACATAACTAAGGCTACTCACAATAGCCGGGTAATCGATCTTGGTTGTGCGTGATTAAGCTTGTATACCCCATTGAGGTCAATGGTCATCGACTTTTATACTGCCTACAGTGAGTGCAGCTGTACTACACGCTGCACGCTGTAGTCCATAACAGGACCAACGCAATATAAAATTGTCAAATTTTGAGTTCAAAGCGCACGGCCAATTTTCAAAGCGCATTCTAGCGACTATCATATCTGTTCAACACGTATTTCCAAGTTTATGAGACCAAATCTGGTTTCTTGAGAAAAAATCATGACGGAGATATTCATCATTTTCTAACCCGGTATCAGAAGATTTTCGTCTGATATCAAAATCGTGCATAGCAATTCACGTGTATCGATCCCGTGTATTCATTTTAGTGTCCCTTCTGCACCAAATAATTATTAGCCAGGCGGTGTCGGTGTGCGGTGTACTATATTTATATGTGTAAATTTCAAAACAAAACTCCCAATACAATTGGTCTTACGGCTTTTATTAAAATAAACAGAGATTGAAGTAAACAAACTCTCATGCCACTTTCGTAAATGGAGATTTGACATTTCGATTTCTGGTAATTTTGTTTTATTTATAAAATTTTGTAGACTATGTTTCTGGATTATTTTGTGACCTTGTGCATATGCGCATGTTATACCTAGCTCGAGATACTCTAGCTAAAATACAGGTTTACTCAGTGTTGCCAAAACTTTTCAGCGTCAAGGCGCGGCGCATTGACTCGCCAGGCCGCGGTAAAGGATTCTCAAGTAGCCCAATTTTTTAAGCTTCCAAAAAAGCGCCCAATACCGGATATTTGGGCGGATTTACCCGAATTTAGAACGCAAAACACCCAATTGGGCGGAAAAGCACTTGACTTTAAAACTTCCTGTACTTACTGGGAAGTTACTGACCGATCAATAAATGGTCACAAAACCCATTGTAATTTCAATTTTGAGCTTCAAAGACTCAAAACCTTTATAAATCGGCTAAATTGAAAGGAAAATACATCAAATTACTGCCGCGGCCTGAGACTAGCAAAAGTAGCCCAATTTTAGACAAGTAGCGGCATGCTTTTTTGAGTAGCGGCAAGTGATCGCCAAGTAGCCCAATTGTGCGCCTAAGGCGCGGCGTTGGCATCACTGCATTTACTTTCTTACATTTTCTTGCTGTATTTCAGCTAGAGCTCCAAACGACAAGCTTCCGGTTTTTTTGGAGAACAATACTGTTACGTAAGATGAAGAAGAAACCCGCCTCGGAGCCCGCCCTACTCATTATTTCATTGTACTTATTGCAATTTGCCTCCACACATTACGTAATCAACACAAAGCTTTTGTGAGGATTAGTGAGTGGATAAGAAATTGACAGCGGAGGATACGAAGGACACGCCGATTGCTAGTTGTCAATCATGAATTGCCGCAACGTTTTAATATTTTACTGCATGGCATTCCGCAAGTACCAAGACAAATTATGCCGTATTTTTCCCAAGATCATCTCATATGAAGTAAGCTGAATGCGATCTGTACTTTTGTAACATTCCGATCGCTTTTGATCATCTATTATCGGCGAATTTGCTTGAAAACACGTGAGTTCATGTTGTGTAAACATAATTAGCATAGACACAAATGAAATTACGATGCAATACAATGCAATTTGAATGCGCAGCAGATCTATAGAAATAACGTTGCCCGGTTTTATGCAGAATTAGACCCTGTCTGGTTATACCTGTGTCTGGGTAGAAGTGACTGCATAATGTGTATAACTATTTTTGCTACTTTTTTTTTTCTTTTGTTTTTTGTATGATTTGTTGTTAATTGTCTTAATTTCTGCTTGTTTCTGAATAAAAATCAATTATATTGAAAGATAAAAAAAAAGATCGACGGTGTACTTAGAGTAAATTATGCATATAAAATAGTTTCTAACATTTTTTTTTCTTGGTTATGTACACTTCTTGAATGTTCTTAGATCCATCCATTCATTCCACCACCCCCTCCCCGCGGAGGGAGCATGAAGCGGGATAAACCAAGTGCACATACATACAGTCATTAGGCACGACCGAGAAAAGTGGGGGATGAGGCTGTGGATCACGAAATGCCCTTTTAAAAGGTGGTTAACCTGATTGACAATCTCATCCCCCTACTTAAATACCTCATTAAAATGCTGATTTTGGTATCAGATGAAAGCTCATATTTTTCCGAAGAAATCATCAAAAAACTGTCGAATTAGTCTCAAATATGGTACTAGTATACCACATTGAGACTAATTAAGCAGTTTTTTGATGATATCTTCGGAAATACACAGAGTTGGAACTTCTAATGTCAATATGTTGATGAGAAAAATAGGGCCTTTCACTTGAAATCAATATATTACATGATCATGATGATTATCATTAATAAAAACACTGTAGACTACCAATATCACGCTGTATAAATGTCGGTAAATTCCATTAGGAATTAGTCACATTTACAAAAAACATTTACATGTTCTTTTTGCATGAGTGCTTGAAAGGGATGACATTTTATGTTATACGTAAGTTTTAAAGAATTTGATTTTCCAAATATATCAGGTCACCTTCCTTTAAAATAAAAGGTACTTGTAAATCAATCAGCCAAATAAACAACCAACCAATCAAACAAACCCAAACTAATTGTATCGATCATTTGATAATTTGTGTCCAAAAGGTCATGTGCTCAATGCCGTTTGTATTAATTAGGGATTCAATCATGTTTCACCGTTGTTCATCACCGTTTAACAACGATGCGGCCGCGTCGTCTGCGTGGTTTACTTCGCTTAAAGCTGCCCGCGCGAAGTAAACCACGCAGACGCGCCGGACGCGAGTTGTTAAACGGTGATGAACAACGGTGAAACATGATTGAATCCCTTTCAACAACGAAAAGAAGCTAAATCTTACTATAAATAGGGGAATGTTGTATGTATCTATCTATGTATGTATCGCTATAAAGGCTCCGTCAGTTTCGATCCAAATGTCGCCAAATTCATACGGGAGATCGAGGAATATACGGGAACGTGTTTAAACTTTATTTGGTTGAAAACGGTCAAGAATTGGCTCCAAAAACAGTGAAAATATGGGTAAAAACGGGGTTTTTGTTATAAAAATCCTTTGCCAGACTACGCATCACTGCAACTGGCAGACAGCGCGTCGGCGCCGCGTGCGTAATGCGCACTACGCCAATTCGCGCGTAAACGGCGCAGAGCCACGCGACTAGCGAGCCAGAGACCAGTGGACATGATAATACGGAAAGAAGGAAAAATAAAGGACAAAAAGGTATATGGACGGGTCACGGGATGATGATAACGGGTGAACAGATAAATAAAATGTACCTTTTCAATGATTCTACCTGTTCAGTAATCATTCCTCTTATAGTGAACGCTCCCATCTAGCGGGGACCCGCGCGAAGCGCGGGTATCCCGCTAGTATCGTATAATTCACGATTATTTTACGAGGAATGTCAGTTAATCATTGCCACTCAGCCTGACAAAAACTTGATTTCTCTTTTGATATCAGCAATAAAACTACAGAATAAAACGGCAATGTTTAGCCGCTACCTGAAAAATACTGAATTCAACTTGTAAGCTGGCATACGCACAAAGGTTCCAGGCATGACGAATTTTACGCGTAACGCGTAGTCTCGCTCGCGTTCGCGTATACGCTACAGTAAAAGTGTGGGTTCATCACGGTTGGCTCCTGTACAAAGGTATAGGAAGAGTTGTTGAATGTGATATAAATATTTATACAAGTGTTGCTTTCAGTTCCAATGTGAATTCCAGCAATATTATATTACAGTATATTGCATGTGTGATGCAATATATTTGAGTGTTCTCTTGGACGGTGCATATGGAAATACCAAATACATGTATAATGCAAATACCAAAGTTGATAGGAAGGTACTTTTTCCATTACCAGAGTTTTCACATAAAATGAACTTGACAACATAATCACTCGATCTAACGTTAGTAGCCAAATGGAATATTTGAGATAAGGTGTAAAATATGTGTGAGTGGGGGTAGGTGGGTAAATAGTGGGGTGTGTCGGGCGGGTATATGGGGGTGTGTGTGGGTGGGGAGGATGTGAGTGTTAGATATCGAGGGCTTAGAGCCAGAAGTAGCCGATGTCCATTTGTTTTCTCAATTACATGTTACTCATTTTGCCCTCCATAATAAATGCAAGTGACTTTGGGGTATATGCATGGTCACTTGAACAGTTATAGTTAGACGCAAGTGACCATGCATATACTCCAAAGTCACTTACATTTTTTCTTACTTCTTTCAAATAAGTGACATACAAAATCAAAATGCTACTAAAGTCAATCTTTATATTAACAAAATAAAATCATAAACCAGTAGATGACCATGTAATTACAAGGCGCAAAGAAGTAAATGAGCAATACGTTTATAAATACTGTAATTGTTCACTTAAGCGAATAATTAAGTGCCATAAGAGATTATCTATAGTTATATACTTTTAATGACTGTTCCTTCAACGAACGGAAGTTATGGCAATTAACGAATTACTTTCATAGTGTTTACAACCCGGGTTTACAATCATTATCCAATAGTTACTTTTTATCATTAAAAATTAATGACTTTTCCTCAATGTAAATGAGGTGGACAATTTGCGACTATTACTTCCAAGTTTTCAGTTAATCACGATAACATGAGCAAAATTTCAGAATATCAATAATTACTTCGTTGATGTCTAAAATAATATCTTTGTTCTCGTATCAATAAAATAGACTTAATGTTTAAGACATTTTTGTCTGTGTACAATTGTAGTTATACGATTTTATTTCAGCGAAATATTTACCCGGAAAAAGTCTATTACGTGAGGTTTTTTGATATAATTGTAATATAATTATTGTTCATTGTCACTTTCCGCCTTAACATGACTTACTTTCAGAGATGTATAGCACATAAATGCACTCACGAAATTCCAAATATCTAATTTTGGATGATCTTTACATTTTCTAATTTGGCAGTAAGCCCAATCGGCATTGGAAGTTTGCAATGCATTGTGGGACAGTTTTTGCAGTTTTAGGACCCTTTGTCCTTTGACCTATCGGGAAAATTGCTGTAATTATTAATAATTTATTTATTATTGTCATAATGTTATCATTAAAAATATTTAATTCATTTAATTCATTTAATAATAATGTTTTTTAAGTTTGTTTTTATTCTAGTAACACGTTTTAAATTATATTTTGTACGCACAAAACCCGAATTTTTCTGAATTTTCCAGATAGGTCAAAGGGCAAAGTGTCCTAAAAAAAACCGGAAGTTACAATAGCGATTTGGCTTATTCGCTGATAAATGTTAAAAACTGTTAAATGTGTACAACAACATCCCAAATTTAGTTCAAAAAGACAAAAAAACAAACGTTTCTGGCTCATAAAACATTTGCAGTGCCAGAGATAAGTGGTGCTTGCCTACACCTATACATGACCTATGAAAGGGATATTTTTATGCTTCCAAAACGTCGGTTGTGTTGCCTTTTTTAAGCCTAAATTTTAGGTATAGGGGGCCTACATAAAACAGTTTTTAATATTTATTTTTCTTAGTTGTATACACTTCTTGATTTTTAAATCTTTGTTTTAGTGACTTTAAAACCTGCGATCGTTACTTGTAATAAAAGGTACTTGTAAATCAATCAGTCAAATAAACAACCAACCATTTAAACAAATCCAAAACTAATCATGTTTCGATAATTTGATTATTTGGGTGTCCAAGGTCGTGTTCAATACCGTTTGTATTAATGTGATCGACGGCACTAACGTTTATAAGAATGTCGCTTTCAGTTCCAGTGTAAATTCCAGCAATATAATATCACAGTAATGTTGTAATAATTATCATAGGCCAAAGAAATTGTTTGTTATTACTTTTGTTTTGTTTTGTTTATATATTGGTTATGATTACTAATTATTTTGTATAGTTAATTAACATGGTTTAGAAATGTATATGTTTTCCTATGTTTGCAACCTTGATGATTGATGAGTAATAATCACGATGGTCAGTCAACTTTGGTTCTCATGACTTACCTGGCATAATTATGACATTATTTTAGTAATTAAGGAATTCTTTAAGTGATTATGAACAACCACAATCTAGGCCATCGCCCTGATGACGTCCAGAGAACAAATGTTACTTTCATCCTTTTCCAAGTACAAAATTGTATATCATTCATAAGGTGGTTTTGCATGATTTCTTAAAGGAAGCTACCGCCCATCATCTTCTTAAGATTAATAGTACAAGCAAGGTTAATGTATCATGGTAAAAACAATAGAGATGAGTTCTAGGAAAATGATGCTTTCCTACATGATGATTGGATGGTTAAGTTGGATGTAAGTGATGTGGGTTAAGAAATGATTTTTGACATGTTTGAGAGTTAGTTAAGTTTTGGAAGTTGAAGAAGAAGGATCACAAATAAATATCACATCAAGCAAAGGAATATTAACTTTGTATTTTCATCGTATATTACATCAAGTCTCTACCTGAGTTAGTTCCCAAGACCAACATCAACAGACCTCATAAAGCCCGGTTATAAAATGTGTGATGAATACATTTGAGTGTACTAAATATAATGCAAATATCAATGATGATAGCAAGGTGCTCTTTCACTTACCAGGTTTTCACATAAAATGAACTTGATAACATAATCCCTCGATTTAACATAGTGGCCAAATGGAATATTTGAGTTAATGTGTAGTAATAATCCATGTAGCAAAACTGTTTAACCAAATCATCACCAAAAATGCATCCCACAATCTTGGAAAGACGCAGTGGGCACCGGAGTTGGGGCGAGGGTTTCCCCTTGAGATTCTGAGATTTTCAAACTGATTCACACGTTAATTATTGCTTAATGAATCAATCCAAATCATTTTTTATTCATTTTTGTTCTCGTTTTAGAAATACACCTTCTTTGACACATCTTGCCATTAGAGACTCGGCCATTAGTACATCAAAAGCAGCAGGTGATCTTGGTGTGGTCATTGATGGGAGCCTTTGACATGAAAGATCACCTTAAAAGTGTTACTAAGGCTGCATCCTTCGCCATTTTTAATTCATGCTTTTATACGTCATCGCAATTGGAGCCTTTATATATTTGGCCTTCCTCTCAGTGCGACATTGCTAGATCGTATTGTGCGGCTAGATGTGCGGCCAAATATCGCGACCACATTATTACGCCAGTGCTTTTCGATCTTCATTGGCTACCTGTTGTGCACTGTATTGAGTTTAAGATATTGCTAATCACCTTTATAGCAAAAATGGTCTTGTTCCATCTTATATTGCTGATCTTTTAATCGCATATAATCCTGACCGATCTCTTCGCTCATCGTCACAAAACCAGCAAAGGGGTAAAACTAAATTTCATGGCGAGCTTTCTGTAATGTTGCACCCCTTCTGTGGAACAAACTTCAGGTTCACATTAAATCATCTTCATCTCTTGCACACTACAAAAGGTAGCTGAAAACGCATTTGTTCGAAATTGCTTTTACTGATTCATAGGAGCCTTGAAGTCTTTATTTAACTCTATAAACTGGCGTTGCTTTTCGAATTTTAATTATCTTTGCTCCCGCAATTTGGCTCCTTGCATTTTGATATTGCCTTTTTCTTGTTTAATCTTGTTGTATTTTTAAGTGATATTGCTTAAGCTTTACCTTGCATATGTTGTTTGTTTCGCCTGATTACAAGCCGACGTCAAACGTCGGCTTGTGCTGTCTCTTCTCAATTCTTACCTAGCCGGGACACCGGCTAGGTCCTGTGATGCTATCTGATCTTTACCTAGCCGGGACACCGGCTAGGTCTTGGAATGCTACCGGATCTTTCTTTCTTCTTTCTTTCTTCTTTCTGGCAACAAATTTTTCAAAATGCTTCTTCACCTACATGTTACATGGTACAATGACGTCACTTGCACATATGCATCGTCTATATCCAGTGTCTATAGGGTGTTCACAGATTTGGGGTCAAAGGTCATTAAGGGGTCATTTCCGGTATAAAACCAAATATCTTCAAAATGCTTCTTCTTCCACAAATTACATGTGATGGTGACATGCTTTAGTCATGTGACTTGACTTTGATCGGTGTCTATAGGGTGTTCACAGATAAGGGGTCAAAGGTCATTAAAAGGGTCATTTCCGGTCTGAAAGCTAAAAATATTCAAAAAATCACTGTTTTTACAAATGACATAGCAGAGTGTCGTCATTAGCACACATACATTGCTACTACCCAGGGTCTTTGGGGTGTCTACAGTTTTGGGGTCAAAGGTCATTAAAGGGTCGCTTCCGGTCAAAAACCAAAAATCATCAAATATGTTCATTCTTTTTTATCTCAAAACGTAACCAGACCAGAGTGACATAAACTTCATATATGCATTAGTGTTACTCGATGTAGGCACGGTATTTTTATTATTTTGGTCAAAGGTCATTTAGACGTCATTTCCGGTTTGAAGCTAAATAACTTCAAGAATTTTTATCTCCATAACTAAGCATAGTAGATTTTTTTAATTTAAACTGTAACAATGCATTTTCTCGGTGTATATGAGGTTTTTTTTATATTGGGGTCAAAGGTCATTAAGGAGGTCAAAACGTCAAATTTGCAAAAAAATGTTTAAAAGTACGGAAAAGTAGCTGTATCTCAGCCTATGGAAGACGGATAAAGCCCCTACATGCTACAGTGATGCACCATTAATGGTGTGAGATGTCCATAATAGCCGGTCAAAGGTCAAACTTTAAGTTAAGACTGGCATTTCCGGCCCCGGCTAGGTCCAGATCTGTAACCAGATCTAGTGGATCTTTCTTTCTTCTGGCAACAAATTTCAAAATGCTTCTTCTCTTACATGTTACATGCTACAATGACGTCACTTGCACATATGCATTGTCTATATCCAGTGTCTATAGGGTGTTCACAGATTTGGGGTCAAAGGTCATTAAGGGGTCATTTCCGGTATAATACCAAATATCTTCAAAATGCTTCTTCTTCCACAAATTACATGTGATGGTGACATGCTTAGGTCATGTGACTTGACTTTGGTTGGTGTCTATAGGGTGTTCACAGATAAGGGGTCAAAGGTCATTAAGGGGGTCATTTCTGGTCAGAATGCTAAAAATATTCAAAAAGCACTGTTTTTACAAATTACATAGCAGAGTATTGTCATTAGCACACATGCATTGCTACTAATAAAGGTCTTTGGGGTGTCTACAGTTTCGGGGTCAACGGTCATTAAGGGGTCGCTTCCGGTCAAAAACCAAAAATCATAAAATATGTTCATTTTTTTAAATCTCAAAACGTAACCAGACCAGAGTGACATAAACTTCATATATGCATTAGTGTTACCTGATGCATGCACGGTATTTTTATTTTTTTGGTCAAAGGTCATTTAGATGTCATTTCCGGTTTTAAGCTAAATAACTTCAAGAATTTTTATCTCTATAACTAAGCATAGTAGATTTTTTAATTTAAACTGTAACAATGCATTTTCGTGGTGTACATAAGGTTTTTTTTATATTGGGGTCAAGTGTCATTAAAGAGGTCAAAACGTCAAATTTGCAAAAAAATGTTTAAAATTACGGAAAAGTAGCTGTATCTCAGCCTATGGAAGACGGATAAAGCCCCTACATGCTACAGTGATGCACCATTAATGGTGTGAGACGTCCATAAACTTTAAGACATTTCCGGCTCCGGCTAGGTCCAGATCTGTAACCAGATCTAGTTACACAGCCGTTTAGTCACGGCTGTGTCTTTTTTCTTACAGGTTCTTCTTCTTCTTTCTTTCTTCTTTCTGTCAACCATTACATTTGCTCTAGCACTCACATGCTTACATTGATTTTGACCTAACTTGGTCACAATGATCATTGACCGTGCCCCTACATGTCACATGAAACTTGTGGGGTCAAAGGTCACGCAGGGGTCATAGGGGTCAAAAACGTGATTTCAACTCAAAATGCATCTTCTCCTACAAATTACGTAGGACAGTGACGCCACTTGCACACATGCATTGTAATTACCCAGTGTCTATGTGGTGTACACAGATTTGGGGTCAAAGGTCATTAAGGGGTCACTTCCGGTATAAAACGAAAAACCTTCAAAAATTTTTATTAGCTAAGTAAAACATAGCACAGTAACGGTATGTTCACATATGATCTGTAGTTACTTAATGTATATGTGGTATTTTTTTTACTTAGGGTCAAAGCTCATTAAGGGGTCACTTCCGGTATAAAAAGAAATACCTTTAAAATGCATCTTCTTCCACAAATTATGTGGGACAGAGACACCACTTGCATACATGTATTGTTATTACCAGTGTCTATGGGGTGTACACAGATTTGGGGTCAAAGGTCATTAAGGGGTCACTTCCGGTAAAAAACGAAATATCTTTAAAAATGTTTATAAGCTAAGCAAAACATGGAACAGTAACGGTATGTTCACACGTGATCTGCAGTCACCCAATGTATATGTGGTATTTTTTTTATTTGGGGTCAAATCTCATTAAGGGGTCACTTCCGGTATAAACGAAATACCTTTAAAATGCATCTTCTTCCACAGATTCTGTAGGACAGTGACGCCACTTGCACACATGCATTGTTATTACCCAGTGTCTATGGGGTGTACACAGATTTGGGGTCAAAGGTCATTAAGGGGTCACTTCCGGTATAAAACGAAAAACCTTCAAACATTTTTTATTTGCTAAGAAAAACATAGGACAGTAACGATATGTTCACACATGAATTGTGGTTACCCAATTCATATGTGGTATTTTTTTATTTGGGGTCAAATGTCATTAAGGGGTCATTTCCGGTCTGAGACGAAAAACCTTCAAAATGCCCCTTCTGCCAGAAATAACATGGCAAAGTGATGCCACGTGCACACATACATTGACATTAGCCAAACTCTATGGGGTTTTCATATATTTTGGGGTCAAAGGTCATTAGGGGTAACAACACGGCTGTGTTCGTGGTCTTAGACCACAGCTAAGTCTAGTTTCTTTTTCTTCTTCTTCTTCTTCTTCTTCTGTCAACCATTACATTTGCTCTAGCACTCACATGCTTACATCGATTTTGACCTAACTTGGTCACAATGATCATTGACCGTGCCCCTACATGTCACATGAAACTTGTGGGGTCAAAGGTCATGCAGAAGTCACAGGGGTCAAAAACGTGATTTCAACTAAAATGCATCTTCTCCCACAACTTACGTTGGACAGTGACCCTGCTTGCACACATGCATTGTTATTACCCAGTGTCTATGTGGTGTACACAGATTTGGGGTCAAAGGTCATTACGGGGTCATTTCCGGTATAAAACGAAAAACCTTCAAAATTTTTTATTAGCTAAGTAAAACATAGCACAGTAACGGTATGTTCACATATGATCTGCAGTCACCCAATGTATATGTGGTATTTTTTTTATTTGGGGTCAAAGCTCATTAAGGGGTCACTTCCGGTATAAAAAGAAATACCTTCAAAATGCATCTTCTTCCACAGATTATGTATGACAGTGACGCCTCTTGCACACATGCATTGTTATTACCCAGTGTCTAAGATCGTCCTCACAGATTTGTAGGTCAAAGTGTCATTAAGGGGTCACTTCCGGTATAAAACGAAATATCTTTAAAAATGTTTATAAGCTAAGCAAAACATGGAACAGTAACGGTATGTTCACACGTGATCTGCAGTCACCCAATGTATATGTGGTATTTTTTTTATTTCGGGTCAAATCTCATTAAGGGGTCACTTCCGGTATAAACGAAATACCTTTAAAATGCATCTTCTTCCACAGATTCTGTAGGACAGTGACGCCACTTGCACACATGCATTGTTATTACCCAGTGTCTATGGGGTGTACACAGATTTGGGGTCAAAGGTCATTAAGGGGTCACTTCCGGTATAAAACGAAAAACCTTCAAACATTTTTTATTTGCTAAGAAAAACATAGGACAGTAACGATATGTTCACACATGAATTGTGGTTACCCAATTCATATGTGGTATTTTTTATTTGGGGTCAAATGTCATTAAGGGGTCATTTCCGGTCTGAGACGAAAAACCTTCAAAATGCCCCTTCTGCCAGAAATAACATGGCAAAGTGATGCCACGTGCACACATACATTGACATTAGCCAAACTCTATGGGGTTTTCATATATTTTGGGGTCAAAGGTCATTAAGGGGTAACAACACGGCTGTGTTCGTGGTCTTAGACCACAGCTAAGTCTAGTTTCTTTCTTCTTCTTCTTCTTCTTCTTCTTCTGTCAACCATTACATTTGCTCTAGCACTCACATGCTTACATCGATTTTGACCTAACTTGGTCACAATGATCATTGACCGTGCCCCTACATGTCACATGAAACTTGTGGGGTCAAAGGTCATGCAGGGGTCACAGGGGTCAAAAACGTGATTTCAACTAAAATGCATCTTCTCCCACAACTTACGTTGGACAGTGACCCCTGCTTGCACACATGCATTGTTATTACCCAGTGTCTATGTGGTGTACACAGATTTGGGGTCAAAGGTCATTACAGGGTCATTTCCGGTATAAAACGAAAAACCTTCAAAATTTTTTATTAGCTAAGTAAAACATAGCACAGTAACGGTATGTTCACATATGATCTGCAGTCACCCAATGTATATGTGGTATTTTTTTATTTGGGGTCAAAGCTCATTAAGGGGTCACTTCCGGTATAAAAAGAAATACCTTCAAAATGCATCTTCTTCCACAGATTATGTATGACAGTGACGCCTCTTGCACACATGCATTGTTATTACCCAGTGTCTATGGGGTGTACACAGATTTGGGGTCAAAGGTCATTAAGGGGTCACTTCCGGTATAAAACGAAAAACCTTCAAAATTTTTATTAGCTAAGTAAAACATGGGACAGTAACGGTATGTTCACACATGATCTGCAGTCACTCAATGTATATGTGGTATTTTTTTATTTGGGGTCAAATCTCATTAAGGGGTCACTTCCGGTATAAAACGAAATACCTTTAAAATGCATCTTCTTCCACAGATTATGTAGGACAGTGACGCCACTTGCACACATGCATTGTTATTACCCAGTGTCTATGGGGTGTACACATATTTGGGGTCAAAGGTCATTAAGGGGTCACTTCCGGTATAAAACGAAAAACCTTCAAATTTTTTATTTGCTAAGAAAAACATAGGACAGTGACGGTATGTTCACACATGAATTGTTGTTACCCAATTCATATGTGGTATTTTTTTGTTTGGGGTCAAATGTCATTAAGGTGTCACTTCCTGTCTGAGACGAAAAACCTTCAAAATGCCCCTTCTGCCACAAGTAACATAGCAAAGTGGTGCCACGTGCACCCATGCATTGACATTAGCCAATGTCTATTGGCGTTTTCATATATGTTGGGGTCAAAGGTCATTTTATAAGGGGCCACAACACGGCTGTGTTCGTGGTCTTAGACCACAGCTAAGTCTAGTTCTTTCTTCTTCTTCTGGCAACACGTGCGTGACTTGCCACGTTTCGCCCTAGCTATGTTATGCTTTGACCGATTTTGACCATACTTAGTCACAAACACCACTGACCATGTCCCCACATATGACATGACATTGAACTCCATTTGACCTTTGACCTGCTCACAATGGCGAAAATGTGATTTTTACTCTAAAATGCTTCTTCTTCCACAAATAACATGTGATGGTGACATGCTTAGGTCATGTGACTTGACTTTGGTATGTGTCTATAGGGTGTTCACAGATAAGGGGTCAAAGGTCATTAAGGGGTCATTTCCGGTCTGAAAGCTAAAAATATTCAAAAATCACTGTTTTTACAAATTACATAGCAGAGTGCTGTCATTAGCACACATGCCTTGCTACTAACCAGGGTCTTTGTGGTGTCTACTGTTTTGGGGTCAAAGGTCATAAGGGGTCGCTTCCGGTCAAAAACCAAAAATCATCAAATATGTTCATTTTTTTAAATCTCAAAACGTAACCATACCAGAGTGACATAAACTTCATATATGCATTAGTATTACCCGATGTATGCATGGTATTTTTATTATTTTGGTCAAAGGTCATTTAGACGTCATTTCCGGTTTTAAGCTAAATAACTTCAAGAATTTTTATCTCCATAACTAAGCATAATAGATTTTTTTAATTTAAACTGTAACAATGCATTTTCTCGGTGTATATGAGGTTTTTTTTATATTTGGGTCAAAGGTCATTAAGGAGGTCAAAACGTCAAATTTGCCAAAAAATGTTTAAAAATACGGAAAAGTAGCTGTATCTCAGCCTATGGAAGACGGATAAAGCCCCTACATGCTACAGTGATGCACCATTAATGGTGTAGCTAGTCAAAGGTCAAACTTTAAGTTAAGACTGGCATTTCCGGCCCGGCTAGGTCCAGATCTGTAACCAGATCTAGTTCTTCTTTCTTTCTTTCTTCTTTCCTCTGGCAACCGCAATCAGCTGCATGTAGCTCCGCAAGGGATTGACAGATTTCAACCAAACTTGACCCAAATGACCACTGGGCAAGGCCAAACCTTCCATTTGACTTTGACCTTGCTGTGACCTTTGACCTAGCTATAATGGTCAAAAATGTGAAAAAAAAAAAAATGCTACTCCTTCCACAAATTTCATGCGATGAGGACATGGTTACATTATGTGACTCGACTTTAGTCGGTGTCTATAGGGTGTGCTCAGATAAGGGGTCAAAGGTCATTAAGGGGTCATTTCAGGTCAAAGTCTAAAAAATATTCAAAAAATCACTGTCTTTACAAATTACATAGCAGAGAGTCGCCATTAGCACACATGCATCGCTACTAGCCAGGGTCTTTAGTATGCCTACAGTTTTGGGGTCAAAGGTCATTAAGGGGTTACTTCCGGTCAAAAACCAAAATTATCAAAAATGTTTTTAAAAAATTTGTCTCAAAATGTAGACAGACCAGAGTAATATAACCATCATACATGAATCAGTGTTACCTGATGTATGCATGGTATTTTTATTTTGGGGTCAAAGGTCATTAAGGGGTCACTTCCTGTTTTTAGCTAAATAACTTTAAGAATTTTTATCTCGACAACTAAACATAGTAGAATTTTTTAATTAAAATTGGAACAATGCATTTTGTCGGTGTACATAAGGTTTTTTTTCCATTGAGGTCAAAGGTCATTAGAGGGTCAAAAGGTCAATCAAAAATGTAAAAAAAATCAAAATCCATGTATAGCCTAAGTTCCGATTAAGCTGAAATTCACCAGGAATATTTCTTATGACATCCTAAGCACAATGCAAGAGCAGTTGACCCCATCCGTAACCCAGGGGTCAAGTTATAGGGGTCAAATTGCGGCTTGTATTCAGCGTCTGTTGACTCTAGTTTAGTTTGTTTCACAGTATCTGCGTTTTGATATTGTTTTTGTTTTTGTTTTCTTGTTTAATTTTGTTGCATTTTGAAATTCACCCAAGGAAGGAGAGCGTGGCCTAGCGGTTAAGGCGTAGGACTGTGAACCCAAGGGTCAAGGGTTCGAATCCCAGGTCCGGCTCTTTGTGTCCTTGAGCAAGACACTTCACTCTACTTGCTTAGTGCTTCGGAGGGCACTTTAAGCTGTCGGTCCCGTGTACATGCATATTTTCTCACATTTATGTAGTGTGCACGTTAAAGAACGTCACAGGCTATTCGAAAAGAGCAGGGGATCATCCCGGTCATGTTGACTGTACTTCAAAATACACTCATCTACTCTAGGTTCCAGAGTAAAAAATAAGTACAGCTTGTCTGTACGCAGTGCGACAATACTCATACATATGAGGGAGGCACTTATAAGGAAGAAGAAGAAGAAGCTGCGATTGAGGACTTCCCGCTTCCAAAATAGTCACATAACAATAACATACACTATACTTGTGAACTTGCTACGGGACTGTTCACAAACACTTGGGAGGGGGGCCTGATGCACAAAGGGGGGCCAGGAATTTTTTTGACCCTCCTAAGGGGGGCCCTGAAAAAAATGACCTGGAATTTTTATATGCTTTTCTATGGGGTTGACCCATAATTTTCATGTCAAAAAAGGGGGGGCCTGAAATTTTCGAGGTCTGTAAAGGGGGGCGAAATTTTTTGCATCAGCTCCCCCCTCCTAACAAGTATTTGTGAACGGTCTAAAAAAGTAGTATTTTATTTTTCATTTTTAATGCTACATATACTTGTATCCCGCGGTATCCCGCATACACAGTGACTGTGCAATCCCCCATTTCTGAAGTGTATTATTCAATGTTTTGCTTTCGTCTTTTTATATTTTATATTACTATTTTAAAAGTGCAATATTAGTTCTTTAAGTGAAATTTTATATCATTCTGTGTGTTATATAGATGACATTCTTAAAATATTTGCATGTTTGTTGTTTTATCATGTAATTTGACCTTCGGGTCACCTTTCGAATATGTTAATAAAATGTGAATATGAATATAACTTTGCGCATATTATTTGTTTTACCTAACTTAGTATGTTTCACAGTATTTTGCTCTCATTTCAATGTGCAATGTTGGCTTATTTTCAGCAGTTTTTCAGTATAAATTTTAATCTTGTTTTTATTTAGGTTTTTGTGTATTTGTATATTAGCTTATATTGTAAAGCGCTGTGAGATATCCTTCTGTGATGCGTTATATACGCTCGTATAATAAATTAGTATTATATTGAATTCACCCATTTGACACATTTGTTACCTCACGCAGACTATTTCGCGAATCCGCTACTAGATTTTAATTATCAATTTGATGCTTTATATACCATAACCAAAAACGCAGGGAGAAGCAGAGCAACTGTCGACGTCGCCGGGAAATTTTGACTTTACCAGAAGCGTTGTGAGGCAATTTTTGGTCGAATAAGAAAAGTATTTTTTACTGTTGAGAGGAACTTGAACTACTAAATATCATTTGAACATAGGATTTTTAATTCTCACTGCACGGAATTTATCTCACTGCACGAATGCCTAGATTTCTCCGCACGGTCCACTTGCCCATTTTGCATACTCTGGCTATTACATTAAGCATAAAACGCTGATTTGTATTAATTTGTGTGCAATTGATAGATTTTCACATCTGATATTTTCAGTCACCATACTGATACTCCCTCTGTTTGTTAGCTTCCCAAGTGGTTACTATTGAACACTTTAATTTTAACATGTTTTAAACATCAGTATAATTTTGAGTTCAACGGAATGCGTTCATCATGCTTAAATAATAATAATAACATTTAAACATTTAAAAATGTTTTTATCAAAATTCGACTATGGCATAGTCTAGAACGTGCCAGAAGGCACGTTAAAATAGCCACTGACCTCAAAAGCTCTAAAAATTCCGGGGAGCATACCCACCAAAAAAAGCTCAAAAATTTTTAAAGCTGAAGTCGCGCAACCATAAATTATTTGGTGGCGTGCGCCCTTAATTTCTGAACTTCACTGCACAAAAAGCTCGTAACCCAATTTAAAAAATTGGTTTTTGTTTGGTTCGCACAATCAGTAACAGCCTTCTACAAATGTTCTAGTTGCACTTGACACTTGTGAATGCATATTATCAGAAACTTCATCCAATTCAAAATTGAATGGATGGCACTGCAGCCTCACTCTAAGTTTATCACTGTCAGTGATCACCAGTCTCATGCACTATCACATTCATCAGTTGGCCAAATAGGTAGTAAGCTTAAATTCATCGCCTGTAAATTCTTAACTCGAGAACTCTAGCTTCGAATTTGCACACGATAGTTTACGCATTCGATGCTATGTCAGGTTTGAACGTCTTGTTGCTAGAGTACTTTGCTATGGTTTTTCGGTCGGACAGCGATGCAATTCTTTGCACCGGAGGTTATTTATTCTGTTAATCATTAATGTTGAAATTTGGATGAAAGTTATTTCGATGAGTCAACTGTATTTTTGAGCAAGATTTACCAAATCTGGACAGTCTACAATCAAAGTATTCTAGAATGGCTAGAATACTTTGCTACAATTTTGCAGAAGTGTAGTTTTAGCAAAATTTTTGATGCAATCGCCTGTTGTGATCGGCTGTGTTTACTTCTGAACGTCCATTGCTTTACACGGTGTCATGCTTCAGCGAATCCCCGGCCCCGCACTTTGTGCATCCGCGGGTATTCATGCTCGTCAAAAATTTCGGGCAAATAAGGGGTGTGGTTCAAATGCGCGTGCAGCGTGCGTACCGTGGCGCGAAGCCGTGAGGCCTACTGTCGGGACCCGGGCCCACATTAGAGCCCTTGGTATGGTGAGATTGAGGCCACGGCAGGGGTCTAGGGGCGAAGCTGATGGATTGGAGCATTTTAATATAACAGCATATCCGCACGAATAGGCCTATGTAGGGCCCTTAGGGGTGGTGCAATAATTATGTGTACGGGGGTGAATTATAGGGGGCAAAGATTTTTGGCAGGCCAAGGGGGGGGCAAGCATTTTTGGCAGGTCAAAAGGGGGGTCAAGTGATTTTGGCAGGTCGAAAGGGGGGGCAAGCAATTTTGGCACAGATATTTTGGGTACCGTTTCTACATTAGGCTAATGGAACTCGATTGTTAGTTTCCTATTGACCGCCCGCATCACTTTTTCGATTTGACCAAAACTTTCATTATTTTCATAAAAAAGTGAATTATCTGAAAATTGAAATGGAAATAATCAAAATTGAAACTCTCAAAATGTCTGACATCCCCTGCTGATCATAATCAGCCGTTTTTCTTAGTTGTAGGGGAAGAGGATGTAGTAAATAATGGAAATTTAAGGATTACCTCATGTTTCTAGTGACTACAAAAATTGCAAATTTCTTTTCATTTTAATGACAACAATTCAAATCTTTTCTCAATCTGTCTGTAAAGATGATCTAAGCATTAATACCGGTTTTGAGATGGTCTTTCATCAACAATATATACTTTGGTACTGGTGGGGAACCTAAATTTGGAGAAAGCTGTTCATAAAATCATTGATTTTGTTGACATAATGGATAATGAAAAGAGACCGAATAATGAAATAGCGACCTCGTCCTTTTTTTCAAACATCCAATCGGAAACTAATAATCGAGTTCCATTGGCCTTACGCCCTAAAAAGGCATAGGAAAACGTTAGGAACACATTCAAATATGCAAAATTTCCTGCTCGCTGCGCTTGCATTAGGAGCCTATATGATAAGACAATTTAAGGGTTTTTGGTACGTTAAAAGGGGGGGCAAAGGTTTTTCAGCACATCGAAAGGGGGGCAAAGATTTTTGGCATGGCCAAAGGGGGCAAGCATTTTTGGCAGACCATTTTGAGAATTCACCCCCCAGGGGTACACATAATCATTGCACCACCCCTTAGTACCCGTCAATGATTTACACTTGGAGGCTATCAGTATACCAACACAGTTTCGTGAAGCGGCTTTATTGGTTAAGAAGTGGCTAGGCCTTTGTTTTAACAATTGGGCCCAGTAGCCCATATTTGACATTTATATGAGGCTCAGATACTCGAATAAAGGTACACTGCCTATAAAGTGTTATGGGTGTACCAAGTCAGAACTATGAATGTTATATTTGCTTTAAATTACTTTGTTTTAACATTTTAGGCCCTGAGGCAGAGAGTCGCAAATGTTGAAACAAAGGGCCAAGGGGGGCTATAATATTTAACCTTTGGTAGGCAAGCTCACATCACACACTATAGGTGGCGCTATTCGTCCATAGGGAAGTAGAATGTGCATGTACGGTCCAAAATGGCTTTACTGTGGGGCTCAATGGAAAAAATCACTAAAAATTAATTTTGACAACAAAAACCTAAGTGATGTTGATTCATAAACTATCACATAGTGCAATCTATGTTCCACCAAGTCAACACTTGTTAAAGCGCAAAAGCAATTTGTGTGTAAATCAAGACCATCCAAAACAGCTTTCTTACAGTAAAGAATAGGAGGTCATCTGGGGTCACATACAGTACATTGTACATGTGCCTGCTGTCACAATTTTACACACAAAATTTTGGACAATTTGGTGACACTATTTTTGTCTGTAACTTCAAAAGTATATGCACTAGAAACATGATTGACCCCTTATTGTTTAGGTAATTTGATTCTCTTTCAAATGAAGAACTTTCAGCTAAAAATATTGAACTTCAAAATTTTATGAACATCCCTACCTTTGGATGTCACGTACCTATATAGTTCTTGAGAAACGAGTGGCCCTTTGTTTTGACATCTGGGCCAAATTTGGCAAAATTCATATCTAGGGGAAAAGACCTTTAGGCCTATAAAGTGTATCACGATCCACATACAGGGTCCTCTGTATCCTTAACATTCACAAAGTCACACTTCGTTTTATATTATATCAATAAAAGTTTATACAGCTTGTTTATGTTTTTACACGTTGCTAGTAGTATCCTTTAACATGCCAAAGTGATATATCCTCAAACTTGACTTTTATGTGGGGTCAATGGGTTACCGATTTGTACAACTCCAATGCGACATCCCTTTAAGTAGCTTCATATTCATGCAATAACTTGCAAAACAGTTCTTAAAAAAGCTTCTTTTTTTTCAGTCATTTCAGAGCCATGAGGAGTAGACGCCAATTTCAGCATTTACAGGGCAGGACATATCAGGTACAGCTTTCAGATTCAAATTATGCAAACAGTTTTCAACCATACAGATGTATCTACTGCACACGGTTGTACAGTGATTTGACATATTATGTGAAACATGTCAGAAGACATGGAGCAAAATTAAACAGGTATAGGTACAGAGCACAGACTATACAGAAAAGGATTTGTACTGTGAACCCATACCAATATAAACATTGCAACAAGAGTCTCTCCTACCCAAGTGCACAGAAAACATATGAAAGGATTCACACCACAGAGAAGCCATACGAATGTAAATATTGCAAAAAGACTTTCTCAGATACAGGTAATAAGACTAAACATGAAAGAATTCACACCAAAGAGAAACTATACCAATGTAAATATTGTGAAAAGACTTTCTCAGATGTCGGTAACAAGACTAGACATGAAAGGCTTCACACCAAAGAGAAGTCATACCAATGTAAATATTGTGAAAAGACTTTCTCATATCTTAGTAACAAGACTAGACATGAATGGATTCACACCAAAGAAAAACCATTCCAATGTAAATATTGTGAAAATACTTTCTCACATGCCGGAAACAAGACCAGACATGAAATGATTCACACCAAAGAGAAACCATACCAATGTAAATATTGTGAAAAGACTTTCTCACAAGCCACAAGCAAGACTAGCCATGAAAGGATTCACACCAAAGAGAAGCCATACCAATGCAAATATTGTGAAAAGACTTTCTCACATGTCGGAGATAAGACTAGACATGAAAGGATTCACAGCAAAGAAAAGCCATACCAATGTAAACATTGTGAAAAGAGTTTCTCAGATGGAAGTAACAAGACTAGACATGAAAGGCTTCACACCAAAGAGAAATCGTACCAATGTAAATATTGTGAAAAGAGTTTCTCAAGTACCGGAGACAAGACTAGACATGAAAGGATTCACACCAAAGAGAAGCCATACCAATGTAAATATTGTGAAAAGAGTTTCTCACATGTCGGCAACAAGACTAGACATGAAAGTTTTCACACTAAAGAGACGTTATACCAATGTAAGCATTGTGAAAAGAGTTTCTCACATGCCGGAGGCAAGACTAGACATGAAAGGATTCACAGCAAAGAGAAGCCATATCAATGCAAATATTGTGGAAAGACTTTCTCAGATTTAGGTAACATGACTAGACATGAAAGGATTCACACCAAAGAGAAACCATACCAATGTAAATATTGTGAAAAGGCTTTCTCAAATTCAAGTAACAATACTGTACATAAAAGGATTAACACCAAAGAGAAATCATACCAATGTAAACACTGTGAAAAGAGTTTCTCACATGCTGGTGTCAAGACTAGACATGAAAAATTTTACACCAAAGAGAAGTTATACCAATGTAAACATTGTGAAAAGAGTTTCTCACAGGCAAGCAACAATAATAGACATGAAAGGATTCACAACACAGAGAAGTCATACCAATGTAAATATTCTGAAAAGACTTTCTCACATGCCGGAGAAAAGATTAGACATGACAGGATTCACACTAAAGAAAAATCATACCAATGTAAATATTGTGAAAAGACTTTCTCACAGACCGGATACAAAACTAAACATGAAAGGATCCACACCAAAGAGAAGTCATACCAATGTAAATATTGTGAAAAGACTTTCTTACATGCCGGAGGCAAGACTAGACATGAAAGGATTCACAAAAACGAAAAGCCATACCAATGCAAATATTGTGAAAAGACTTTCTCAGATGTAAGTAACAAGACTAGACATGAAAGGATTCACACCAAAGAGAAATCATACCAAAGTAAATATTGTGAAAAGAGTGTCTCACATGCCTGAGACAAGAATAGACATGAAAGGATTCACACCAAAGAGAAATCATACCAAAGTAAATATTGTGAAAAGAGTGTCTCACATGCCTGAGACAAGAATAGACACAAAAGGATTCACACCAAAGAGAAACCATATCAATGTTAATATTGTGAAAAGTGTTTCTCAAATTCAAGTCACAAGACTATACATGAAAGCAGGATTCATACCAACAAGAAACCACCCCAATGTAAATATTGTAAAAAGAGTTTCATTGCCAGGTCACAATTAAGAATTTAAATGTCTGGATTTCTGAAAACGACTGGAATTCCAGTTGCCAATGTCACTTGAAAAAAAAGCCTGGAAATCCAATTAAATGAAGGAAAATTACGGAAATTTCCAAAATGAGTGTTGATGTATATTATGATTCATCCAGTCGTAGAAACAGACACTAGGAGACACTTTTCCTTGTAAAATCACTGATCGGTTGAAAAATCCTTGTAAAATCTGTAATCCAACTTGCCTATAATAATTTCACAGATATTTCACCCTTTCACGGATATTTCACAGATTATAACAGCATACCCACTCATAGCTGCCGCCTGTTGGTCTCAACTTAAAACTGTACAAGGCCGGCGAGCTAGAGCAGATATAAACACAAACACATGTGTTTTGTTCATAGTTTGTTGCTAGTAACCTTGGCAGCACGTGCGAACTTGTACTGTGACCGCTATCTGGTGACATAAAATATTTTGCTAATTTTAGAGAATTACCACACATCCCCTTGAGGCACTGACCATATGCGCTGACCAGTTACAGCATAATAACTATGGTTTAGTATAAAGTTAAAAATCCCCGAGTGAAAAACATGCAGTCAAACTGCACTAGAGGCCTCTGGTAGAGGCTACCCCACGCGAAACGAAAAGAGTAATGCCGAGGAACTGCTGGTAAAAGAATAGTTCCATCTTCCACACTATTCATTCATGTTCAATACATCGGACTTGACCAGAATAGAAGGGCATTCCGAGATCCACAGCCTCCTCCCCATCTTTGCTGAAAAAAGTTGAGATTTTTATACCACGGGAAACCTCTGGCTGCATAGGCCTACACTCTAAATTGTAGTTGTATTCAACAAATGGTTGATTCGTTTGTTGCACAGTCTTGATGATACATGCTTTGAATAAACCTGTGTATATATAGTGCCTATATGACAATATAAATCCAATAAAACAGCCACAGATGTCAATTGTCTTCTGGAAAAGGGTTTGTAATTGGTAAAAGTAATTGTTGGCTATTTAGGCCTATAGGGCCTATTGCACTGACACATAATTGTCCCAATACAAACACATACTTTCGGGACAGCTATGTATTAGTGCACTAACAAAGAGCAAGGAAATTGTCTTCTAACAATTAGGCCTACGAGTCCATTACCAAAAGACTAATTTTGACACATATGGCCATTTAATGGTAATTTTATCATATAGGGCCTAAGCACTGCATGTACACAGGTTTATTCCATATCCCTGTTTATTCAAAGTATGTAGCATAAAAAGAGTGCAACAAACGGTTCAACAATATTTTCACAACTACATTAACCGTTGCAAAATTTAGAGTGTAGGCCTACTGTAGGAACAAAAATGTCTTGCAGATTATTTGTTGGTATACCAGAACGTATTAATTCAACACAGTTACCTAGGCTATGGAGCAGTGTAATACCCCTAAGGCCCTTCACAAATAATTCTTAGTTTACTGTTTACCATGTTTACTGTTTCACGAGGTAACTTTTAATTATTAATTACTTATTATTTTCTTTATTTTTAAATGAGTGATCACAGCCCAATATCAACGGTACATTTTTGGCACTGCGGATTTAATTATAAATAATTGCAATTTATGGTTGATTTTATACATTGATAATAACGCAGGGTGTTATTTGTTTTATTCAG